>NC_090922.1:1537614364-1537927220 GCF_040938575.1 Ambystoma mexicanum
GTGTACCATACCTGTAAGTTATACCACTCCATCAATGTGCAAATGGTATGTGACTCAAACAAGATCATCACATATTGTTGTGCCCGATTTCCCGGATCAACCCATGATTCAATGGTCATGCGGAACTCCACGATACAACGCTACATGGAGCGACATGCAGGGCACGATCGTGGCTACTCGGTGAGTAGCATGTCAAGCTCATGGCAGTGTGATTTGGGGAGATGACGGGGGGAGAGATGCATATTTCACCTGGCTGAGATGAGGTGGGAGATGCATACTTCACCTGGCTGAGATGGGGGGGGGATGTATACTTCACCTGGCTGAGATGGGGGTGGGGGGGATTCATACTTCACCTGGCTGACATTAGCTGAGAGGATGGACCATGCTCATACCCCTAAGCAGGCCGGACTGGACCTGACACCTAAATGCAAAACGTAAGCTGCACTACTATGAAAATGAGGAAGTGCTCCAACCATTCCATAGCCATCAACATGTACACTCCACATAATGAGACCGTAGCCCCTGAAACACAGTGCAGCGACATGCAGTTAGTATGGTCAATGCAAATGACCAAATAACATAACCATAATGGACATGTGCCCATTACTGCGTACAAAGGAGTCACATTAGGCCAAAATACAGAATCTCACTCCTACACCACCACAGAAGTCCGGCATACCAGCATGGCTACATCAGGCGTGGAAAGTGTGATAATCAAGAGTCTGGCTTCAACGGTGACAGGATAAACGCATACAATCAACTACACATCACCTAGATCATGGGAACAACCGGCGTGGGCAACCACAGTGCATGAGCACTCTTAAGGAATAGGACACCCCTGCGCCCACTAGACGATGCCACGCACACCTGTCGATCATATGAATTCACACATTACAGTTACTTTGAGTAGCTCTATTCGCGCATGGATATGTGGATGAAACAGGAAATAAACGCATGCTATTGTGTCATTGATACAGCTCACATTTGGTGTAATCACTTACACATAACCATTGTTGCACACATGCAGGTGATGCTGGCTATCCCTTGAAGAGGTGGCTACTTACCCCTGTCCGGAACCCGCAGAACAGGCACGAAGAGGACTACAATCGTGCACATACACGTACCCGTGTGGTGATCGAGCAGACATTTGGGATTTTGAAGGCACGGTTTCGCTGCCTCAGCAGGTCTGGTGGGGCACTCCTGTACGGGCTTGAGAAGGTTGGCAAGATCATCATGGCATGTGTCATGCTACACAATATGTGCATCAGACGGAATGTCGGAAGCCTCTGCCCCCTGACATTGAACTGCAACCACCTGACGAGGGGGATGAGGATGGAGGAGATGGGGCTGCACATCAGGGAGGTAGCGATGCACAGAAGGGATGTGCCGTGTGCCAGACTTTGACTAACACAAATGGATGTGTAATGTGCTGTGGAGGTGGGACTCAGGGCACTGGTAGTGTCGGGGACATGGACACTGTACACTGTTCACCAATAAAGCACACGCACACAATAAGCAATGTCCGGTCATGTGAATTCTTATATCACAACAGGTGTAGTGAACAAATAGAACATTGATTGTGCACAAGCCCTCCACCCAACACACCCTCTCCCCCCTACCGCTCCCCCCTCCACTTCCCCACACATCGCCACACATCCTCTCCCCCCACCCCCTCAACTTCCCCACACACCCTCTCCCTTTCCCCCCTCAACATCCCCACACACCCTCTCCTCCCTCCCCCCTCAACTTTCCCACACACCCTCTCCCTCCTCCACATCCCCCCTCAACTTCCCCACACATGGTGTACACTTGCATGCACCATTAGTCTGCAGTAGTTTGGAATGGCAGGCTGCACCTACAACCCTTGTCCACTGCCAGAATAGTGTGGACCCCTGTCCGACCTGCGCAAGTTCCGCATAGACCTATGCAGGGGGCTGGTCTGCCTGGAGCTGGCATTCGAGGAGGTGCCTGGTTGTTCGACCACCTGTGTCGACGCAGGGCCTCCAAGGCTTCCACCATGCGGGTGAGGACCTGCCTCACAGCCGCTAATTCATTGCATATGTTTGTGGAAGTTGACTCAATGGTAGCTTTGAGGGACGCTGCACATTCCCTGAATTCCTCCCTTGCCTGGCCACATTCAATGATGTGCTGGGTCACCAGCCCTGTCAGGTCCTCCTGGCGCTGTTGGATGACCGTGATTCCCTATTGCCTGTCCCGGACACCGGTGGATGTCGAAAGTGCATGCGACATGGTTGCTGCATCATGGATGCTCCCCATGGAGCTGTAGCTCCCTGGCCATGACTCCACAGCAGACAGCTCATGGCTGCTGGCATTGTGTATGCTGGGCGGGGAGAGGTGGGGTGACTGCAGGGGGCCTGTTGCGGTAGGTGTTCCGGGTTTCGGAGTGTGTGCATCATCATCCGACATGGCTGCCGTGGCTGCTGCCACTCCGATAGTACTTCTGGCAGTGAAAACAGAGCCTTCAGCCACTGACTCCTGTGTGGTGGTGGCTGGTGTGGGTGATGTGGTGGTGGCCCTTTTGCACATTGGTGCTGTAGCTTTGTGGGTTGTGTTGGGCTTGTGAGGTAGTCCTGGTTTGACTCTTACCCTTGATGTGGAGGGCCTGTTTGCTCCCTCCGTGCCCCTGGACTTCTTCACTGGTGTAGCGGGCTGATCTGTGGTGTCCTGATCATCACTGTCAGATTGTGTGCCTGTGGGGGACCCAGAGAGGGACAGCCTCAGTGATGGGTCTACGTGCATCAGGCATGCATTGCGGTAGCTGCAGTTCTATGGAATGGCAGGTATTTGCCTTTGGAGTAGTAACATACGGGGTGCTTGCCTTATGGGTGGGTCATGCAGGGATGCATCTGGGCTGACACATGTATGGGGTGCATCATGCATGTGGATGAGATGGGGCTGTGCACTGCCTGTAGGCAGGGTTGCGTACACGTGTCTGGTGGCCCCTGCATTGCATCATTTCACTGTCAGTTCGGGGGGACATCTTCATGGTTTGCATTACAGTGGTTTGTTTGGGACACTTACCTGCATCAGCCGATGACGGGGCTCCACGCTCCATATCCCCCACTCACTCTATTGCCTCCATTCCAATGGTGCTCGCACAAGTCTCCTCCCAGCGAGTCATCTTAATGGGTGAGGCACCTGCGCCACCTGTTGCCATTCCCTGGCTACAGTTTGCTGCCATGATGTTCCGGACACGTTGGCGCAGGTCATCCCAGCAATTCCGGACATCTTTTACCGTGCGTGGGGTGGTGCCAACCGCACTCACTTTACATACCACCTCCACCCAGATCACTTTGTTGCCCAACAGTGCAGGTCAATGCATATCATTGGAAAAAACAACCTCCGAATTTTCAACCAAGGTGTCTGCAAGCATGTTGAGCTCTTCTTCAGAGAAGTGCTCCTTGCGCAGGTGCGCAGCTCCTTTTTTCAGTGCCTTGGGCATTCTAATATGCTGTTGGTTGATTTTGGGACAGGTGTGGTGGTGATATGGATCCTGGGTGCAGAGGATGGCAATGGATTGTCTTTTTAAAGATGGCCGCCGTGCTCTTTCCCGTTCCTATGCGATGACGCTATTTCCGGTTCCGCCTATTTACGGTCACCGCTATTAGCTAATGCCGGAACCATGGATGGCGGTGGTGCTATCTACGCATCTCTCGATGTCGCAAAGGGCGATTTTGGGGTCTTTAGCGGCATGGCGGTAAGGTCGTTACCGGCATGGCCCAAAGCTCATGCCTGTGAACTCATAATAGCCCTCTAATAGCGGGCTCTTTGCTACACGGACACGGTATTTGCTCCATGCCGGTAAGGACAGTTACTTACCTCCAACCTCGTAATGACCCCCATTGTATTGGAGTGTTGTTGTTAATACAGGAACCTAATCATATATAGATATAAGCAATGGCTGCAGCATGCACCATAGAGGTACAATATTTATAATCGTGTAATTTTGGATAGTACAATAATGAATGCTATCTTCTCAGAGTTTTGAGTAATGTTAAACATGTAATAATTAGCTAACAATTCAAGATTTACTACACCTGTGCTAGTATAAACAATACCTAAAAAGAACCACAATGCATGCAAATCAGAGGCACATACAGGGAAAATAAAAAAAGGAAGAAAGAAACAGCATCAGAAAACGTTAATAATATTAAAGTTTATCTTGATTTATACAAATGAATTGTGTGTTTGAGGCCTGCTTATTTCCCCATGTATGTGCACCATGAGCTGAGACCAAACCCTAAGGAAAGTACTTTAAGAACATATGACAAGGTTAACTTCTAGATATATGGTTTTGTCCCAATCATGGGACTGAGACTGCGTTGCTAGATTTAAAATCCTACATTGCCGGCCTTGTTGACAAAGGTCACACAGCCCTGTTGTTATTATTGGATCTATCTGCCGCGTTCGATTTAGTCGATCACCAACTTTTGGCGGATAAACTAATTACAATTGGTAAATGTTCTCCTGAAGCATCAGCCTGGTTCAAATAATTTCTGGGCCCACGGAACATGAGGGTAACCAAGGATAATGCTTATTCCATGGCATCCCTACTATTATGTGGCGTTCCACAGGGCTCATGTCTTTCGCCTTTACTCTTTAATATCTACTCACGTCTTCTCCGTGCTCTTTTCTCAGCTATGGGCATTTATTTTGCCAATTATGCTGACGATACGCAGATTGTCATTAAACGTACCGGTGAGTATTTAAAAGATGCAGAACATATCAATTCCATCTTTGCTGAAATTCAGAAGTGGATGGCGTTAAATTCTTTAGCCCTCAATAATGCCAAAACTGAGCTGTTGATCTTAGGTACCCAGCAAAGATTAAAGAAACTCGACACAAAATATGACAACCTTTTGATTGGTCTGTGTCTAAATCTGTAAAAACTCTTGGGGTCTATTTTGACCCTCAGTTATCTTTTACCCTACAGGCGAACTATCTTAAATCTTCCTGCCATTATTATATCCAGCTCTTATGGCAGATTCGTCCGTATCTGTCGAAAGAAAATCTTGCTCTGATCGCAGCTGCAATTGTAAACTGCAAGCTGGATTATTGCAATAGTCTGATGATTGGTACCTCACAGGCTAACCTCAAAACCTTGCAGGTCATACAGAATAGTGCAGTACACGCTGTAATGGGCCTCAAGCGCAATATGCACGTATCCGATGCTAGGCGTAGCCTACATTGGCTGCCAGTGCAACAGCGAATACAACATAAAGGTCTAACCATTGTATTCAAATGCCTATATGATCAAGCTCCATCTTATCTTACTGCTAGGCTAAAAAAGAAACTGGTCACCCGTTCTTTGCGCTCAAGCAATAGTACTGTTCTGGTTCAACCTCCATTTATCCTGATAAGATTTGGAGGTGTAAGCTTTGACTCATGGGCACCGGTTCTATGGAATTTACTTCCCAAACATCTTGCTAATAGTGACTCATTGTTTACCTTTAAGAAGCAACTAAAGACCTTTCTGTTTGACAAAGGTTAGAACTCACCTGCTTTTCTCTGAATAGCACTCTGGTAATGAATCTTGTATCACGCTACATTTTACCATCATTTTGGCCTTTATGAGTACTGGATCTCCATTACTCTCTGTTCTTTGTTTTCTGTCTGTCACTGTTGTCTGTTGTATGCCTCTTTTCTTCTTCTTTGAGCGCCCTGAGACCTTCGGGTTAGTGGCGCAATACAAGAATGTAGATAGATAGATAGATATATAGAACCTTTTCAATTTCAATAGTCTGACTGTCAGTGAACAATAACACCTGGCCTAGATATGCCAGTGAACAAAAACAAGTGGTCCAGATAAGTGATGTCATCAGTGATGTCATCAATGACTTTGTGATGTCATCTTTTATGTCCTGGGTGTTAGTCTTAGCAGGACACACAGGTGGTACGAGTTATGGTTGCTTAGCTTACTATAACTGGTGAATTTCTGAGGTTTTTTGGTTTTACTTGTAACAATAACGTCCCTTTAACAATGTTTATTCATTGAATTTCATAGGTTTTTATTAGTGCAACTTAACCATAATGTCCCTTTAACAACGTTTTTTTAGTGAATATATATATATATATTTCTTTTTTTTATTTTTAGGAATATCAAGGTGACTGCATGTATGTACTTTACCGTATGTAAAGATACCCATGTAAACTGTACCATACTTAAATAAAATTAAAAAATAAAGACCACCTCACATACTGTAAAGATACTACATATAAGCATCTGGTCTTTTACATGAAAAATATCAGACGCAAAAAAAGCCACAATGTAATTTGAAGAGATGCAGGGGGCAGCCCTTATATGACCCCATTAGGGGGCACAGCCTGTTATGTTATATACAAATATTATGAAAGGCGTGTGAAGAGAGTGCTCTGTCTCTTTCAATATTACAGAAATCCTGCCCTCCCCATCTCCTGTTGTCGGGCTTCCTTTCTCTTGTCTCTCTGCTCGCCTCACCATATGCTTCCCCCTATGGCTGCAAAGCACTCGTTGCTTCCGGAGCTAGCTCCGTGCTAACATAAATAGTGTAATAATAAAAATAATAACCATAATAATAATATCTCCGCTCATCTTCGCCCACTCATTCTCCCGAGCTTGTCCACGGTGCCTTTACACTCCTACTCCACAGCCTTGTCCACGGTGCCTTTACACTCCTACTCCACAGCCTTGTCCACGGTGCCTTTACACTCCTACTCCACAGCCTTGTCCACGGTGCCTTTACACTCCTACTCCACTCCTGGTGCCTTACTTCACTAGCTAGGAGATCTGTCTGAAGACCTGCCTACCCGGGTTCCAGCACTGCGATCCTCGCTGCACCGAACTCTTGACGTCTCCACTACAACCTTTCTTACAGGGTCACTTGCTTGTTGACTTCTGGTCTTTGCAGCTCTCACAGGAACTTGGCAACACTGAAGACTTTTTTATGCTATAACCGGGAGCTTTGACTCATTACCTCCTTTGAACAAATGTTCTAACTAATCTAAACCTAACCAATGTATCTAAAAGTGTTACTTTTCTGTGAAAGTGTACTGGCTACCTCAACCAAAACTAAAGGTCTGTCCTGTGTCAAGATGTCCAGAGTTAAAATGTCCTGTGTCCGAATCCCTATACTAGCCCTCCCATTCCAAAACTAGCTTTAAGGTGCTATGGGTATAGTCTCTGAATGAAAAGTGCAGAAATGTTCAAATTCAACAAAAAAAATCCAACAGAAGTTCCAAATGGGTGATGTTCACAGGTTCCTGGGAATGGCTATCTAACCCAGGTTTTTCTCCTCCAAATCAAAATCTTCCAAAGAATAAGCACATTCTTTAAGACCCAAGAGGAGGGCTCTCTTCTCCTTGTGTTACAATCCGCTCCAGGGGAAATAAATCCCTTCCCCAAGTCTTTTCCACAAACACTATAATTCAAACCCCATGACTCTTCCTTGGGATTCTCTTTTCAAAGTAACACAATTTGGGTGCGAGTCCCAAACTTGCTAGACACCTGCTATACTCTCCTGCCAGGCTCTCGCATGTAGCTCTTTTCCACTATTTAATTGTGGGTCCCAGACGCAGCGGAAATAACTCCCTTCCTGAAGTGTTTTCCATAAACACTGTAAATCAAAATCCCAAGGCCATGACTCTTCCTTGGGATTCTCTTTTCAAAGTAACACATTTTTGGTGCAGGTCCTAGACTTGAAAGACACCTGGTATACTCTCCTGCCAGGTACTCTCGGTATCTTTGTATTTCTTGTACTTATATAGTTCGAAGATTTTGTATTGTTTTCATAAAAATACAGCGTCTCAAACCCATATTCTTTCACTTGTTTTGTTAACTATCCCAATGACATCACCCTCTTGCTTGGGGTCACCCGACCCCGGTACCTAGCACTTATCAGTATTTGCAGAGCCGAAACCCTGCAGTGACCCATTTTCTTTTCCCAGGGCTCGCCGGCTTTCTCTGGCGTTCCTTGGACCTCTCGTGGCAAACAGACGGAAACGCCCCGGCATCCCAACTCCACTTCACAGGCTTACCGGCTTTGTCTGGTGGCTTTCACGTCCTTCACGGCTCATGCTTCACTCAGAGCCCTTTTTCATATTCAGGCGGTGCAGGCACTGCTTCTTGCTTCTTGCAGTCCCCATGAAGGGTCCTCCTCTCCATCTGCTGTGACTCCAGCACAACGAACCAGCTTCTGTAGTCCTTCTCTCCCCATTTCCCTGCTCTTCTCTGGGCTTCTCAGGATGACTTCCCCAGCAGTAATTATCTTGCTGCAACTCTGCGTTACCAACAGCTATTCCATCTTTAAACTCCCGCTTCCAGGAAGGGCATTGCTTGGAATCAATCATCTTCCTCGAAATACTGGTCTGCTCCTTCTGATTCTGCTGAGTATTCAGCATTACTCTGCCCCTCTTCCTCGTCTCAGTCTTTATTATTCTGTTATTATTCTGTTGGTTACAGAATATTGAGGGATACTATTAGTAGGATTGCAGGATTGTTGAAGGGGCTGATCACAGTATGCCATTAAGGCGCACCGCAGAGACAAACGCAAGCATGCTGGGGCAGAGGATTCTCTAGCTCATAAACCTCATAATCTATCAATTTATTAGACATAACAAAGCACAGATCGATATGCTTGAGGACCAGCCCATTTTCTAAGCACATTAGGGATCAGCCCAACATATTAAGCATGCTGCAAAAGGGAACGAGTGCAGTTTCCTAAGTATTATCCTCATATTGGCATAAGGGAATTCCCTTAATATATTTCTGTGTTATTTGCCTTAAAAAAGCCCAGTAGGGCGAAACTGATGGCCATGCAGTTGGCATACCTTCTCTAGTTGTTTGTAACAGCAAACTCTCTTTAGCTTCATGGAACTTGGAACATCTATGATAGATGTGGATGCACAGGCACATTCTATATAGTAGTTTGTAACTCCGAATATTTATTACAGAAGTTGATGTAGGATGAGATGATGATTAGATCATAGGATGTCACTTACTAACAAATCTCACAAACTAGTGAGAATGAAGTTAGAAACAGTTCTCCATGTTAGTTTATGGAACCAATAAACCAACTTGTTGCAATATAATGTATGCATTTTTTAACTCAATTTGCTTTTGGAGCACCCGCATAAGGGTGAACCTTTCATGTAACCCTACTGGTTGGTCTTCCGAAGCCCCCATAAAATAGCACGCCATTACTGGTGGAAATATAGATACATTAACCTGTGCAGTACTAGAAATCTGCTATCAGTTACTGAGAAGGAGAGAGGGCCTTCCCATCCCCATAGGCAATACTGAACAAGAACTAAACACTAATAGAGCACATTCAAATAGCAGGGGGTAGAGGGTTACACATAGAGGAGGCTGCTCAAACACCCTAGTGCACACATATTACAAGCCATATGGCAGATGTCGGTGTGAACGCCATCTTGGTGAATGGCAGCCATCTTAGAATTTCGGCAAAAGCGTGGTGAACAGCATTATATGAGTTAGTATTAGACCCTTTGCATGAGCGCAAACACCACCCCACCCCTGCAAAGTCCCACAGAGTCTAAAAGATCCTCCATTGTCCCAGAAGTTACAGGCCCTTGTGCCCTTGAATGAATGCACCCTGCAAGGACATGAGAAGGGAGCAGAGCGCCTCTTGGCAGTACCATCCCTCAGAACACATAGCAAGGCTCTCCTACCCCCAATGATCCCCCATGAGAAATACAACATGACAATGCTTTCATCCTAAGACCTGTGCCTGCCACAGGACAATCCAAACCCAGACCACCGACCATAAGACTTTTACACACCTCGATCGATCACTAAGATCAGAAGGCAAGGCTATTGTGCCTTCAGAAATGGGTCATGTGATTTGTGCAGCGAGGTGCAGGGTGGCAACACATTATAGCACAAAATGAAGATGGGGACCTTGGGAGTTACTGATCTGTCTGAAGGTGAGGGAGGCATGTTAGTGTGACCTCTGCTCTACCCACAAGTCCATACCTGTATCTTCCAGGTACTTGTTGCAATGATAAAAGAGGACTGGTTGTGTTAGTAGCCAATTAATTGTTAGGTCAGCTTCACCTCGGATGATGAGCCTAGCAGTGCTCACGTGGAAGGAGATGGACAGATTAGCCTGGCATCCCATATCGCCCTACACATATAGGGACCCTCCAATCCATATTGCAGAATTGTACTATATGTCATGACGTCATTAGTGACATATTTTGTGCTTATAATGTGCTGTTCGTCTCTATGGAACTCAGAACGTTTGGCAGCAACAGAATTCTTTGCTGATGCATTTCTATTTTGTAGAAATAAATACTTGCTATCCTTTATCCTTGCAATCATTGTTTGGGTCTTTTTCATAGCGGGCTGTATTTTTTCTGGTGTGAGCAGGCAGGGGTGTGCCTTCATTTGGTGACCCCTGATGTGATCCCCGTGAACCCTGCACCAACAGAGGCCATGACAGAGGCTTCCAGGCTGTTTCTCCGAAAGGGCTGTGCCCACCTCCAGTGACCAGTCCCACAGGTGTGCAGGAGCTGTCTTTGCAGAATTCCTGTCTGCTCTTTGCCTTCACAGTTTTAGGAAATAGGAATGACTTTGTGAACATAATTTATATTTTTCACCAAAACATTGTGTTGGATCATTTAAAAGACTTAATGAAATTAATATGATTTTTTTAGTGATTTTCTTTATTTATCAATGAAAGAGCAGGAGGATTTTCTGTAGTCACTTTTATACATTCAATGCATATTTCATTCTATTTGTAATGATTCGGTGACAGAGTGCAGGAACTTTTTTTTCGACTGAATTCTTCATGGACTGCCTTCATTCTGGGGAAGGACGCAGAGGAAGCAGGACAGTCGGAAAACTTGGCTCTCCACCTAGACAAAAACAAGACGACAAAATACAGAAGTGTGCTTTATAAGGTAACAATACAATGTGCACAATTTTCTATAAATATTTATTACAAGGTAATGTAGACCGCAATTTTACAAACTTGACACCCTTTGCCTCCCCATCAATCAACCCTTTCCAGAAAAGAGGATGAGTGACCGGTGTCCGGAGACTTGTATATTGCCTTTGGAAATTGGGGAAGTTATACTTTCTGGTGAAATTTGGGGAGTCTACCATCATCTTCTGTGACCCAACAATGATCAGGTTGAGTGAAAAGGGAATCAATTTTTAGACATTCTATAGATTTAATAACTATATCTAAAGACTTAACATTCTCCTTGCGCCAACTGTAAATCAATGCCAAGGGCGCGTTGTGGCTTCATCAATGGCGTGCCACCGATGCTGACCCGGGCATCTTCAGCTTCTGAAAATCAATTGGAAATCAAATGAGCAATTCAGGAAAGCCATACAGTTGTCTACCGGATTTAATTGTAAATCACCCTACTGGGTCCCAGATGCCCGTTGCCAGAATATAAGGAACTTAGACTTTAAGATTGGTCTGCAAGAACCTACACAAATCGCCAAAGAGAAGTTGGTCTGTTAGAGTCGCATGAAGACTCCTAGCAGTATGTGGACGATTAACATCACAGGAGGGTCTCCTAAGTGGCAAGGGCACGTAGAAGGAGGGACTGGGACGATGTGGCTATGGTTCTGTGTAACTCTGTGCAACTCTGCCCTGGGTACATGAATGCACCCGGAGGCTGTTTCTAGACTCACCGGTTTTATAACCAAGACATGACACTTAAACAGAGGTAGCCCAGCTTTTCTTACTCCACTCTCATATTTACCCTCCAATGAATATAAAGTAATCTGTAAAATAAGTTCATAGTTAAGACATCATTGAGTATGGATGGTAAATACTTTCATCTACAAAAACAAGTGTTCGCAGAAATAATATAAAACTTAATAAAACATGGAACTACATTGCGTATGGTGGAAACTTTATTTGGGAATCATAGTTTCATAAAAGTGCATACTCAAGTGTGGTATTGTGGTATTATATATTTATTATCTATTTAGATAATAAATAGATAATGCCACATTACCATAATAAGAACAAACTACTGAAAAATTAACAATCTAAACATAAATAACAAAAAATAAAAATAATCATCATCATCAACTGAATTAAAAATCGCAAATCGGCCAAAAGATGAAATGCCATCAAGTTCCTTCTATACCCCATTGATTCTTTTAGCCTCTCCTTAAACCAGAGCAGTTAAACTCCACCACCCTTTCTCTTTGGGCACTTAGTAAGAACATGGAGACCCCGGACACTGGAT
Organism: Ambystoma mexicanum; assembly: GCF_040938575.1. Classification (NCBI taxonomy): domain Eukaryota; kingdom Metazoa; phylum Chordata; class Amphibia; order Caudata; family Ambystomatidae; genus Ambystoma; species Ambystoma mexicanum. The sequence goes on from NC_090922.1 coordinate 1,537,626,596, forward strand.
TCTTGCCAAAATAACTCTTTTCTATAGGTATGCATGAGGTTTCCACCAGCGGGAGCCTTCTGGGAAGAAATTGTGTCTTTAGTGGCTCTCAGAGCTGTCATCAAGGCCACAAATCATCAGTCTGAAGAACTGAGATGAATGAGTTTCTGAGGTCTTCTGTATGTTGGGGTTGGGTTGCCTGCATCGTGAGCCTTCTGGGAAGAAATGGTGTCTTTAGTGGCTCTTAGAGCTGTCATCAGGGAACATATCACCAGCCTGAAGAACTGAAGTGAATGAGAGTGTCCAAAGTCTTCTGAGTGTCTGCGTTCCCGAACATACTAATATGACCATACCAAATGCAAGATCTCTACGGGGAATTGCAACAACCCTTAGTTAGTGTACAGCATCTTTACCAGATTGGTCTCCGCACATTCACGCCCATCCATAAAATATAGTGTAGTGTCTTGTAGCAACCTCTTTACTTCCTCATTCAAGTCTTTGATTTGTGTTGTGGAAGACATTTTAAGCCCCAACGTGGGAAAAAAATGTAAATTGTGCAAAGTGTATTAGGCCCCATTGTGGTAGTGTTGAAAGGTGATGTAGGTACTAAAGCACGGGGTTCAATGTAGTTAGAGGATTGGAGTGTTACTTTGTATTCACAGATTACAGTTACACTAGGTATTAACATTATTAGTAGAATGGACAATGTATTGCGTAAAGTACCATTTGTAGCGCTTAGAAGCATGAAGAGGGAAGCTCTGCGTACATGGGACCAAAAGGAATTTAACGTGGGGAGATGTGGTAATTCTGAACATTGCACATGTGAGGTTTTGACAAAGCCTTAAAATGGAAACGCATAGTATATGAAAACATTGTGGAACATGTGAGGGTTTTTCACACAGTTTAAAAGTCATTGTACGTTGCAGAATTGTGTTGCTTTGAAGGGAATGGGATTTTCAGCTGGCGTAGAAGGCATCATGACCTAGGTCATGATAGGGGGATGTTAGCGGGCTGCATATGTCCATCTGTGATAATATCGCAGAGGAAAGCTGGATGCAGAACCATTTTTTCAGTCTTTATGGTCGGTTTGGATTGTAGATCCAGGAGGCAATTTCCTTCGGCATTTGCAAGGCAGGGTGAAGGAAAGGTTAGTTAATAAACCATGTGTTAGCCCGGGGTTTTTATGGGCTCCAAAGAAGATATGTTGGTTGTGGGTTAAATATTATATGATCTGAGATGGCAATGGTAAATAAGGCTACATGAGGTAATGATGGAAAAATAATAACGAGACACCAGCAGGTTTGAATAATATTGTTGTACCAAAGGAATACAAACCCTGTATAATCACCATCTGAGTTAATGGGTTTTGGTCACATGGTATGAATAATAATGAAAAACTTGGTTAATTATGAACAATGTATGTATCACGTGGAAATACGTCACGGCTGATGGTGTAAGATTGCATGTCAAAACTGGTGTACCTTATGACAGTATCCAATGGGAATTTTAGAGTTAGGGGGATTAATTAACTTTTTATTAGTGTTAGCCAATGGAGGGTTGGGGGATGACTTTCTGACAAAATATGTGTGATTATGTACATTGTTTAAACTGTATATAAGTTGCTATTTTGTATTGCTCGGAGAACTGGGTTAGTTATTCAGCTCTAAGGAACTGACTAGCCCCTCCTGATCATAAACATTCAATGAACCTGTTTTCTGACAGAAGTGCATTTGTCTCTTCATGGAAGCCATACCTTTGTATCGGAAGCATTCAGGCACATCCCAGGCTTAAAGCAGATTCATTAGAGGCCTGGCATCTGGCTGTAGGATTTACTCAGTAAATTCTCTACTCTTTTAGTCGATGGATGAAGGAAACATCTAACTGTTGTGCTGGTATGAATCCCCTGATTTTTCTGAACTGTTTTACCAACTTTTCACTAGTGAGTTTTAATCGAACGCTTCACTTGAGACACAACTCTGTGGTTTTCGCCCCCTGAGAGATCTTAAATCTGCCTAGATCGGTTCCCTAAAGTTACCCTTTGTACCTGTCCAAGTAAGCTGGTTTTATGACATATTTTGATAGTAGTTGAATTTTCTTAAAATGTGTTTGTAAGTTTCTTACAGTTTCTGAACAGACACTGGTTCTCTGAAACTGCCCAAGATATCAGCGTTGTATTGGAAATCTTAACCAAGTTCTAGGGCAACACTTTGGTTTTCATTTTGTGAACGGGTGTGGATGTGGCCATTTATGTTCATGGCCACTGCCTGATTGTGGTTTATTTCCAATAGCCGTGAAGGCAGAGCTAGTGTCTGTGTCTGTGTCTGTGTCCCTGTACTCAACATAGCGGCCCACAGCTAATATCGGGCCATTAGCTTTACATTAGAAAAAACACAGTACCAGGACCAGTGGCCCACTAAACCAAACTGACCTCACGTAGGTGAGTGTCCAGAGCATATGAAGAGTTGTGGTGGTGGCGTGACCTGTAGTGGGTGGACCAATCAACCGACAACAGTGCCGAGACCGTCAACAAGGGTTGGCCGTAGAGAGAAGTCGACCATAGAGCAAAAGACACAAAAGGAGCAGTTAATAAAAGAGTGGATGGGCATCACTTGGCGAAACCGGTGAAGAGTTCCCTGGAAGAAGGTAGTGGGAAAATGAGCAAGTCCCGGAGGGGGCTGGGAAGAGGTGAAGTTGTAAATCAAAAAGTGTTTGATCACTTTGTACCTCTATTCCGTGGACAGTTCCACAAGAAAGTGGTGCTGGAGAGTCAAGAGGGACTCCAGGAGATTTTTCATTGTCCTAGTGGGGGCAGCGTGAGAAACATACAGAAAGCAGATGTTGTGGGATATGCCTTAAAAGAGTTGGAACTATTATTAGACCATGTAAAAACTTTGGGGAACCAGCTAGGAGGAGGAAGTCATTCTCCTAGCACATAGAAACACCTATCAAGTTGTCGTATATTAAGAACCTTGAGGTACGTTTCAAGTGAGACTAAGTCAAGGAGAATGGAGTCATTTTCTGGCACCACCCTAGAGACTGAGACAGTGGGGCTCATTATGGGTCGGCGGAAACCGTGCCGGGGCTACCGGCAGGTTGCCGTCGGACCCATAAATATTTACCTGCCCCTGACTTCCTGGTGCCACCGGGTGATTACAACTCCAGCAGCCCGGAAAGTCAGCCGCCGGTAAATTGTAAGTCCCCATTCCCGTAGAGTCCCGTAGGACTCTACGGGAATGGGGACATGGAAGCACTGGTACTGTTGATAACAGTGTCGGTGCTTACGTGACCAGCCTGCCTACCGTGGCTGCTGTGCCCAGCATGTCATAACTTTCGGGCACAGCAGCTCCGGCAGGCAGACCTGTAATATGCCGGTCCAGAAACAACGGTGACGGTAAGCTTACCGGCACCCTTGTTTCTTGACCAGCAGGGTCTGAATGAGGCCACGTGTCTTTTGATTTGGACTTTCACAGACTTCCTGACAAGCACCCAAGTTTCTTTAGTTTAGGCAGAGTTTTATCTATTTTTTCAATTAATGTATGTTTGACACCACACTTTACTGACATGGTTGATTCTTTTGCTAGTGGACAGTGATGGTATCTTGGAAGCTAATTAAATAGGCAATACATTTAATTGGACCTCTATGTCCCAATTGGGCTGATATTGCATACCTTTGTGCATGTGTCAGGTTGCCCAGGCGACGGATATTGTATACATAGGAGCGAGGCGGAAGGCCATTACCACGGTCGGCCGTCTTGCGTCCGGAAGATCTTGCACCCAGCAAGGTAGGAGTTTCATGTTAAATGTATTTCTTTTTTTGAATGAGCGATAGACTTTTCAGCCTAACGCGGCTATGCGGCATTGAGGAATAATTTACAATCCTCAGTAGACACGTTGCTATTCCACAGATAAGTCTTCTCTTGCTGCGTGGATGGCAGTTTGGTCTCTTTCTACGGCAATATGTATTAGACATATCGCAGTATACTCTAGGATTATGTAAGAGAAATGTGTGTGTATTTGATGCTGCATGATTTTTGTGACATGGTTTCCCCATGTTTATTCCTCTATAGAACTTAAAAGAGACAACTGGGAATAATTATCCGGCTAGTCTATACCCTCATAGGAGAAGAACATGCTGCGTGAGACATTTCTGAAATAATTTCCGTGAGGCTGAGTGATTAACCCAAAGGGACAGGACCATGTGGGATAATTTAGTGTTATTTATTTAATTTGTTACACAGGCCGGATTTATTTCCAGGCCACACTATACATTTGAGGTCAGTGCCACGTGAGACTAAGTTTAATTGTATCTTGCAAAAAGAAGTTTGAGAATGTTACTTCACTAAATTGAAATTAAAATACAAGCCCTGATGATGGAATTTTAATCCGAAACACGTCTGCAATTATGTCAACTTAATTAGAGTTGTTTGTTTATGGAGAATAATATTGTAAGAACATAACCTTTTTGTTCTGATTTACACTGTAGGGAATTTGTTGATAACTTTCCGTGGTTTGATGAAGAATCTCAGGAACTTAAGTAAACGTGAATATAATCTTTGTTAAGTCTGAGTTTGTTGGTTGAGGATCCACCGAACAACAATACATTTCAGTTGATTACATACAAGCCTTTTTGGCTAAAGTTTTCTTCCTTCTTTAAAGTGTTCTTACTTCTTTACACTTAAGAAGAATGCGAAACTTGTAGGAGGACGCTTCTCCCCAGAGGGTGCAATTGGGTTACCTGTTGGCGACAACTGGTTTGGTGGAATTAGAGTTGTATTGAGTCTCCTCAGGCCAGGAGACTATACCCTTCTGCTCCAGAAATAGTACTGAACATTGAAACCTGTGACTTACATAACATTTAAACACAGGAAAAACCATTGACACTCTAGTGCCCCTCTACTACACCCCCCGTTTTTTCTTACACTTGGACCTCCCCAGGCCCTATAGAGCAAAGCAAGAAACTTTGTTGTAGACCTCGTTAGTGCTCTGGCACACCTGAAATAGTTTAACCGTATCGGCGTAGGCCTACCAAAAAGGATTACCAAGAAAACATAACTCCTCTGGTCTACATCCATGACCTTGGGCTCAAAGAGGCAATATTGCATCAGATTGGCAATTCAATCACTCCACTGGTGCTGTCTGAAGAAGAAGCCGTGCTCAAACTGACCCGCTTCACACGTCGGGTCTTCTGGTTGCTTGGCCAAAAATACTTTAAAATTGAACAAAACTTTGTATCCCAGCAACAATCTACAATTAATCATTTCAAGGAAAACTCTGAATGAGCAAAACCAAGGAAGGACGTTAGGGAGGGAAGAAGATGGCGTTACCACCGAGAGGATTTATAGCACCTGAAAAACCACTAAGAGTGCGTGTACTTTCTGAAGTCTTGAGCATAGTTAAGTCAGGAGGATAGCTCAGAGATTAAGTGCTCGCCACAGAAATAGGGCAGCCTGACTTTCAGAGCATCGAAACCTGGCTGAGAAGACAGTTCTTGATTCTTCTGAGTTTGATAAATTGAGTAATTAATAAAGCTGTTATTACATTGATTGGAAATCCGAGGAATCCAGCAGGAAGTGCAGTATACAATCTTGCTATTATTCATCTAAACAGCAAAACCCCAAACCAACCTTCAGCCATGTCCTGAAACAGTAAACAAGTTTACTTGCCGTATGTCAATCAGTATCTGAACACCTGATATCTGACATTACGTCAGGCTGTGAAAGATATCTGGACAGTTAGGAAGAAAAGTAAACTATTCTGATTGGGCTACAACCACAATAGGTAAGTATCCTCAAAGTCCAATAGTTATTCTTCAATCCAAAAGAGCGCTACACATTTTAGGGTAAGAATATTGCCTTCACACATATTGGTTTTACTCATTGAAATATAGTTCTATACTTTCTAGGTGTAGTGAAGGATTATGAGAAATTAGTTGAAAAAATTGCCTGCAATGTCTACACAAAGGTTCTTAATGGGCATTAAACTTAAATCTTGTCTTACAGATTTACATTCATATATCATTTGGATTCTCCAGAATTGTCATCCATAAAGCAGCTTTCCCATGAACATCTTCTGTCTTCAAATTATTTGTTTGCAGAAAAGGGATTATGAACAGTCTTCATGGGATAATACACATGCTGAAGCGAGACGTTCTTCTCGTCGCTGGTGTGTTGAACGCAAATTCCAAACAGGGCAATTAGTCATCTTAAATTGAAATAATGTTCTATCTTTATTCTATGAAATTCGCTGTTTAAAGAAAGATTAACTAAAAAGATATTGATCAAGTTGAATTTACCAATGATGAAACAACTGAAATTGTTACCCTGCACAAATCATATGACATATGAGAGTAGACATGTTACTGTCCGAAGCGGCACCCTTTCCTACCCTTGTTTACGATATATATATATATATATATGGTGCAAGGTGTCGAAGAAGGAAGATGACACAAGGGGGGGCATGTTGGTTGCTATATACTTTTATTTGAGGGGGGAAAAGACCTCACCATCCTGATCTCTATGAGGGCTTTCCCTGCCTGAACCTACACTAAAGGTTCTGTAGAACGTTCATCATCAAAATCAGACTCCACCGTCCTGTGTCACAACCTGTTTCTATCTCTGCACTACAACTAAAGAATGATATACAGCCGGTAAGAAAGCTCAGCGGGTTGAGCGCTCACTTCTGTGATCTATGTGTGATCTGCAGGTCGCAGGTTTCAATCCTGGCAAGGCCAACTCAGCCTTTCATCCTTCCAAGGTCAATAAATGAGTACAAACTTCGGTTGGGATGATAAATGTATGTAAACATGTTCTCTGTAAAGTGCTTGGCTTGCAGCGCTATATAAATAACACATCATATCATCATTGTCATAATATAATCCAACAGAAAGTTCCTTCTCCAGGAGAATGACTCCCTTATCCTGGCTATGTGAGAAACCTGAGGGTATTCTCACTCCTAAAACCCATGAATCCTCGTCTCAGGTGGCCAGGAAAAGGCCATCGCTTTTGAAACTTGACCCTGGGCATGAAGAAGCGAGGGAGGATCACCTGGGTGGAGGGTCCTTTGGGATTGGGCTGTGGTACCCACAGACAAAGCATGGTATCCCTCTTTCCCTATTGAAAACCAACCTAATCCTCCCCCAGCCTTTAAGGCTATTGTAAGACATCTCCCCTCATTTTCCCACACCTAACCTATGACAGTACTGGGACAAGGAAGAGGCGACTTGGACTAGTGAACACTACTAACTCCTTTCTCCACTCTAGTGGATGATGCCTGCAAAGTACTGTGAAGGTCAGGCATGCCCCTCTAATGACAGTTAGCAAACCCAGTTGTGAAAGCACACTTGCAACCTGTCAAGTGGTTACAGGTGGATAAAAGGAGAGGCAGAGAGCAGCAAGAGGATGACCAACAGGGAGGTCTGTGTGGGTGAGACCAGCAGGGGACCCTGCACGTGAGGAGGAAGCCGTGATGGGACCTGAGGGGAGCCAGGATGCCGGCAGAAGTCCCAGAGGACCTGTGGAGCCCAGAGTTTGCCGTGCTGTTAGGCTCCCGCAGGGGTGGGTGCCTACGTGTTCAGGAGAGATCAGCTGGAGCTGGGGAGAAGGAGGAAAGAAGAAAGAACGCCGAGTGCAGTTACCAGCCACCCGCTGGCAAAGAAGAAAGGAAGCAGCGAACTGCCAGAGAGGATCGCCAGAGAAGAACACCAGAGAGGAACGCCAAAGTCCAGTGAGTGAAGGGAGGTGACACTCGAAACCAGGCTGTTCCTAGGTGCTACGCAAAAGTAACAAAATACCAAACTGAATGAAAGCTTGAGGAAAACGTAAATTACGCATATTGAATATCGAACTGCATGAAAACTTTGCGGGCAAAGCTATTAGCTAATGAAAGTGAAAAGGGAGAGTACCCTTTTGAAAATCATCTACGAAATAAAAGCGTACGTATGAAAGAGCATGACAAAAAGGAGGGGAATAAAAGAGACCACCACAGAGTGAACTTTACGAATGGATGCAGTGTGGCAAGGCCCAAGACTGGTATGAGATGTGTGACACGTGATGCAGAGCCAATAGGCTAACCAGAAGAAGCCAGGAGAGTGTGAACCTGCACAGAAAGCCAAGATGCCAACAAGGAGAAGCTAGGAGAGTGTGAACCTGCACAGAAAGGCAAGATGGCAACAAGGAGAAGCCACTAGAGTGTGAACCAAGAGGCCGACAAAGAGAAGCTAAGTGAATGTGACTCTGTACACAGGGGCAAATACAGAAGAACCTATGTGGGATGAAGAGCGCAGGGTTCCTGGTTACGCGACCTGTGATGGGTGGACTGTGTGGTCTGACAACTGTGCCTGGACCAGGGAACCCTACATTTGTGAAAGCCAGAGACATTGTGAAACAAACCAAGAAGGAGTACACAGACAGGGCCTCATTACACGGGAGGCGGTAGGGGTTTACCGGTACGGTAAGGGCACCGGTACCGGTAAACCCCTACCGCCTTACTACGAGTTCCCTTTGCGGGACCCGACTTTAATGGCTGGTTTTACCAGCCATTAAAGTAGGGTGCCGCAAAGGGACCTCGGAGCTAATTACGGTACCGCAATTTGCAGTACCGTAATTAGCACCTTCCCCATTCCCATTATGCCCTATAGGGGCAAAAATGGGAATGGGGAAGAGCCCTGGTGAGTGGGGAATTACCGCCCCCACTCACCTTGGAGTAGGGCGTTAATTCCACCATCCACCAAGGCGGACACGGTAAAATACCAGCGGCAACCATGACGCTAACAGCTAACAGCGCCATGGTTACCGCCTACCGTGTAACGAGGCCCACAGACTTTTAAGTTGAACTCTTTGACTCAGACTTTCCTTAGTTTAGCTCAGGTAGGGAAATCCCACTTTAGCCTAGGGCAAGTAAGGATTTCAACCATCCTGACATTTTATTTAATAAACCATTTGATTTTGAACTGTGAATCTGTTGTTTGTGACTCACTTCATGATGCCTCACAGTTGCTGGCATGATCTTAATAATTCTCTGGATGTAATGATTGCAGGAGATCTACACTATTTAGGTAATAATATCACCACAGCCTCAGATAACGATTTTAGTAGGCAACCCCTCTTGCAATAATCTGAGGAAGAAGTTGGTCTAACCTAATGAATATTGAGGGTCAGCAGAAGCTTAATAGAAACATCTAAACAGGTCAATGGAACCAGGGATTCTACCCTACGTTACTTTACATTTTCACAACAAAATCAATATTTGACAATACTTTCAAGAAACTTCGAGAATAAGGCAGGTTTAAAATGTACAGCATAATTACTTGATGTTAATTCTCATAAATGAAAATATTTCATGGCATTTCTATCTATCGTGGTGCTCCTCTGCCTTGTATTTGGGTGTGAATGTTTTTCATGACTGTTCTTGCAAAATTGTTCTGTGTAATATTATGTTTACAATGTGTTTTATTCGTGATCTGTGTCAGTTATTAGTTGGCTTTAATTCGACGGACATTCCATTTACGACGGATCTATCAAGTTTGTGTACTTCTATTATACACAAGGTTGGAATCCAGGCAGTTGAGTGGCTCATATTACAAGAGGATGGGATAAGGGCCAGCAAGACATTCATATCTGCATAGTTCAAGCTGATCACAAACAACATTTTGGGCACTTCAATGGGCACAAGAATCAGAACAAGCTATGCAACTACAAATACTTTCTTGTAAAACTTTCAAAATAGCCACATTTTACAACTACCAGAGTGGGCATCACATCTCAAACTACACAAACACTACATTCAGGACACGTTGGGCATATGGTCGGGGACACAGCACAATTAACAACTTTTCACCAATATGTCAATTGTATACACCCTAAAATGAATTTCACAATGCAACAAAGTCCTACATCAATTAATTTTCTAGATGTTACATTGGAACTAATAAATCACAGAATGACTACAACATTTTTTGAAAAACCTTCTGATAGAAATAATATCTTAAACAGTAAACATTTCCATCCATCTAATAACATCAAAGGATTACCATATACCCAATCATTACATATCAAGAGAATAAGAGTTTCAGATAATGATCAACTAGAATAGAAACATGAAATTCAACTGTAAGAATTATAACCAAGATCAGATTATAGTATGCCAAAAATGTTCCTTTGTTAAAGAAGCTTGAGTCGTAGCCTAGCCTTGTCTATGTGATAACCTGCAGAAGATGGGGCTGCTTGTAAATTAAGACCGAAACATGGCTCTTTAAAATATATCCTTGTCAAAGTATTTACACTTATCTCAGATTCAAATCTAAAAAATGAGGAGCGTGTAATAATCCAGTCCAATGAGACACACTGAGATATCCATATATAGGCAGAGCAATAATGTTGACGCAATATGTGACGTGCAAAACCAGTGGTATAATTTGTGATCTTAGAGGCCAGTGAGCCATTTGCTCAGTTGGAATGGCCACCGAAGGGTTCAATATTAGATGCCCAAACATACGTTAAATATTGGGACTCGTGTTGAATTCTACAGTTGCTACACATTTTCCTTAATATCACCAACAGTTCCATAATGAGATGAAAACATACATAGTAATGTTGTTTTAAAAACTGTGTTTTTGGACTGATACATTGTAATCATTATCTCCCAAAGGAATGAACAGTGAATTCCGTCTAGGCTGTTTATTTGGGTTTTTCATTGATCTATAGACTAGAACATCATATTAGTGATCATTCACATACAAGTCCTTTCCTGGTGTTATAATGTGCAGGTATCAGCTGTCTAATGTATTGATATAAGTTGAAAAAAAGACTATGATTATCGCAGAACTGTGAGAGAGCTGATGGTGGTGGCAGGAGGTTTACAGAACAATGTTGGTGGATGTAAAAATGCCCTCAAAGTCATATGAACGTATTGAGTCAATGGTTCTTACGGCCCTTCTCTTGCGGACCGACTGGTCTTCCTGGGGACATAATAAGGATGTATTAATGTTTGTTAATGAATAAAATACCTGTGTGGTAGGATGGCAATTTGCAAGCATGAAAACAAGCCAATAGACTCATGCCAATCCCAGTGAAGTGAAACATGCTGCTTCGTTGATCAAAATGCACCCCGTTAAAGGAAGGGGGAATCACATTTAAGAATATGTCCAATTCACATAAACCTACAGAGCTACCAGAACCTCTGTAACATCTATTCCTGAATTATGCTGATATGTTAATTAAAATAATATTTGAGATGTTGAGTACCGCAAGTATTAGGTGTATACATAACATTTAAAAGTTTATACTTGAGAGATACATTTTAAAGTGTAACTTTAGTGATTAGATACTTGGAAATGGTTTCGATCTCAATCTAAACAAACATGATCAATAGATCTATAGAGAGGAGAAGTACATGAGGAAAATGGAGTTCATTTCTACACAGCCTTGTACAGATCTGTGCAACAGTAAAGTTACATAAAATCCCACACCAACTGATCTAGCTCTGTCACAGCCTCAAACATGTGTGTCGCTAAGAATTGTGAGATGCAGACTGTTGGTGTAGACAGTATAGAATAATCCTGAGAGCCAGACTGCAGGTAGAAACTGTACATGATAATCCAGACAGACACACTGCAGGTGTGTCTGTGATAATCCTGACACACACTGTAGGCATAGACCATGCATGGTAATCCTGATACACACACACACACACACTGCAGGTGTAGACCGTGAATGATAATCCCGACAGACACACTGCAGGTGTAGACCGTGCATGATAATCCTGACAGACACACTGCAGGTGTAGACAGTGCATGATAATCCTGACACACACACTGCAGGTATGGACTGTGCATGATAATCCTGACAGCCACACTGCATGTACAGACTGTGCATGATAATCCAGACACACACACTGCAGGTAGAGACCGTGCATGATAATCCTGACACACACACACTGCAGGTGTAGACCGTGAATGATAATCCCGACAGACACACTGTAGGTGTATACCGTGCATGATAATCCTGACAGCCACACTGCATGTACAGACTGTGCAGGATAATCCCAACAGACACACTGCAGGTGTAGACCGTACATGATAATCCTGACAGCCACACTGCATCTACAGACTGTGCATGATAATCCAGACAGACACACTGCAGGTGTAGGCCGTGCATGATAATCCTGACACGCACACACTGCAGGTGTAGACTGTGCATGATAATTCTGACAGACACACTGCAGGTGTAGACCGTGCATGATAATCCTGACACACACACTGCAGGTGTAGGCCGTGCATGATAATCCTGACACACACACACACTGCAGGTGTAGACTGTGCATGATAATTCTGACAGACACACTTCAGGTGTAGACAGTGCATGATAATCCAGACAGACACACTGCAGGTGTAGGCCATGCATGATAATCCTGACACAGACACACACTGCAGGTGTAGACTGTGCATGATAATCCTGACAGACACACTGCAGGTGTAGACAGTGCATGATAATCCTGACACACACACTGCAGGTATAGACTGTGCATGATAATCCTGACAGCCACACTGCATGTACAGACTGTGCATGATAATCCAGACAGACACACTGCAGGTGTAGACCGTGCATGATAATCCTAACAGCCACACTGCATGTACAGACTGTGCAGGATAATCCCAACAGACACACTGCAGGTGTAGACCGTGCATGATAATCCTGACAGCCACACTGCATGTACAGACTGTGCATGATAATCCAGACAGACACACTGCAGGTGTAGGCCGTGCATGATAATCCTGACACACACACACTGCAGGTGTAGACTGTGCATGATAATCCTGACAGACACACTGCAGGTGTAGACCGTGCATGATAATCCTGACACACACACTGCAGGTATGGACTGTGCATGATAATCCTGACAGCCACACTGCATGTGTAGACCGTGCATGATAATCCTGACATCCACACTGCATGTACAGACTATGCATGATAATCCAGACAGACACACTGCAGCTAGAGACCGTGCATGATAATCCTGACACACACACTGCAGGTATCGACTGTGCATGACAATCTTGACAGACACACTGCAGGTGTAGACCGTGCATGATAATCCTGACAGACACACTGCATGTATAGACCGTGGATGATAATCCTGACACACACACACACACACACTGCAGGTGTAGACCGTGAATGATAATCCCGACAGAAACACTGCAGGTGTAGACCGTGCATGATAATCCTGACAGCCATACTGCATGTACATACTTTGCATGATAATCCTGACACACACACACACACACTGCAGGTGTAGACCGTGAATGATAATCCCGACAGACACACTGCAGGTGTAGACCGTGCATGATAATCCTGACAGCCACACTGTATGTACAGACTGTGCATGATAATCCCGACAGACACATTGCAGGTGTAGACCGTGCATGATAATCCTGACAGCCACACTGCATGTACAGACTATGCATGATAATCCAGACAGACACACTGCAGGTAGAGACCGTGCATGATAATCCTGACACACACACTGCAGGTATCGACTGTGCATGATAATCTTGACAGACACACTGCAGGTGTAGACCGTGCATGATAATCCTGACAGATGCACTGCAAGTGTAGACCGTGCATATTAATCATGACACACACACTGCAAGTACAGACCGTGCATGATAATCCTGACAGACACACTGCATGTATAGACCGTGGATGATAATCCTGACACACACACACACACTGCAGGTGTAGACCGTGAATGATAATCCCGACAGACACACTGCAGGTGTAGACCGTGCATGATAATCCTGACAGCCACACTGCATGTACAGACTGTGCATGATAATCCAGACAGACACACTGCAGGTAGAGACCGTGCATGATAATCCTAACACACACACACTGCAGGTGTAGACTGTGCATGATAATCCTGACAGCCACACTGCATGTACAGACCGTGCATGATAATCCAGACAGACACACTGCAGGTGTAGACCGTGCATGATAATCCTGACACACACACACTACAGGTGTAGACCGTGCATGATAATCGTGACACACACACACTGCAGGTGTAGACCGTGCATGATAATCCTGACACACACACTGCAGGTGTAGACTGTGCATGATAATCCTGACACACACAGTGCACGTAGAGACTGTGCATGATAATCCTGACACACACACACTGCAGGTGTAGACCGTGCATCATAATCCTGACACACACACACTGCAGGTGTAGACCGTGCATGATAATCCTGACAGACACACTGCAGGTGTAGACCGTGCATGATAATCCTGACAGACGCACTGCAAGTGTAGACCGTGCATATTAATCCTGACAGCCACACTGCATGTACAGACCGTGCATGATAATCTAGACCGTGCATCGTAATCCTGACACTCACACACTGCAGGTGTAGACCGTGCATCATAATCCTGACACACACACACTGCAGGTGTAGACCGTGCATGATAATCCTGACAGACACACTGCAGGTGTAGACCGTGCATGATAATCTTGACAGATGCACTGCAAGTGTAGACCGTGCATATTAATCCTGACAGCCACACTGCATGTACAGACCGTACATGATAATCTAGACCGTGCATCATAATCCTGACACTCACACACTGCAGGTGTAGACCGTGCATGATAATCCTGACACACACACACACACACACACACACACTGCAGGTGTAGACCGTGCATCATAATCCTGACACACACACACTGCAGGTGTAGACCGTGCATGATAATCCTGACAGACACATTGCAGGTGTAGACCGTGAATGATAATCCTGACAACCACACTGCATGTACAGACCGTGCATGATAATCCAGACAGACACACTGCAGGTGTAGACCGTGCATGATAATCCAGACAGACACACTGCAGGTGTAGACCGTGAATGATAATCCTGACCACAAACATAGCCATATACCATTAACCATCGTGCCATTCTGCACAGGTGCACGTGACCCACTGTCCCCTCCATACCTTGTCATCTCAGCTCTGGGTGGGATCTCTGACGCCGGTGTGCGGTTTAGCTTTCTTTGTTGCACAGAGTAGTGTTACAGCAGGAGAGCGACATATGCGGGACACTGCTGGCTGCACACTTGGTTACACATTTCTTTGTTATGAACAGCTTTCCTTTAAAGAAAGAAAACAGGTATTTCCAGCGTAGTTATAGACAATTTTCAATGCTATCTGCCAAGTATACAAAATCAATTTCTGACTGCTTTGGTGCATGCATGCAAGAACGTGATCACGTGGACCACGGCTATGGACTGGTGAAACAGTGAAAGCTGGGTAAATAATGACACACTGGAGGCACTGTGTGGTAACTCTCACACGTGTGAGGAAGCAACTTCCAGCTGGTCCCCTATTTCCTGGCAAACTCACACATGTGGCCACCATCCCCGGCAGAAACAACTGGACAGATACAATTCCTGCTCCCCCTCTGGGAGTTCATACAGAAGAGGACCCGGTAACATTAAGGGTCCAGAAAAAGCTCACTACTCCGGTCCAGCTTTTGCTGCTTATAGATTAAAGGTAATATTTTATCCATTTGACGCCACCGGAAGTTACATTTGGAGGCCATTTTATTGTGGTAAATTTCGGTCAGCTGTGTCTAATATCTGAATTGTGCTGAGCAATCTTTGGGACAGTGTTCACAATGGGCCCCTACCTCTTGTGCCCCTACCTCTTGTGCCCTTACCTCCTGTGCCCTTACCTCTTGTCTCCTACCTCTTGTCCTTTTGCATCCAATACACAAAACAGATATGGCCTCATTGCGAGTTTGGTGATATCTGGGTGGTAAATCCGCCCAGATAACACACAACTGAATTACCGGTACCACCACTTGGTCCGGTGGTATTACCACCGGTATTACCACCAGATTTCAAGTGGCGGTGGTGGTGCAAATCCCCATTTTCTTTGAGTGCATAGTCCTCATTGGAGCTTTTTTGGTTGGAATTACCGTGCCGGTATTACCACGCCGGTAATTCTGCTGCAGAAATTCAACTGATTTTGCCAATTTTTCAGTGGAGACTTGGAGGATTTACCTCCAGAATTTAGCTATACTCAGATTTTTTAGGAACCCGTATTTCCTTGGCCTAGGAATTACCAAAAAACTGGACATAAGGCCTAGGAATTACCCTTTGATGACCAACTGCAAAAGGGACATTTTGTAATCTTCTTGATACCTTATATGTTGCTAGACACAGAGAACACATTTAAACTCTGTACTCTGTGCTAGCACAAATATGGGTTCCCCAAAAATCCGAGAATAGCTCGGCCATTTGCTAGCGGCACTCCTGATTATAGACAGTAAGTCCAAATAGCACTTTTTTACTCACCAGACTATATGGCATAAGAAACACTAAAGATTAATAACTTCTACTTGTCTTAATAGTATACAAATGTGGTAATATTTTCAACATGCGTTTTTAAACCTCACACTAATCCTTTTTTGCACCAACCCAAGAAAACTTCAGTGATTGGGCATTTCTTTCTCGCCATAGTATACCACCCTTGTGTGCATGCTACATCAACACGCAACTGGGGACAGGCAGCTACAAGGACCTCAAAGAATCCAACCAAGGGCTT
Organism: Ambystoma mexicanum; assembly: GCF_040938575.1. Classification (NCBI taxonomy): domain Eukaryota; kingdom Metazoa; phylum Chordata; class Amphibia; order Caudata; family Ambystomatidae; genus Ambystoma; species Ambystoma mexicanum. The sequence goes on from NC_090922.1 coordinate 1,537,643,175, forward strand.
ACTTATTAAAACCATTGTTTTTTAAAATATTTTTTGTCTGTTTGCATTTCCTGAGTTTTTTATGTGTGAAAACACTGAATAGGGTACATCTCAGGAGCAGTACCCGACTTGGTCCAATTGATATGAGGTTTATAAGAGACCAAGCCACCAGTGTCAGTGCTACGAGTTAGCAGGAAATGGATTAAGTAAAACAGGAACACAAACACACAGTTTTCATAAGTCTTCGGAAGTTAAGTAAGTCCAAATCAAGTATAGAAGGACCAGGAAGGCTGTTCCAAAGAAAGGCACGGTCTGAAGACAGAGACATGCCTCCTGCTCTCTATTTCAAAAAGCATTTGACAAGCAGAGTACTGGAGTTACAGCAGAGGAGCACTGGAGCAGGGCAGTATTTGCAGAAACAAAGTTGGACATATTATATTCCATGCAATTAGCAGGACGCAATGTGCACGTTTTTGGACTGCAGCGATACTCTTCCTGGCCTTTAGGCCAAGGATAAGTCCTGCAGCCCTATTCTAGTTTAGCCAAAGGGGGTATAGACAACAAAGGGGGAGGTTAAGGAAGAGGCTGTTGCAGTAGTCCAGCCTACACAGTACCAGGGCTCCACAGAGTTCAGCTTCTGGGGGAAGGTAAGGAATGGTACAATGCCTGTAAGGAGATCAAGCTCAAACCATGGGCTGGATTTACAAGCTGCAAAATGTAAGGAGTAAAAGAGAGGAAAGACTTAAAGGTAACCCCAAGATCTGTGGTCTCACAGAATGGTATGAGTACCAGGATCAAAGACAGCAGCCAAGGGGTAGGAGAAAAACAGTGTACAGGGGTCAACATAAGAAAGATCTCCATCTGGCATTGAGACACAGATTGTTAGCCGCACACAATGCCTCGATGGTGGTCACACAATCAGGGATGAAAAACGAGGAGAACAAATTAGTTCAGAGAAGTTTAAGGAAAGCTGTGTGTCATTAACATAACTCTGGAAATGAGAAAATAAATAAAGACATAATTGAGCCAGAGGGAGGGAAAAGATATGTAATTCCCACATTGATAGATACAACCATGGGGTAGTCTGCAGGTACACAGCTAGTTGGTGGAGTACAAACGGCCCAGCTGCACCTGGGAAGGGCGGTTAGTGAGGAAAATAAATCAGCCAGTCCAGTGCCTGGTCCATGATGCTGAAGGTATCATATAACTGTTTCAGGAGGATACAATGGATCACTGCGCGAAAGGTGGATGAGACATCAAGGATCACTATCCTCAATTGTACTTCAATCATAAATACCATATACACTATTGAGACAGAGATTGTTAACCACACACAATGCCTCAATGGCGGCCAGACAATCAGGGATAAAAAACGAGGAGAACAAATTAATTCAAGGAAGTTTAAGAAATGAGAAATGAAGAAAGACATCTGCTGAGCCAGAGGGAGGAAATAGATATGTAATTGTCACAATGATAGGATAAAACCATGCGGTAGGCAGTGAGGTGGTGGAGTACAAACAGCCCAGTTGCAGCTGGGAAGGGTGGTTAGTGAGGAAAACAGAACAGCCAATCTAGTGCTAAAGGTATCATTTAACTGTAGCCCTTATTTCATCTATAAACACAGCACTGTATCATCTTTATTTCACTCCCCCACCCATTGCTGGCCCACTTTTGGAATAACGCCAAATGTGTTTTCCACACTTTTCCCTCACTGCGCTATCTGCAGACACTGGCAGTTGTTCACAGATTCAACATGGTGACTGTTCACAATAATATTACGCACCTCACACTTTTCACCATCCAATCAGTGGCACGTCCAATGTCTGCGGACATCACGCCAGACTTGGATTGGTCCAAGGGGGTGTCCGCAGACCAAATAGGGAAGCGAGTCTGCTGAATGGACCCAGATATCACGTATTTCTTTTTACCTACTTTTTGGCAGTTTTATAAAAAACTACTCGACTGATTTACGCCAAATTTACAATAGCACGCTTTCGGGATCAAGCCACTGCTCCTGGCCCTGGTGTAAATCTGTCCCGCTGTTTGGGCGGTAGGCGTGAGCAACATTTTCTTTTCTATTGCGTCTATGAGGATTTCCACACATTTTGAGACCCACTCTATAACTTTTCTCACCCTTGACAGAACTGTACCAAACCAAGCAGAAACATTCTGAGGTGGCATATAGTTTTTTTGCAAAGTTTGGTGAGAATTCGTCCAGTGGGAGGCAAAGTTATAATCCACTCAAAAATGCTCTATGAGTTGAGCAACCTAACCATAACTACAGGGCTGCTACCGCAGGTCATGTTATAAATATGTATCATATATATATGATACACCTCCATACATGCATATATATGCTTTTTCTGTTAATGGTCATTTTTTGATTCAGGCCCTTGTTTTACCCTTCTTGTGCTAACATATTAATGGAGTATCATGAGTTGTAGTAAGTAATTAACAGCAGAGCTAACCAAACATCACTATGTGGTGATGATATTTTTATTCTGTGGAAAGGAACTGAAGAGAAGGCATTGAAATGTCTGCTGCTTCCCCTATGGCTCTTGCAGTAGTCGCCAACAGGTACCTCCGTTTGAATTTCAGGCTCTTGAATGGCGTCATCAGATTAAGGACTGTATTCATTGTAATTGTGGGAAAGGGTAGAGGGAGGTGAGAGCAATGCAACAGATTACTAATGGGGCACTCGGGTGAGGCAGAAAGATGTGGGTGTAATGCAATGGATTACTGTTGGGGTATTCGAATGAGGAAGAGAGAGGTGGGGTAATAGTGTACTTGGAGGAAAAAGAGGGATTTGGGGCACAATATTGGAGTACTGGGATGCAGAACAGTGATGTGGGATAATGCAAGAGATTAATGTTGGGGTACTGGGTTGCAGATGCGTGATGTGGGGTAATGCAAGAGATTAATGTTCGGGTACTGGGATGCAGAAGAGGGATGTGCAGGTAATTCTAGAGATTCATGTTGGGGTACTGGGATGCAGAAGAGAGATGTGGGATAATGCAAGAGATTAATTTTGGGGTACTGGGATGCAGAAGAGGGATGTGCAGGTAATTCTAGAGATTCATGTTGGGGTACTGGGATGCAGAGAGGGATGTGGGGATAATGCAACAGATTTCAATTGGGGTGATAGGAATGTGTGGGTAATGAAACAGATTTGTATTTGTTTACTGGAACGAGGAAGAGGATTGCATGGGTATTGCCATGGATTACTATCAGAATACTGGGATGAGAAAGAGGGAGGTGGGGGTAATGGAAGAGATTAATATTGGGGTACTGGGATACAGAAGAGGGATGTGGGGATAATGCAACAGATTTCAATTGGGGTGATAGGAATGTGTGGGTAATGAAACAGATTTGTATTTGTTTACTGGAACGAGGAAGAGGATTGCATGGGTATTGCCATGGATTACTATCAGGATACTGGGATGAGAAAGAGGGAGGTGGGGGTAATGGAAGAGATTAATATTGGGGTACTGGGATACAGAAGAGGGATGTGGGTGTAATGCAAGAGACTAATATTGGGGTACTGGGACACAGAAGATGGATGCAGAGGTAATTCAAGAGATTAATATTTGGGTACTGGTATGCAGACGAGGGAGTAGGGGGTAATGCAAGAGATTAATATTGGGGTACTGGGATACAGAAGAGGGATGCAGGGGTAGTTCAAGAGATTAATATTGGGTACTGAGACACAGAAGAGGGATGCAGGGGTAGTTCAAGAGATTAATATTGGGGTACTGGTACGCAGACGAGGGAGAAGGGGGTAATGCAGAGATTAATAGTGGGGTACTGGGATGCAAAAGAGGAATGTGGGGCTAATACAAATCATAACTATTGTGGTACTGTGACAAGGAATATGGAGGTGGAGATAATTGGGTACTGGGATGCAGAAGAGGGATATGGGGGTAATGCAAGAGATAAGGGTACTGGGATGCAGCAGTGGGATGTGCAGGTAATGCAAGAGATTAATGTTGGGGTACTCGGATGTAGAAGAGGGATATGGGAGAAATGCAAGAGATTATTATAAGGGTACTGGGATGCAGAAGAGGGATGTGGGAGTAATGCAAGAGATTAATATAAGGGTACTGGGATGCAGAAGAGGGATGTGGGAGTAATGTAAGAGATTAATATAAGGGTACTGGGATGCAGACGAGGGATGTGGGAGTAATGTAAGAGATTAATATAAGGGTACTGGGATGCAGAAGTGGGATGTGCTGGTAATGCAAGAGATTGTTGGGGTACTGGGATGCAGAAGAGGGGAGGGATGTGGGAGTAATGCAAGAGATTAATGTTCGGGTACTGGGTTGCAGAAGTGGGATGTGCGGGTAATGCAAGAGATTAATGTTCGGGTACTGGGATGCAGAAGAGAGATGTGGGGATAATGCAACAGATTTCAATTGGGGTGATAGGAATGTGTGGGTAATGAAACAGATTTGTATTTGTTTTCTGGAACGAGGAAGAGATTTGCATGGGTATTGCCATGGATTACTATCAGGATACTGGGATGAGAAAGAGGGACGTGGGGGTACTGGAAGAGATTAATATAAGGGTACTGGGATGCAGAAGTGGGATGTGCGGGTAATGCAAGAGATTAATATTAGGGTACTGGGACGCAGACGAGGGAGGTGGGGGTAATGCACAAGATTAATATTGGGGTAGTGCGACGCAGTAGAGGGATGTGGGGGTAAAACAACAGATTAATAGTGGGGTACTGGAATGCAAAAGAGGGATGTGGGAGTAATACAATGCATAACTATTGTAGTACTGTGACAAGGAATATGGAGTGTTAGGCAGAAACCTGTGCAGTTCTCTTAGGGACCACTGCAAAAAGTTTAAGACTACAGGTGTTGGCAGTAAACCCAATTGGTAGCGGTCTGCACCACCCAGATTTACCTGGTAGCTGTGGCTGAGCAGTCAGACTTCTCTCAAGAAGATTTAGGCAGTATATAGGGTATACATATTAGGTACAAAAATACAGTAGCACAAGCAAACACTGACCAGAGCTTGTGTATAAAAGTATATAATTATTTATTTAAAAACACACTTGTAAAAATACACTGGCACTAATATTTCAAGAAAGTTCAAACACAGTCACTAGAAATATATACACCTCCCTGATTAATTATTTGACAAGTCTTAGGAAAAGAACACCACTTATTATCAATACAGAGGTGAGCGCTTAACCAAGATGGCACTCCAATAATTATTTAAAAAGGGAGGGAAAAGGCAGAATTAGAAAAGCACACAATACCAACACTTTTAAAAGAACCACAGCAAGTCAAGAAAGGCAGAGTCTACTGTAGAGCAAGAAAGTTCATAGGCCAGGCCAACTCTTGGAGAGAGCAAGGCGGAATGTGCCCAAGATCACACAGTTGAAGTACACTTTAAAAGTCTTTGCAGATAGTTCAAAAGGAGTTGGATCAAAAGGAGTTGGATCAGTTCGGAAAAGTTAGTTAACAGGTCCCAGGTCACCCCAGGACAGAGAGTCAAGGATTTACAGCACAACTTGAACAGTCTGTTGCAAGAGAGACCAGGCGGGACACAGTACCTGAAATGGTGAGAAAGCTCCAGCAGGAGCAGTTGTTCCTGGCAGTGGGTGCAAATCATTGCTTTGTCTAGGGGAAGAGAAGATCTCGACGTGGAGGAAAGCTCGAGGTCGTTGCACTGCCAGGGAAGAAACCAGCCGCGGAGTTTCCCGGTTAAAAGGTACTACCCTTTTATTCGCGGTAGCGGTGAAGCGTGGCTATCCGGCCTCTGGGGTGCTTGGCACGGGCGATTGTTAGGCAGAAACCTGTGCAGTTCCCTTAGGGACCACCGCAAAAGATTTAAGACTACAGGTGTTAGCAGTAAACCCACTTGGTAGCAGTCTGTACCACCCAGATTTACCTGGTAGCTGTGGCTGAGCAGTCAGACCTCCCTCAAGAAGAGTTAGGCAGTATGCAAAGCATACTCAATAGGCACTCAGATACAATAATACAAGCAAACACTGACCAGAGCTTTGGTATCAAAGTATATAATTATTTATTTAAAAACACACAGTTGAAACACTCCAGCACTCTGATTGTAAAATATTCTAAACACAATTACTATTAGGAAATATATACCCCTTTTTCCCTATTAGAAAAATCACAGTAAAACACCACTTATTTTCATACAGAGGTGAGCGCTTGACTAGATTGCACTCTAATAAGTTTCTGAAAAAGGGAGGGAAAAAGACAGAATATGAAGGGTTACACCACTCTACGATTCAGGAACACTATTAGCAAGGCAGAGAGCAAAAATATACTGGTGAGCCAAAGTCCAAAGGCTGGGCCCACTCTTAGAGAGAGCAGAGCACAAATGCGCCCAAGATCACACAGTTACACTAGGCTTAGAAAGTCTTGCAGAGGGTTCAGAAAAGAGTTTAGAGAGACTTAGAACACTTTAGCCAGGGTGTCCCAGGCTAACCCAGGTGTGAAAGCCGGGGGCTAAATCTACCCCGTACAGGCGGTTGCAAGGGAAGCCAGGCGGGACACGGTACCTTAAGTGGGAAGGATCCTCCAGCGGTGGCAGTTGTTCCTGGTAGTGGTTGCAAGTTGCGTCGGCGTCCAGGGGAAGAGAAGATCTCGACTTGGAGGAAAGATGAAGGTCGGTGCACTACCAGGGCAGAAACCAGCCGCAGATTTTCCCGGTTAAAGGTGGTACCTTTGTCTCGCGGTCGTGGTAAAACATGGTATCCCGGTTGCTGGGGTGCTTAGCACGGGCAAGGCGGCCATGAGATACGTCGGGAAAGCGAAAAGACAGTGAAACTGGTTATCCCCACCAGTCAAAGGAAGAAGACTCTCCGGCGGGAGATCTCCTCTGTCGTCGGGAAAAAGTGGTGAGACGGTCCAGCAGGGCTCCAGCGGTCGTGGTGTCGTGGCAGGTCGGCTCAGCTTCTCCTCGTTGGATTCTTAGGTCCTGTGGCGACTTCTGAAGTTCCAGTCCCCAAAGCCCTGCTTTTATGCAGCAAACCCCCATTCACTCAGCCTAGCTGTCACTCATACATGCTAAGTGGTGAGCCGGCCGGCTCACCACTTGGGATAATCAGGACGGAGTGCTACTTGAGTTGCCAAGGCAACTCAGTCCAGGGTGCCTAAATTCCCCTCCACTCCTCCTAAGTACCCCAGACATAGTGGCACCACTTTGGAGGGCTTCTGTGGAGAAGCCCGCCGAAAAGTGGAACAAAGGGCTCGACTTGGGTTGGAGACACAGAAGAGAACACAAACGCCATTTTAGAATCAAGTTTTGGCAAAAAATACCAACCGGAGAATTAATATTAATAAATAAACCGGCGGTATGTTCGAGGCTACCGTAAATAATTAAATAAAGATAGTAGCCTAAAACAATGGGAAATCCCATAGGAAAATATTTGCGGTTGAATATAAAAAGTAGTATCCACTGCCACCAGCCAAAACTCGATCAGGGGGGACGGAGACGTGCCCCCTCGACTAACAGACCCTGGGGCAATTGAATTGCCCCAGCCAGTATGTCCACAATATGATGGTTTGTACTGGTTCTGTTCAGAATTTAAGACTAGTAAAGTCAATGGTGACTTTACATGCCCTGGGAGACAGTAGTCAGCCCCAGGGTATGGAGTCTGTACTGGGGGGTCACTATGACACCCCTGTGTTACTGCACGGAGGGTGCTGTGTAACACACATCACCAAAACACATGAAACCCTATGGAGTAAAAGACCCCATAGCCCATTAAACACATCTAGATTCAAAGAAACACACTCAAATCATGTCCAAGAGTGAGGGTAAAAGAGTCTCACTGGCAGGAGAAAAAAATAAACCCCAAAAAATCCAGCAAAGCTGCTGGGGGACTCACTAGGTTAAGAAATTCAGCCTAAACAGAGAATTCTCCCTAACACTCGCCCCCCCCCTAGACTAAGGGACAGGAGGATTTAATCCACTCCTGGATGAACCTCATACCTCTAGTCGATGACATACATCCTAGAGAGTCCATCAGCATTTTGATGGTGACAGCCTGACCTGTGCTCAATGGTGAAATCAAACCCTTGCAGGCAGATTGACCATCTCCATAGTTATGGATTTTCTCCCTTCATTTGCATTAACCATCTGAAGGGTTGGTGGTCAGTCTGAATGACAAAAGTAGAACCATACAAGTATGGCCTAAACTTCTTCAGTGCCCACACAATAGCAAAGCATTCTCTTTCTATTGTTGCCCACCTTGTATCAGGGTCCTTCAGCTTACGGCTGATGAAGCAAATGGGGTACTCCCTACCCTTCTCATCCAGTTGGCTGAGGACTGCACCTATACCTACATTGGAAGCATCAGTTTGTACAATGAAAGTTTGGTGGTAGTCAGGAGCTCTCAATACTGGAGCTTGGCAAAGAGCTTTCTTCAGTTTTTCAAAGGCCTGATTGCACTCCTCATTCCATTTGACCTTCTTAGGGAATTTTGGAGAGGAGATTACATTCAGTGGAGAAGCTATGGTCCCATAATTCTCAATGAATTTCCTGTAGTACCCAGTGAGGCCTAGGAAGGCTCTCACTTGGGTTTGAGTAGTAGGTGTTGTCCAATTTTGCACAGCTTCAATCTTGCTGAGCAAAGGCCTTATTTCTCCACCTCCTACCTCATGTCCAAGGTAGACCACCTTACTTTGACCTATCTGGCATTTACTTGCCTTGATAGTCAAATTGGCCTGTCCAAGAGCCTGCAAAACATGTCCTAGGTGGTTCACATGATCCTCCCAGGAGTGGCTGAAGACTGCAATGTCATCCAAGTATGCCATGCAGAAGTCCTCCATCCCAGCTAGAACTTGGTTTACCATCCTTTGGAATGTAGCAGGTGCATTTTTTAATCCAAAAGGCATGACCTTAAACTGGTACAAGCCAACTGGGGTGGAAAATGCAGTTTTCTCCTTGGCATGGTCTGTCAAGGCTATTTTCCAATAGCCTGACGCAAGGTCAAATGTGCTGAGGTACTTGGCTGCACCAAGTTTATCCACCAACTCATCTGTCCTTGGTAAAGGGTGGGCATCAGTCTTGGTGACTGCATTAAGAGCTCTATAGTCCACACAGAATCTCAAGTCTTTGGACCCTGCCTTTGGTACTAACACAACTGGGCTAGACAATGGACTAGTAGAGGGTTCTATTACCCCGAGATCAAGCATCTTCTTGACCTCCCCCTTGATATGGATTCTCACATTTTCTGACATTCGGTATCCTCTGCTTTTGACTGGCAGACAGTCACCAGTGAGTATCTCATGCTGTCCCCAAGGGGTCAAGCCTGGTGAGAGTGAGAACAGGGAGGCAAACTGATTTAACATAGATTTGCACTCCTCTTGTTGCTCAGGTGTCAGATCTGAAGAGAGATTGACTCCTTCAATGTTTTCATCCAAAGGTACACCTCTGAGGAGATCAGGGAGAAACTCACTCTCTTCTTCCTCTGCTGCTGAAGCTAGAAGCAAGGCTGCTACTTCAGGTCTGGAGATGTACGCCTTCAGTCGGTTGGTGTGGAAGACTCTAGGAGCTTCCCTGGGTCTGCCCAGATCCACCAGATAGTTGACCTCTCCAAATTTTCCCACAACTTTGAAGGGTCCCATCCATTTGTCTTGCAAGGCCCTCTGCCTTGTTGGGAGCATAACGAGAACTAGCTGGTCTTGAGTGAACTCAACCATGTTAGCCTTTTGATCATGCCAATGCTTGACCAAAGCTTGTCCAGCTTTCAGGTTATCACTAGCTTCTGCCATCATGTGTGACATTCTCCTTCGGAGACCTATCACATAGTCAGTCACTCTGACTGGCTTGAGGGGAGGAGCGCCTTCCAACCCCTCCTTAATCAGGGCCAATGGACCTCTGACCGGATGGCCATAGAGAAGTTCAAAGGGAAAATAACCTACTCCCTCCTGAGGGACTTCTCTATAAGCAAAGAGAAGGCATGGCAGTAGAAGGTCCCATTTTGTTTTCAGGGGTTCCTCTAAAGCACCTATCATGCTCTTCATGGTTCGGTTAAATATTTCTACCAGCCCATTGGTTTGGGGGTGGTAGGTGGTTGAGAACTTGTAAGTAACTACACAGGTTTTCCTCATGGCTTTCATGTAGTGGGACATAAAGTTTGATCCCCTGTCAGAGATTACTTCCTTAGGAAACCCAACCCTGGTAAAAATACCAAGGAGGGCCTTAGCCACAGCCGGAGCTGTAACACTTCTCATAGGTATTGCCTCAGGATATCTAGTAGCATGGTCTACTACAACAAGGATAGACATGTTGCCTGAGGAGGTAGGGGGATCAAGGGGACCAACAATGTCAATCCCTACCCTCTCAAATGGGACTCCCACAACTGGGAGAGGCACTAATGGTGCCACATTCTTGGCGCCAACCTTACCAGAAGTTTGGCAGGTATGGCAGCTCTTGCAGAACGTATCTACTTCGGCCCCCATTTTTGGCCATAGAAGTAGAGTGAGAGCCTTTCCTTGGTCTTCTTGAAACTCAAGTGACCAGCCAAAGAAATCTTGTGGGCTAAGTGCAAGAAGTGTTGTCTGTTTTCTTGAGGTACTACAAGGCGTTTGTAGTCTCCAGGGTCAGACTCAGTTGGTTCACTGTAGAAGAGGCCATCTTCCCAGTGCAACCTATATTTCCCAGGCTCTTGCCCATCAGCCTGAGCAGCTGCCTGTTGGCGGAGACCCTCCAGAGTTGGACATTCTCTTTGTCCCTTACGGAAAGCTGCCCTGCTGGGCCCACCTTCTGCCAGTAAAGACTGCAGCTCAGGATGGTCCTCAGGGTCTAGATCTCCAATAAATTCTTGGCCTCCCACTAGCTCTTCGTCAGAGTCTAGTTCCACCATACAGGGTTGCACCTCGCTCTCAGCCTCAGCTGGAGGTGGAGTTACAGGTGTAACTGTTGGAAGCACTGGAGTGCTTGCTGCTGACTTTTTCCTAGGAGTCTTGGGTTGCCCCTTTGCTCCTGATCTGGTAGTTACTGCAGTGAGTTGCTCCAGTGGCAAAGGAGTGATCTCTGTCATCATCTCCTGAGATAACCCTCTCAGGGTTTTCTCTCTTGCAGGTTTTGTGAGCTCCTGTAACCTTTTACTAGGTGGTCTGGGGGTATGTGACACAACTCCAAAAGCTTTCAGGTCATTACCCAACAGAGCCCTACCTGGCACTTCACATTGTACACTGACAGGTATTTTTACAGCCATGTCATTACACTGGATGAGAACTGGTAACTGGGGACACATCTGCACAGGCCCTCCAGCTAACTTGGTGAGGCATGTGGGTGCCTTAGCAACATCCTCTGCCTTGAAAAAAGATTCATCCACCACAGTTATGCTGGCCCCAGTGTCTCTAATGGCAGGAGTCTCCTGACCATTTACCTGGACACTGTCCGTATAATACTCTTTAGTATTATCTGGGATAGAATTATAAACATCTAAATTCTGTTGTTCACACAACCCGAGAGGGACTAAAGAAACACTGGCTGAGACTCCAATGGGTTCATCAGCCAGCAGTAGAAAGTTTCCACTTGCCATAGGGACTTCCTCTTCTGGAGCCAAGGCTAAGGAGGCAAGTTGGGTCCCTGAAGGTTTACCCTTGCATCTGGGATCTCCTTTCACATGGTCAGTAGAGCCACAAACAAAGCATTTACCAAATGCCTTCTGGAATGGAGGCTTGTTCTGACCTCCCTCTGGTTGAGCACCAGAGGAGACACTATTCTGCTGTGGTTTCCCTGGTGGCTTACCCTTCTGGTTTTGTTTGGGGCCCTCTTTGGAATTTGCAGTATTAGAATTCTCTTTGGAGTCCTTTTTAGGCTGTTTCCCCTCATCCTTTTTCTGAGTTACCCCAGAATCCTTGTGAGTGGCCCTGTTGGCAACCCACAAGTCAGCAGCCTTAGCTAGTTTTCGGGAATCTAGTTCCTTTGAATCAGCCAAGTGCTGTCTGAGCTCAGGAGAGCAGGCATCATAAATTGACTCCAACATAACAAGATTCTTCATACCTTCATAAGTGCTCACTTTGTAACCCTTAATCCATCCCTCTAGGTTTTTCAACCCTTCACTCACCCAGGTAGCCCAAGGGGTACCATCATGCTTTTTGAGGGTTCTAAACCTCTTAAGATACTGGGAAGGGGTCTTCCCAAACCTAGCTATCCGAGCTAGTTTCACACATTCATACTCTTTCCTATCCTCCTCCCCCAACTCCATTACCACATCAGTTGCAACAGGGGGAAGCCTAGAGAACAACGAGGTGAGTAAGTCATTTCCTGTGATGTTCTGGAGCCCATGATTATATTCAAACAGAGACAACCAATCCAACACATCCAATTTAGGCTCATACAGACCAACCAATTCTTTAGGCATCCGGGGTCTTTTAGGACTGTAACTTCTAGAGGAGCCAGAGAGAGAAGCATTTGACAGACAATTTCTTCATTTCTAGCTCATGCTTGAGCTCCATTTCCCTTAGCCTTAGTTCTTGATTCATTTCCTGATGTCTCTGTTCAGCCTGAGTATTCAGTTTCTTGAACTCTAGTTCAAGTTTCATTTTCTCTAATTCGAGATATTGAGGACTTAGTGTGGGACTTGGTAAAGGCCCAGTAGGTAAAGCAGGTAGGGCAGACAGAGGCCTAGGGGGGACAGTGACAGCAGCCTCACCCTCCTCTTCTGACTCTTCCTCAAGATTATCAACATTTGGATCAATATCAATTTATATACTGTTATCTACATTTTCTGGCATGGTAGGTTCCTCAGGCCCATCATCCAGACTTTGGTTACCTAACAACCTTTCTATTAATTCCATTTTCTTGCCTTTAGTCAGGAGGTTCTTATGCTTACAAAATACTCTTAAACAATCAGCAGTTTTTGTAGCAAGGGACTCTTGACTATAAGTTTCCATAGTTGACATGTTAGAAAGATTACTTTTTCAGTGCTAAGCTTTGTGGTTAGTTGTACTAAGGTATCCTCAAGCACTCTGAAGTGTATACTCAATACAAATCCCACCGCTGTACACCAGTGTTAGGCAGAAACCTGTGCAGTTCCCTTAGGGACCACCACAAAAGATTTAAGACTACAGGTGTTAGCAGTAAACCCACTTGGTAGCAGTCTGTACCACCCAGATTTACCTGGTAGCTGTGGCTGAGCAGTCAGACTTCCCTCAAGAAGAGTTAGGCAGTATGCAAAGTATACTCAATAGGCATTCAGATACAATAATACAAGCAAACACTGACCAGAACTTTGGTATCAAAGTATATAATTATTTATTTAAAAACACACAGTTGAAACACTCCAGCACTCTGATTGTAAAATATTCTGAACACAATTACTATTAGGAAATATATATCCCTTTTTCCCTATTAGACAAATCACAGTAAAACACCACTTATTTTCATACAGAGGTGAGCGCTTGACTAGATTGCATTCTAATAAGTTTGTGAAAAAGGGAGGGAAAAAGACAGAATATGAAGGGTTACACCACTCTACGATTCAGGAACACTATTAGCAAGGCAGAGAGCAAAAAGTCACTGGTGAGCCAAAGTCCAAAGGCTGGGCCCACTCTTAGAGAGAGCAGAGCACAAATGTGCCCAAGATCACACAGTTAAACTAGGCTTAGAAAGTCTTGCAGAGGGTTCAGAAAAGAGTTTAGAGAGGCTTAGAAAAGTTTAGCCAGGGTGTCCCAGGCTAACCCACGTTCGAAATCTACCCCGTACAGTCGGTTGCAAGGGAAGCCAGGCGGGACACGGTACCTTAAGTGTGAAGGATCCTCCAGCGGTGGCAGTTGTTCCTGGTAGTGGTTGCAAGTTGCGTCGTCGTCCAGGGGAAAGAAGATCTCGACTTGGAGGAAAGATGAAGGTTGTTGCACTACCAGGGCAGAAACCACCTGCTGAGTTTTCTGGTACCTTTGTCTCGCGGTCGTGGTAAAATGTGGTATCCCGGTTGCCGGGGTGCTTAGCACGGGCAAGGCGGCCACGAGATACGTCGGGAAAGCGAAAAGACAGTGAAACTGGTTATCCCCACCAGTCAAAGGAAGAAGACTCTCCGGCGGGAGATCTCCTCTGTAGTCGGGGAAAAAGTGGTGAGACGGTCCAGCAGGGCTCCACCGGTTGTGGTGTCGTGGCAGGTCAGCTCAGCTTCTCCCTCGTCGGATTCTTAGGTCCTGTGGCGACTTCTGAAGTTCCAGTCCCCAAAGCCCTGCTTTTATGCAGCAAACCCCCATTCACTCAGCCTAGCTGTCACTCAAACATGCTAAGTGGTGAGCCGGCCGGCTCACCACTTGGGCCAATCAGGACGGAGTGCGACTTGAGTTGCCAAGGCAACTCAGTCCAGGGTGCCTAAATTCCACTCCACCCCTCCTAAGTACCCCAGACATAGTGGCACCACTTTGGAGGGCTTCTGTGGAGAAGCCTGCCAAAAAGTGGAACAAAGGGCTCGACTTGGGTTGGAGTCACAGAAGAGAACACAAACGCCATTTTAGAATCAAGTTTTGGCAAAAAATACCAACCGGAGAATTAATATTAATTAAATAAACCGGCGGTATATTCAAGGCTATCATAAATAATTAAATAAAGATAGTAGCCTAAAACAATGGGAAATCCCATAGGAAAATATTCGCGGTTGAATATAAAAGTAGTATCCACTGCCACCAGCCAAAACTCGATCAGGGGGGACGGAGACGTGCCCCCTCGACTAAAAGACCCTGGGCCAATTGAATTGCCCCAGCCAGTACGTCCACAATATGATGGTTTGTACTGGGTCTGTTCAGAATTTAAGACTAGTAAAGTCAATGGTGACTTTACATGCCCTGGGAGACAGTAGTCAGCCCCAGGTTATGGAGTCTGTACTGGGGGGTCACTATGACACCCCTGTGTTACTGCACGGAGGGTGCTGTGTAACACACATCACCAAAACACATGAAACCCTATGGAGTAAAAGACCCCATAGCCCATTAAACACATCTAGATTCAAAGAAACACACTCAAATCATGTCCAAGAGTGAGGGTAAAAGAGTTTCACTCTTGGCAGGAGAAAAAAATAAACCCCAAAAAATCCAGCAAAGCTGCTGGGGGACTCACTAGGTTAGGAAATTCAGCCTAAACAGAGAATTCTCACTAACATCGATTTGACCATGCGACGATCCAGGAAGGCAAAAAGAAGGCGAACTGGTTAACCCCACAAGCTCAAAGGAAGAAGACTCTCCAGGAAGAAGATCTTCTCTGTCGTCAGGAAGTGGTGAGACGGTTCAGCAGGACTACACCGGTGGTGTCGTCGTTGCAGGTCGGCTCAGCATCTCCTTCTTCGGATTCTTTAGGTCCTGTGGCGACCTCTGAAGTTCCAGTCCCCAAAGCCCTGCTTTTATTCAGAAAACCCCCATTCATCATTCCTAGCTGTCACTCAAACCTGCTAAGTGGTGAGCCGGGCGGCTCACCACTGGGCCAATCACACAAGAGTGCGACTTGAGTTGCCGAGGAAACTCAGTCCAGGGTGCCTATTCCCCCCTCCCACACATCCTGTAGACCCAGACAGAGTGGCACCACTTTTGGAGGCTTCTGTGCAGAAACCCGCCAAAAGTGGAACAAAGGGCTCGACTTGGATGGAGTTACAGAGGTGAACACAAACACCATTTTAAAACTGAGTCCTGGCAAAAAGACCCAACCGGGGAATAAATATTAAATAAATAACCCGGCGGTATCTTTAACATTGTACCAAAAAAAGTGGTGCGTTTAAAATGAATGGGAAAATCCCATAGGAAATATTCTGTTGGAATATTTCGTGTGGTAACCACTGCCACCAGCCAGAAACTCGACAAGGGGGGACTGCACAGTGCCCCCTCGAAAAACAGACCCAGGGGCAATCTGATTACCCCCTACCAGTACTTCCACAATATGATGGTTTGTACTGGTTCTGTTCACAATTTAAGACTTGTAAAGTAGTCAGTCCCAGGGTTTGGAGTCTATGTTTGGGGGTCACTATGACACCCCTGTGTTACTGCACTGAGGGTGCTGTGTAACACACTTACCAAAAACATATGAAACCCTATGGAGTAAAAGACCCCATAGCCCATAAAACACATTACAAAGTTAAAGGACATTCTCAAATCATGCTTAAGAGAGGGAGAAAAAGAGTCTCACTCTTAGCAGAAAAAAATAAACCTCAAAAATCCAGCAAAGCTGCTGGGGGACTCACTAGGTTTAGGAAATTCAGCTAAACAGAGAATTCTCCTTAACATGGAGGTGGAGGTACTGGGTACTGGGATGCAGAAGAGGGATGTGGGAGTAATGCCAGAGATTAATATAAGGGTACTGGATGCAGAAGAGGGATGTGGGAGTAATGCAAGAGATTAATATAAGGGTACTGGGATGCAGAAGAGGGATGTGGGAGTAATGCAAGAGATTAATAATGGGGTAATGGGATGCAGAAGAGGGATGTGCGGGTAATGCAAGAGATTAATATAAGGGTACTGGGATGCAGAAGAGGGATGTGGGAGTAATGCAGGAGATTAATATAAGGGTACAGGGATGCAGAAGAGGGATGTGCGGGTAAAGCAAGAGATTAATGTAAGGGTACTGGGATGCAGAAGAGGGATGTGGGAGTAATGCAAGAGATTAATATAAGGGTACTGGGATGCAGAAGAGGGATGTAGGAGTAATGCAAGAGATTAATATAAGGGTACTGGGATGCAGAAGAGGGATGTGCGGGTAATGCAAGAGATTAATATAAGGGTACTGGGATGCAGAAGAGGGATGTGCGGGTAATGCCAGAGATTAATATAAGGGTACTGGGATGCAGAAGAGGGATGTGCGGGTAATGCAAGAGATTAATGTAAGGGTACTGGGATGCAGAAGAGGGATGTGGGAGTAATGCAAGAGATTAATATAAGGGTACAGGGATGTAGAAGAGAGATGTGGGGGTAATGCAAGCGATTAATAATGGGGTACTGGGATGCAGAAGAGGGATGTGGGGGTAATGCAGGAGATTAATATAAGGGTACAGGGATGCAGAAGAGGGATGTGGGGTAATGCAAGATGTTAATATAAGGGTACTGGATGCAGAAGAGGGATGTGGGAGTAATGCAAGAGATTAATAATGGGGTACTGGGATGCAGAAGAGGGATGTAGGAGTAATGCAAGAGATTAATATAAGGGTACTGGGATGCAGAAGAGGGATGTGTGGGTAATGCAAGAGATTAATATAAGGGTACTGGGATGCAGAAGAGGGATGTGGGAGTAATGCAAGAGATTAATAATGGGGTACTGGGATGGAGAAGATGGATGTGGGACTAATGCAAGAGATTAATATAAGGGTACAGGGATGTAGAAGAGAGATGTGGGGGTAATGCAAGAGATTAATAATGGGGTACTGGGATGCAGAAGAGGGATGTGGGGGTAATGCAAGAGATTAATGTAAGGGTACTGGGATGCAGAAGAGGGATGTGGGAGTAATGCAAGAGATTAATATAAGGGTACTGGGATGCAGAAGAGGGATGTAGGAGTAATGCAAGAGATTAATATAAGGGTACTGGGATGCAGAAGAGGGATGTGCGGGTAATGCAAGAGATTAATATAAGGGTACTGGGATGCAGAAGAGGGATGTGCGGGTAATGCCAGAGATTAATATAAGGGTACTGGGATGCAGAAGAGGGATGTGCGGGTAATGCAAGAGATTAATGTAAGGGTACTGGGATGCAGAAGAGGGATGTGGGAGTAATGCAAGAGATTAATATAAGGGTACAGGGATGTAGAAGAGAGATGTGGGGGTAATGCAAGCGATTAATAATGGGGTACTGGGATGCAGAAGAGGGATGTGGGGGTAATGCAGGAGATTAATATAAGGGTACAGGGATGCAGAAGAGGGATGTGGGGTAATGCAAGATGTTAATATAAGGGTACTGGATGCAGAAGAGGGATGTGGGAGTAATGCAAGAGATTAATAATGGGGTACTGGGATGCAAAAGAGGGATGTAGGAGTAATGCAAGAGATTAATATAAGGGTACTGGGATGCAGAAGAGGGATGTGTGGGTAATGCAAGAGATTAATATAAGGGTACTGGGATGCAGAAGAGGGATGTGGGAGTAATGCAAGAGATTAATAATGGGGTACTGGGATGGAGAAGATGGATGTGGGACTAATGCAAGAGATTAATATAAGGGTACAGGGATGTAGAAGAGAGATGTGGGGGTAATGCAAGAGATTAATAATGGGGTACTGGGATGCAGAAGAGGGATGTGGGGGTAATGCAGGAGATTAATATAAGGGTACAGGGATGCAGAAGAGGGATGTGGGGTAATGCAAGAGATTAATATAAGGGTACAGGGATGCAGAAGAGGGATGTGGGGTAATGCAAGAGATTAATATTGGGTACTGGGATGCAGAAAAGGGATGTGGGGTAATGCAAGAGATTAATATTGGGTACTGGGACGCAGACGAGGGAGGAGGGGCAATGCAAGTGATTAATAATTGGGGTACTGGGATGCAGAAGAGAGATGTGGGGGTAATGCAAGAGATTAATATAAGGGTACAGGGATGCAGAAGAGGGATGTGGGGGTAATGCAGGAGATTAATATAATGGTACAGGGATGCAGAAGAGGGATGTGGGGTAATGCAAGAGATTAATATTGGGTACTGGGATGCAGAAGAGGGATGTGGGTTAATGCAAGAGATTAATGTTGGGGTACTGGGATGCAGAAGAGGGATGTGGGGTAATGCAAGAGATTAATATTGGATACTGGGATGCAGAAGAGGGATGTGGGGTAATACAAGAGATGAATGTTGGGGTACTGGGATGCAGAAGAGGGATGGATATGGGCTAATGCAAGATATTAATATTGGGTACTGGGATGCAGAAGAGGGATGTGGGGGTAATGCAGGAGATTAATATAAGGGTACAGGGATGCAGAAGAGGGATGTGGGGTAATGCAAGAGATTAATATAAGGGTACAGGGATGCAGAAGAGGGATGTGGGGTAATGCAAGAGATTAATATTGGGTACTGGGATGCAGAAGAGGGATGTGGGGTAATGCAAGAGATTAATATTGGGTACTGGGACGCAGACGAGGGAGGAGGGGGTAATGCAAGAGATTAATAATTGGGGTACTGGGATGCAGAAGAGAGATGTGGGGGTAATGCAAGAGATTAATATAAGGGTACAGGGATGCAGAAGAGGGATGTGGGGTAATGCAAGAGATTAATAATGTGGTACTGGGATGCAGAAGAGGGATGTGGGGTAATGCAAGAGATTAATATTGGGTACTGGGATACAGAAGAGGGATGTGGGGTAATGCAAGAGATTAATGTTGGGGTACTGGGATGCAGAAGAGGTATGTGTGGGTAATGCAAGGATTAATATTGGGTCCTGGGATACAGAAGAGGGATGTGGGGTAATGCAAGAGATTAATATTGGGTACTGGGATGCAGAAGAGGGATGTGGGGTAATGCAAGAGATTAATGTTGGGGTACAGGGATGCAGAAGAGGGATGTTGGGTAATGCAAGAGATTAATATTGGGTACTGGGATGCAGAAGAGGGATGTGGGGTAATGCAAGAGATTAATATTGGGTACTGGGATACAGAAGAGGGATGTGGGGTAATGCAAGAGATTAATATTGGGTACTGGGACGCAGACGAGGGAGGAGGGGGTAATGCAAGAGATTAATAATTGGGGTACTGGGATGCAGAAGAGAGATGTGGGGGTAATGCAAGAGATTAATATAAGGGTACAGGGATGCAGAAGAGGGATGTGAGGGTAATGCAAGAGATTAATAATGTGGTACTGGGATGCAGAAGAGGGATGTGGGGTAATGCAAGAGATTAATATTGGGTACTGGGATACAGAAGAGGGATGTGGGGTAATGCAAGAGATTAATGTTGGGGTACTGGGATGCAGAAGAGGTATGTGTGGGTAATGCAAGGATTAATATTGGGTCCTGGGATGCAGAAGAGGGATGTGGGGTAATGCAAGAGATTAATATTGGGTACTGGGATGCAGAAGAGGGATGTGGGGTAATGCACTACCAGGGCAGAAACCACCTGCTGAGTTTTCTGGTACCTTTGTCTCGCGGTCGTGGTAAAATGTGGTATCCCGGTTGCCGGGGTGCTTAGCACGGGCAAGGCGGCCACGAGATACGTCGGGAAAGCGAAAAGACAGTGAAACTGGTTATCCCCACCAGTCAAAGGAAGAAGACTCTCCGGCGGGAGATCTCCTCTGTAGTCGGGGAAAAAGTGGTGAGACGGTCCAGCAGGGCTCCACCGGTTGTGGTGTCGTGGCAGGTCAGCTCAGCTTCTCCCTCGTCGGATTCTTAGGTCCTGTGGCGACTTCTGAAGTTCCAGTCCCCAAAGCCCTGCTTTTATGCAGCAAACCCCCATTCACTCAGCCTAGCTGTCACTCAAACATGCTAAGTGGTGAGCCGGCCGGCTCACCACTTGGGCCAATCAGGACGGAGTGCGACTTGAGTTGCCAAGGCAACTCAGTCCAGGGTGCCTAAATTCCACTCCACCCCTCCTAAGTACCCCAGACATAGTGGCACCACTTTGGAGGGCTTCTGTGGAGAAGCCTGCCAAAAAGTGGAACAAAGGGCTCGACTTGGGTTGGAGTCACAGAAGAGAACACAAACGCCATTTTAGAATCAAGTTTTGGCAAAAAATACCAACCGGAGAATTAATATTAATTAAATAAACCGGCGGTATATTCAAGGCTATCATAAATAATTAAATAAAGATAGTAGCCTAAAACAATGGGAAATCCCATAGGAAAATATTCGCGGTTGAATATAAAAGTAGTATCCACTGCCACCAGCCAAAACTCGATCAGGGGGGACGGAGACGTGCCCCCTCGACTAACAGACCCTGGGCCAATTGAATTGCCCCAGCCAGTACGTCCACAATATGATGGTTTGTACTGGGTCTGTTCAGAATTTAAGACTAGTAAAGTCAATGGTGACTTTACATGCCCTGGGAGACAGTAGTCAGCCCCAGGTTATGGAGTCTGTACTGGGGGGTCACTATGACACCCCTGTGTTACTGCACGGAGGGTGCTGTGTAACACACATCACCAAAACACATGAAACCCTATGGAGTAAAAGACCCCATAGCCCATTAAACACATCTAGATTCAAAGAAACACACTCAAATCATGTCCAAGAGTGAGGGTAAAAGAGTTTCACTCTTGGCAGGAGAAAAAAATAAACCCCAAAAAATCCAGCAAAGCTGCTGGGGGACTCACTAGGTTAGGAAATTCAGCCTAAACAGAGAATTCTCACTAACATCGATTTGACCATGCGACGATCCAGGAAGGCAAAAAGAGGGCGAACTGGTTAACCCCACAAGCTCAAAGGAAGAAGACTCTCCAGGAAGAAGATCTTCTCTGTCGTCAGGAAGTGGTGAGACGGTTCAGCAGGACTACACCGGTGGTGTCGTCGTTGCAGGTCGGCTCAGCATCTCCTTCTTCGGATTCTTTAGGTCCTGTGGCGACCTCTGAAGTTCCAGTCCCCAAAGCCCTGCTTTTATTCAGAAAACCCCCATTCATCATTCCTAGCTGTCACTCAAACCTGCTAAGTGGTGAGCCGGGCGGCTCACCACTGGGCCAATCACACAAGAGTGCGACTTGAGTTGCCGAGGAAACTCAGTCCAGGGTGCCTATTCCCCCCTCCCACACATCCTGTAGACCCAGACAGAGTGGCACCACTTTTGGAGGCTTCTGTGCAGAAACCCGCCAAAAGTGGAACAAAGGGCTCGACTTGGATGGAGTTACAGAGGTGAACACAAACACCATTTTAAAACTGAGTCCTGGCAAAAAGACCCAACCGGGGAATAAATATTAAATAAATAACCCGGCGGTATCTTTAACATTGTACCAAAAAAAGTGGTGCGTTTAAAATGAATGGGAAAATCCCATAGGAAATATTCTGTTGGAATATTTCGTGTGGTAACCACTGCCACCAGCCAGAAACTCGACAAGGGGGGACTGCACAGTGCCCCCTCGAAAAACAGACCCAGGGGCAATCTGATTACCCCCTACCAGTACTTCCACAATATGATGGTTTGTACTGGTTCTGTTCACAATTTAAGACTTGTAAAGTAGTCAGTCCCAGGGTTTGGAGTCTATGTTTGGGGGTCACTATGACACCCCTGTGTTACTGCACTGAGGGTGCTGTGTAACACACTTACCAAAAACATATGAAACCCTATGGAGTAAAAGACCCCATAGCCCATAAAACACATTACAAAGTTAAAGGACATTCTCAAATCATGCTTAAGAGAGGGAGAAAAAGAGTCTCACTCTTAGCAGAAAAAAATAAACCTCAAAAATCCAGCAAAGCTGCTGGGGGACTCACTAGGTTTAGGAAATTCAGCTAAACAGAGAATTCTCCTTAACATGGAGGTGGAGGTACTGGGTACTGGGATGCAGAAGAGGGATGTGGGAGTAATGCCAGAGATTAATATAAGGGTACTGGATGCAGAAGAGGGATGTGGGAGTAATGCAAGAGATTAATATAAGGGTACTGGGATGCAGAAGAGGGATGTGGGAGTAATGCAAGAGATTAATAATGGGGTAATGGGATGCAGAAGAGGGATGTGCGGGTAATGCAAGAGATTAATATAAGGGTACTGGGATGCAGAAGAGGGATGTGGGAGTAATGCAGGAGATTAATATAAGGGTACAGGGATGCAGAAGAGGGATGTGCGGGTAAAGCAAGAGATTAATGTAAGGGTACTGGGATGCAGAAGAGGGATGTGGGAGTAATGCAAGAGATTAATATAAGGGTACTGGGATGCAGAAGAGGGATGTAGGAGTAATGCAAGAGATTAATATAAGGGTACTGGGATGCAGAAGAGGGATGTGCGGGTAATGCAAGAGATTAATATAAGGGTACTGGGATGCAGAAGAGGGATGTGCGGGTAATGCCAGAGATTAATATAAGGGTACTGGGATGCAGAAGAGGGATGTGCGGGTAATGCAAGAGATTAATGTAAGGGTACTGGGATGCAGAAGAGGGATGTGGGAGTAATGCAAGAGATTAATATAAGGGTACAGGGATGTAGAAGAGAGATGTGGGGGTAATGCAAGCGATTAATAATGGGGTACTGGGATGCAGAAGAGGGATGTGGGGGTAATGCAGGAGATTAATATAAGGGTACAGGGATGCAGAAGAGGGATGTGGGGTAATGCAAGATGTTAATATAAGGGTACTGGATGCAGAAGAGGGATGTGGGAGTAATGCAAGAGATTAATAATGGGGTACTGGTATGCAGAAGAGGGATGTAGGAGTAATGCAAGAGATTAATATAAGGGTACTGGGATGCAGAAGAGGGATGTGTGGGTAATGCAAGAGATTAATATAAGGGTACTGGGATGCAGAAGAGGGATGTGGGAGTAATGCAAGAGATTAATAATGGGGTACTGGGATGGAGAAGATGGATGTGGGACTAATGCAAGAGATTAATATAAGGGTACAGGGATGTAGAAGAGAGATGTGGGGGTAATGCAAGAGATTAATAATGGGGTACTGGGATGCAGAAGAGGGATGTGGGGGTAATGCAGGAGATTAATATAAGGGTACAGGGATGCAGAAGAGGGATGTGGGGTAATGCAAGAGATTAATATAAGGGTACAGGGATGCAGAAGAGGGATGTGGGGTAATGCAAGAGATTAATATTGGGTACTGGGATGCAGAAAAGGGATGTGGGGTAATGCAAGAGATTAATATTGGGTACTGGGACGCAGACGAGGGAGGAGGGGCAATGCAAGTGATTAATAATTGGGGTACTGGGATGCAGAAGAGAGATGTGGGGGTAATGCAAGAGATTAATATAAGGGTACAGGGATGCAGAAGAGGGATGTGGGGGTAATGCAGGAGATTAATATAATGGTACAGGGATGCAGAAGAGGGATGTGGGGTAATGCAAGAGATTAATATTGGGTACTGGGATGCAGAAGAGGGATGTGGGTTAATGCAAGAGATTAATGTTGGGGTACTGGGATGCAGAAGAGGGATGTGGGGTAATGCAAGAGATTAATATTGGATACTGGGATGCAGAAGAGGGATGTGGGGTAATACAAGAGATGAATGTTGGGGTACTGGGATGCAGAAGAGGGATGGATATGGGCTAATGCAAGATATTAATATTGGGTACTGGGATGCAGAAGAGGGATGTGGGGGTAATGCAGGAGATTAATATAAGGGTACAGGGATGCAGAAGAGGGATGTGGGGTAATGCAAGAGATTAATATAAGGGTACAGGGATGCAGAAGAGGGATGTGGGGTAATGCAAGAGATTAATATTGGGTACTGGGATGCAGAAGAGGGATGTGGGTTAATGCAAGAGATTAATGTTGGGGTACTGGGATGCAGAAGAGGGATGTGGGGTAATGCAAGAGATTAATATTGGGTACTGGGATGCAGAAGAGGGATGTGGGGTAATGCAAGAGATTAATATTGGGTACTGGGATGCAGAAGAGGGATGTGGGGTAATGCAAGAGATTAATATTGGGTACTGGGACGCAGACGAGGGAGGAGGGGGTAATGCAAGAGATTAATAATTGGGGTACTGGGATGCAGAAGAGAGATGTGGGGGTAATGCAAGAGATTAATATAAGGGTACAGGGATGCAGAAGAGGGATGTGGGGTAATGCAAGAGATTAATAATGTGGTACTGGGATGCAGAAGAGGGATGTGGGGTAATGCAAGAGATTAATATTGGGTACTGGGATACAGAAGAGGGATGTGGGGTAATGCAAGAGATTAATGTTGGGGTACTGGGATGCAGAAGAGGTATGTGTGGGTAATGCAAGGATTAATATTGGGTCCTGGGATACAGAAGAGGGATGTGGGGTAATGCAAGAGATTAATATTGGGTACTGGGATGCAGAAGAGGGATGTGGGGTAATGCAAGAGATTAATGTTGGGGTACAGGGATGCAGAAGAGGGATGTTGGGTAATGCAAGAGATTAATATTGGGTACTGGGATGCAGAAGAGGGATGTGGGGTAATGCAAGAGATTAATATTGGGTACTGGGATACAGAAGAGGGATGTGGGGTAATGCAAGAGATTAATATTGGGTACTGGGACGCAGACGAGGGAGGAGGGGGTAATGCAAGAGATTAATAATTGGGGTACTGGGATGCAGAAGAGAGATGTGGGGGTAATGCAAGAGATTAATATAAGGGTACAGGGATGCAGAAGAGGGATGTGGGGTAATGCAAGAGATTAATAATGTGGTACTGGGATGCAGAAGAGGGATGTGGGGTAATGCAAGAGATTAATATTGGGTACTGGGATACAGAAGAGGGATGTGGGGTAATGCAAGAGATTAATGTTGGGGTACTGGGATGCAGAAGAGGTATGTGTGGGTAATGCAAGGATTAATATTGGGTCCTGGGATGCAGAAGAGGGATGTGGGGTAATGCAAGAGATTAATATTGGGTACTGGGATGCAGAAGAGGGATGTGGGGTAATGCAAGAGATTAATGTTGGGGTACAGGGATGCAGAAGAGGGATGTTGGGTAATGCAAGAGATTAATATTGGGTACTGGGATGCAGAAGAGGGATGTGGGGTAATGCAAGAGATTAATATTGGGTACTGGGATGCAGAAGAGGGATGTGGGGTAATGCAAGAGATTAATATTGGGTACTGGGATGCAGAAGAGGGATGTGGGGTAATGCAAGAGATTAATATTGGGTACTGGGACGCAGAGGAGGGGGTAATGCAAGAGATTCATAATTGGGGTACTGGTACACAGAAGAGGGATGCGAGGTAATACAAAGTGTTCCTATTTGTGTACTCGGAGTAGGAATATGAGGTGGAGGTAATGGAGTACTGAGATGAGAAAAAGGGAAGTGAGGGTACTGCAACAGATTACTATTGGGTAATGGGAAGAGGAAGAGGGAGGTGGCGGTCAAGGTAGGATTACTAATGGGCTTCTGGGATGACGAAAAGGGAGGTGGGGTTACGCCATGAATTACTATTGTGTCACTGGGACAAGGAAGGGGGAGGTGGGGTTATGCCATGCATTACTATCGTGTCACTGGGACAAGGAAGGGGGGGGTGGGGTTATGCCATGTATTACTATCGAGGCACTGGAACAAGGAAGGGGGAGGTGGGGTTATGCCATGTATTACTAGCGAGGCACTGGGACAAGGAAGGGGGAGGTGGGGTTATGCCATGCATTACTATCGAGGTACTGGGACAAGGAAGGGGGAGGTGGGGTTATGCCATGCATTACTATCGTGTCACTGGGACAAGGAAGAGAGAGGTGGGGTTATGCCATGCATTACTATCGAGGCACTGGGACAAGGAAGAGGGAGGTGGCGTTATGCCATGCATTACTATCGTGTCACTGGGACAAGGAAGGGGGAGGTGGGGTTATGCCATGTATTACTATCGAGGCACTGGAACAAGGAAGGGGGAGGTGGGGTTATGCCATGTATTACTATCGAGGCAGTGGGACAAGGAAGAGGGAGGTGGGGTTATGCCATGCATTACTATCGTGTCACTGGGACAAGGAAGGGGGAGGTGGGGTTATGCCATGCATTACTATCGAGGCACTGGGACAAGGAAGGGGGAGGTGGGGTTATGCCATGTATTACTATCGTGTCACTGGGACAAGGAAGAGAGAGGTGGGGTTATGCCATGCATTACTATCGTGTCACTGGGACAAGGAAGGGGGAGGTGGGGTTATGCCATGTATTACTATCGAGGCACTGGAACAAGGAAGGGGGAGGTGGGGTTATGCCATGTATTACTATCGAGGCACTGGGACAAGGAAGGGGGGGTGGGGTTATGCCATGCATTACTATCGAGGCACTGGGACAAGGAAGGGGGAGGTGGGGTTATGCCATGCATTACTATTGTGTCACTGAGACAAGGAAGAGAGAGGTGGGGTTATGCCATGTATTACTATCGAGGCACTGGGACAAGGAAGAGGGAGGTGGCGTTATGCCATGCATTACTATCGTGTCACTGGGACAAGGAAGTGGGAGGTGGGGTTATGCCATGTATTACTATCGAGGCACTGGAACAAGGAAGGGGGAGGTGGGGTTATGGCATGTATTACTATCGAGGCACTGGGACAAGGAAGAGGGAGGTGGGGTTATGCCATGCATTACTATCGTGTCACTGGGACAAGGAAGGGGGAGGTGGGGTTATGCCATGTATTACTAACGAGGCACTGGGACAAGGAAGGGGGAGGTGGGGTTATGCCATGTATTACTATCGTGTCACTGGGACAAGGAAGAGAGAGGTGGGTTATGCCATGTATTACTATCAAGGCACTGGGACAAGGAAGAGGGAGGTGGGGTTATGCCATGCATTACTATTGTGTCACTGGGACAAGGAAGGGGAGGTGTGGTTATGCCATGTATTACTATCGTGTCACTGGGACAAGGAAGGGGAGGTGGAGGAATGGCATGTATTACTATCGAGGCACATGGGACAAGGAAGGGGGAGGTGGAGGAATGCCATGTATTACTATTGAGGCACTGGGACAAGGAAGGGGGAGGTGGGGTTATGCCATGTATTACTATCGAGGCACTGGAACAAGGAAGGGGGCGGTGGGGTTATGCCATGTGTTACTATCGAGGCACTGGGACAAGGAAGGGGGAGGTGGGGTTATGCCATGCATTACTATCGTGTCACTGGGACAAGAAAGAGAGAGGGAGTTTATGCCATGTATTACTATCGAGGCACTGGGACAAGGAAGAGGGAGGTGGGGTTATGCCATGTATTACTATCGAGGCACTGGAACAAGGAAGGGGGAGGTGGGGTTATGCCATGTATTACTATCGAGGTACTGGGACAAGGAAGAGGGAGGTGGGGTTATGCCATGCATTACTATTGTGTCACTGGGACAAGGAAGGGGGAGGTGTGGTTATGCCATGTATTACTATTGTGTCACTGGGACAAGGAAGGGGGAGGTGGAGGAATGGCATGTATTACTATCTTGGCACTGGGACAAGGAAGGGGGAGGTGGAGGAATGCCATGTATTACTATCGTGTCACTGGGACAAGGAACGGGGAGGTGGGGTTATGCCATGTATTACTATCGAGGCACTGGAACAAGGAATGGGAGGTGGGGTTATGCAATGTATTACTATCGAGGCACTGGGACAAGGAAGTGGGGATGGGGTTATGCCATGCATTACTATCGTGTCACTGGGACAAGGAAGAGAGAGGTGTGGTTATGCCATGTATTACTATCGAGGCACTGGGACAAGGAAGAGGGAGGTGGCATTATGTCATGCATTACTATCGTGTCACTGGGACAAGGAAGGGGGAGGTGGGGTTATGCCATGTATTACTATCGAGGCACTGGAACAAGGAAGGGGGAGGTGGAGGAATGGCATGTATTACTATCGAGGCACTGGGACAAGGAAGACGGAGGTGGGGCTATGCCATGCATTACTATCGTGTCACTGGGACAAGGAAGGGGGAGGTGGGGTTATGCCATGCATTACTATCGAGGTACTGGGACAAGGAAGGGGAAGGTGGGGTTATGCCATGTATTACTATTGTGTCACTGGGACAAGGAAGAGAGAGGTGGGGTTATGCCATGCATTACTATCGTGTCACTGGGACAAGGAGGGGGGAGGTGGGGTTATGCCATGTATTACTAACGAGGCACTGGGACAAGGAAGGGGGAGGTGGGGTTATGCCATGTATTACTATCGTGTCACTGGGACAAGGAAGAGAGAGGTGGGGTTATGCCATGTATTCCTATCGAGGCACTGGGACAAGGAAGAGGGAGATGGGGTTATGCCATGCATTACTATCGTGTCACTGGGACAAGGAAGGGGGAGGTGGAGGAATGGCATGTATTACTATCGAGGCACTGGGACAAGGAAGGGGGAGGTGGAGGAATGCCATGTATTACTATCGAGGCACTGGGACAAGGAAGGGGGAGGTGGGGTTGTGCCATGTATTACTATCGAGGCACTGGGACAAGGAAGAGGGAGGTGGGTTTATGCCATGTATTACTATCAAGGCACTGGGACAAGGAAGAGGGAGGTGGGGTTATGCCATGTATTACTATTGTGTCACTGGGACAAGGAAGGGGGAGGTGAAGGAATGGCATGTAATACTATCGAGGCACTGGAACAAGGAAGAGGGAGGTTGGGTGTGCCATGTATTACTATCGAGGCACTGGAACAAGGAAGAGGGAGGTGGGGTTATGCCGTGTATTACTATCAAGGCACTGGGACAAGGAAGGGGGAGGTGGGGTTATGCCATGCATTACTATCATGTCACTGGGACAAGGAAGGGGGAGGTGGGGTTATGCCATGTATTACTATCGAGGCACTGGGACAAGGAAGGGGGAGGTGGGGTTATGCCATGTATTACTATTGAGGCACTGGGACAAGGAAGAGGGAGGTGGGGTTATGCCATGTATTACTATCAAGGCACTGGGACAAGGAAGGGGGAGGTGGGGTTATGCCATGCATTACTATCATGTCACTGGGACAAGGAAGGGGGAGGTGGGGTTATGCCATGTATTACTATCGAGGCACTGGGACAAGGAAGGGGGATGTGCGGTTATGCCATGTATTACTATTGTGTCACTGGGACAAGGAAGGGGAGGTGTGGTTATGCCATGTATTACTATCGTGTCACTAGGAAAAGGAAGGGGGAGGTGAAGGAATGGCATGTATTACTATCGAGGCACTGGGACAAGGAAGGATGGAGGTGGAGGAATGCTGTGTATTACTATCGAGGCACTGGGACAAGGAAGGGGATGGTGGGGTTATTCAATGTATTACTATTGTGTCACTGGGACAAGGAAAGGGGAGGTGGAGGAATGCCATGTGTTACTATCATGTCACTGGGACAAGGAAGGGGGAGGTGGAGGAAAGGCATGTATTACTATCGAGGCACTGGGACAAGGAAGGGGGAGGTGGAGGAATGCCATGTATTACTATCGAGGCACTGGGACAAGGAAGAGGGAGGTGGGGTTATGCCATGTATTACTATCGAGGCACTGGGGCAAGGAAGGGGGAGGTGGGGTTATGCCATGTATTACTATCGAGGCACTGGAACAAGGAAGCGGGAGGTGGCACTGGAACAAGGAAGCGGGAGGTGGGGGTTATGCTATGTATTACTATCGAGGCAACGGAACAAGGAAGAGGGAGGTGGGGTTATGCCATGTATTACTATCGAGGCAACGGAACAAGGAAGAGGGAGGTGGGGTTATGCCATGTATTACTATCGAGGCACTGGGACAAGGAAGGGGGAGGTGGGGTTATGCCATGTATTACTATCGAGGCACTGGAACAAGGAAGCGGGAGGTGGGGGTTATGCTATGTATTACTATTGAGGCAACGGAACAAGGAAGGGGGAGGTGGGGTTATGCCGTGTATTACTATCGAGGCGCTGGGACAAGGAAGAGGGAGGAGCTGAGTTCTTCACTGGTGATGTATGGAGAAAATCAAGCTCGTCATTGTTAAATCACATAGCACTCTTGTAAAATCAAAACTATTGTAAACATACATCAGCACCACTTGAACTTCTGTTGCACACTTAATTTTGAAAATCTTTAACTAAATTAAAGCTTTTAAAGTGTGACAGGGTGCGTTCCTGCCCTGTCAAAGGGGGTCTGGGGGAGCGACTGCAACACCCTTCCCCAGTGCGTTGGTGCGGGCCGGCCTTTCCCAGCCCCTCTTTACCTAAATTTGCATTGGATCCAATGCCGTGAAGAGACCAGAGAGGATTCCAGCATTCCAGAGCGGCCCGCCATCTGCACCACAGGACACGGCGAAGAGGGATATGTCCAATGCAGACCTCGCTTGCCAGAGCGCGCAGGAATAGGGAGCCTCCACTAGCCCACCAGGAAATTGCATTCATTAAATCGAAGTCAGGAAGACCTCCCACATCACCCATTATGCCACCAGGGATTGTTCTGTTATTAAATAAAGGCCCTACTAGGGCCTTTACCCAATACACCACCAGGAATGCAATGATATTAAAAGGGCCAAAGAAGGCCTTTGATCTAACATGCCAGAACCCCATCAGGGTCCATGTTGGAAAGGGGCAGGGCTTACACGCCCTTTTGAGCCCTCCCATGGGCATCCCCTGTCACACCCCTTGGAGCCAGGTAAGCTATTGTTTAAGGTAAGTGGCCAATCATGGGAGAGGGTGGGGTATGTAAGTAGGTGTGTGTCAGTGTGCAAGGGTGGGTTAGTTGGGTGAGGACAGGAGGTAGAGGAGAGCATCCGAGAGACCATAGGAGGCGAGAGTGAAATGAGTGTAGAAGCTATTATTAGGAGGGGGTCTGTGGGCTGTTTGTGTGTGAGAGTGCGGAGCGTGAGGAGTAAAGTAGGAGTAGCAGAGTGGTAGTAGTGATAGTAATTTTAGTGGCAGAGGTAGTGGTGGTAGTTAGGAGTAGAGAGGAGTCGGTTGCAGGAGTAGCGAGTGAGAGAAACAGGCAATAGAGTGGTAGTTAGTAGTAGAGGGTGGTAGCAAGTGCTAGTGAGTAGAAGAGACTGATAGTAGTAGTAGGAGGTAGCAAAGGTAGTAAAGCGATAGTGTTAATAACAGAGTAAGAACATTAGTAGAGGAATAGCAGTAAGAGTGACAGGGAGTGGGAGATCAGGAGAAGCTATTGATAAGAGTAAAGAGAGACAGTGATAATAGCGAGAGGTAAAGAAGTACCATGAGGAGGGAAGAAACGATAATGGAAGTAGGGGGATAGTTGGATGTACAAGCAATAGTAAGAACAGGAGTAAGTAAAGAAGTAAGATCAAAGGATGGAGATTGGAAGGACAGTGACATGGTAAGAAGGGAACAACGGAGAGAGCAGGGCCTAGTGATAGTAAGAAGGGATAGAATTGAGAAGTGAGAGGAGAAGTCAGAACTAAGAGTGGAGGTGGAAAGGCACAGTGAGAGATCGGAGGGGCAGTAGTGACATGGTGGGAGAAGAACTGTAAAAAAAACAGTATAGTTAAGGGTTAGGTACGAGCAAGTGTGTGAGAGGTGAGCGTAATACCGGGCTGAAGAAGGCGCCATCCCTTACTCCATAGAGCCCTTGGGCTAGAAGTCCCCTATAGAATCAGAGAAAGGAAGCAAAAGACAGCAAGCTGTTACCGTTCAATATTACTAACACACAGTAAGGACGTCAATGCTCGGGAGGTGGGCAAGACTGGGACAGCCGTAGCGCCAAACTGTCCTGAAACCTAGTAGCCCCTGAAAGACTTGCATAAACCCCGAAGCCGTTCTGACTACCTGTAATCTTAATAAACACCCGTGGGACTTGTCTGGGAGTCCTTGTGGTTCTATGAGGTGTGCTGCCCCATCACAAAAGCTAATCAAACACCTGCAAACAATAATTATCCCATGAAACAATCATCCCAATCATTTTAGGCTATTTTTGGAAAAAATACAGCAATCCCTGTATTTCTTTTTTTATATAATGAAAAAGGGTCATAGTCCTAAATTGAAAGTCACCAATAAATTAGAACAAAGTGGTTGCCACATATGTCCTGGATCTTGGAATTAATTGGATTTCAATACCTCACGGCACCTCCATACCATAATTCGGGGTTGATAAAATTAGTGCCTGTTAGGGAGAATTCTCCAGAATGGCTAATTTCCCTTACCTACTGAGTCCCTCAGCAGTTTTGCTGGATTTTAGGATTTATTTTTTTCACCTGGTAAGAGCGTGTGCCTTTTTTCCCACTCTTTTATGTGTTTTGCGGTGTGTGTGTTTAACATTTTTGTGTTCAGAGACTGTGGAGCTTCACCTACTCCACAGGCATAATTTTTTTATTGTCTGTTATACAGCACCTTTAGTGCAGTGACACAGGGTTGTCTTTTAGACTTCCCAACTCAGACTCCATTTTCTGGGACTGACTATTGTCTCCCAGAACATGTAAAGTTGCCATTGACTTTATTAGTCTTTTTAAAATCCACAGACCCAGTACAAACCATCTTACATGGAGTACTGGAAAGGGTTGATACTTATCCCTTTTTGTCTGTTTCTCTTGGAGCATTGTTTTGCTCCCTTTTCATCAAGACTTGGCTGGTGGCAGTGGTAACTACCCTACTTTTCCTACCGCGGTTATCTTAAATAACCTTGGTATTGTTTTAGGCTATCTTGGAGCCTCGAACTTAAACCCGCTAGACCATATACGTTTTTATACGGTTACAGCTGGGTTTATTCACCATTTCCTTTGAAAATGTCTTTCTCGTGTTTTACTCCATGCACCAAACCAGGTTTGGTTCCTTTGTTCACCGTCTTTTCGCAGGCTTCTCCAGAGAAGTCCTCCTTAGGCGCCTGAAAGTCTGGGTAGGCAGGATGTGAGGGAGGGGTTCCCTTGGTAACCCATGTCACACTCCTGTTTGATTGGCTAGGTGACTGTCCTGCCAGGACGAGGAGTTGGCAGAAGGGGACCCCTACCACGACTGAACCGTCCGGTGAAGCCCTGCTGCAGGTCCGAATCTTCAAACTACAATGACAGAGGAGATCCTCCAGGAATCTTCTTCCCCTGAGCTGGTGGGACCTACCAGTTTGCCCAAACTGCAAGCCAGGATTCCCTCCTCTGGTCGAATTTGCTGTACAGAGCTACAGTGAACCAGATAGCCAGGAAGGTCGGACCCTGCTTGGATTTTAAGGAGCGCACCTTTTATTTGTTGCTTTGATCTGCTGCTGGTTTCTTCCCTGGGCAGTGCAGGACCCTCCAGTCTTCCTACTTCATGTCAGTCCGACACTCGCTTCAGGAACCGTGAGCCTGCAGGAACTGCCAGGAAGGTCCACTTCAGCTACAGCTTCTGCTCCATTTAAAGGTACTGTGCAATCCGGTTTTTTGTTTTGTTCAACCGCGGAGAAAGTGTGTGAAATCTTTCTCCAATCCGTGGGCTTGCCTTTCTCTACTCTTTGAGCTAACTTTTCTGCCGACCAACTTCGTCCGGAATTCTTGGCAAAGACTTAACCACGAACTACCCTGAACTGTGTGAACTTGAGCAAAAGACTTTTGTCCTATTGACTTTGGCCCTAAGCCTTTTTGATTTGATTCCATCACTGTAGTTCCTCTTTCTAGATTGCCCTGCTTACTTACCTGTTGGTGCTGCTCAATTTCTGCCTAACTTTGTCTTTCCCTTCCTTTTAAATTACTAGAGTGCCATTTTGCTCCCACTTCGTTTTGTGAGCTTAACTTGTCTGGAAACTATTGGGAGTGGTGTGGTGTATTAAGAGTGTGATTTTTGAACCGCATTACGTTAGTGAGATGTTATACAACTGATGTGTAAATAAATGTATATTCTTTTACTCAGAAACCTTGGGTCAGTGTTTGTTTGAACCATAGTCATTGCTGTCCTTTGTGTAACTATTGATATTGCTCACTTGCTCTTAAGATAATTCTGTCTGCTCAGCCACTGCTACCACATTACTGTGTAGTACAGGCTTGTACCAAAGGTGAATTTGTGCTGTCACTTGTAGTCTTAATTGTGTGTGGTGTTCCCAAAGGATACTGCATATAATTCTGCCTAACAGTGCCGGCTAAAGAAACTGGTGAAATTTGCCTCCAATTTCAACTTGCCAGTGGATTACTTCCTGATTCAGCCGTTTTAGGAGACAAAAAATATTTGTTTAAAGAAATTTAAGGAATTTCAGGAAAAAACTATTTGAGAAGTCACCGGAAATGGGCAATTTCACTCCATGGGTGAAATTGGCAAAGCAAGTGAATTTTGTACAGATTTCGATCTATGGTGAGCAAATTTCTGCCATTTGGCCCACCACTAACTGTAATAATGGATTTCATCTAACCAATGCTGGCAATACTATGTTCCTGAGACATAGGGCCTCATTAGCAGTTTGGCGGTAGCATTGCCGATAAAACCGGCAGGCTGCCGCCAAACCTCTGAAAAAGTCTGGCACCCGGCAAAGATGAATTACCGGTTAATTCCGACATTGCCAGACCAGGTAATTCCTGCATTGCCGGGTGCTGGTGCCTGTCAGTCCCCATTCCCATATGAGCCCCATAGGGCTCAATGTGATTGGGGACATCGGATGCACAGGTCGGATGCACGGGTCAGACCTGACAGGCGCCCGCGAGCACAGCTCGTAGTATGGCGGTCCGGAACCTAAGGTACGGCATGCTTAACGGCACCGTAGTTCTCGGACCGCCATACTTATAATGAGGCCCTCTAACACTGTTCATCATCTGAAGCAAAAGGACCTTTTCAGGGTTCTCCATTTAAGGCCATACTATACAAGCACCAGATCCCACTCCTACTTAAAGACGCCTTAGCCTGCAGCACTGATTGTGATTCATTGCTTGTAAAATTCCAACTCCCCCCATCTACCTCCCAGGGCTTTCTACCCTTATACAGCACCCCCTGGCTACAACAGGAACTTTGCAGACTCCCTCAGTGATGCAATATCAACAACATAAATCATCATCCTTCCCTCCCCATAACTTGAACAACGCATATCCGTCCCCACCTACACTGCAGGCCACACCCTAGATGCAATATTCTGCACCAAAAAACCTTGTATCCACCCCCTAGCCCCTTATCTGGGCAAATCACTCCGCAATCCACTTGTCCCTTCTGACTGCCCAAGCCCCCCTATCCCGACCCTCCGGGTTGCCCTCTCCAACGACTCCCTCCCACACCCCTCTCAGGAATAAAGTCATTATTAACCCAGATCTAGCCAATTCCCTCCACAACTCTATCCAGTCACTCTCACTCCAGAAAGGACCTCCCCCATTGGACTCTTTGATCACTGGCTTTCTAGCGACCTCACCCCCTCACTCCAATGAAATGTACTTCCCAGAGACCAGGCCCCAGCCCCAAATGGGACACATCCCACCTCAAATCTATCAAAACTCTCAAGCATAGACTGAAGCAGACTTGGAGAACCAACCCCACTCCTCAAAACAAATTGTCTTTAGCAAGACTGACAAGGGTCTACCGGTAAGAAATCAGGAAAGCAAAAAAAAAACTTCTACAGGAACTGAATCCTCAACTCCCACAACCCTAGCAAGGAACTGCACAGAATCATCACAGAATGTAAGACGCCAGGTTGTTCAACCCCTCGCCCCCCTAACTCTCAATCTCTATGCGATGCCCTCTCTGAACACTTCCACAATATCGCTATTGATAGACACTGTACCATCCTTACTAAAATAACACTGATCCCCCCTACCCGCCCCAAGTTCACCCCCATCTCTCACCTCGATTTCCTCATGCTCCTAGCGCAACCTTGGCCATCAGGCTCTCCAGGAGACCCATGCCCCCTGCCCTCTTCAAGAACATCCTAACAGCAACCTTCGCAGGCAGCATTCCACGGTCAATCCTTTACCAGTCCCTCTCCTCAGGAATTTCCCAAAAGCCTTCAAAACCTCCTATATCAAACCTCTCCTCAAAAAACCCTTGCTCGACCCACTCATTCCCTAGTACTACTGGCCTTTTTCCAACACCTGCTTCATTGCTAAACTCCTGGACCACACAGAACATGAACAGCTCTGCCTCTTCACAGATTCCAACAACCTTAGTGAATCAGCCCAAACTGACTTCAGACAACTCAGAGGAAGCGAGTCCTCCCTTTTGACGGTTTAGGATGACTTAAAAAGAACAGCGGATGCAGAAGGATATGCAGCGCGCATCCTTCGCGACTTGTCTTCTGCCTTCGATACCATTACCACAGTATGCTCCTCTCACGATTCTCCTCCCTCTCTTAATTCCGAAAGGAGTTCCGCAGGGATCCACCATGTCCCCCTACTCTTCAATATCTTCCTTAGCCCTCTCCCCGCACTCATCCGTGTGAGAAATCTGAGGGTGTTCTCACTCCTATTCCCCATGGATTCTCTGCACAGGTGGCCATGGAAAGGTCATCGCTCTTGGGGGTGGACAAGCGAGGGAGGCTCACCTGGGTGGAGGATCTGTAGGGACTGGGAGTGGGGTACCCTTGGGTGAAACATGGTACCCCGCCTTTCCCTAATAATGACCAAACCAACCCATCCCCCGTCTTTATGGGGTATTACAAACCAACTCCCCTGAATTCTTCATACATTACGACAAAAAGTACTGAGACGAGGAAAAGGCAGCTAAGAGCAGTGAGGACTAGTTGCTTTTAGCACTGAGGTATCGGGATGAAGAAGAGGCCTTCTGAGAGCAGTAAAGCTCAGTAATGTCCCCTTAATGATGGTCAGGCAGGGCTAGTTGTGTACCCACACCTGCAGCCTGTTAAAGGGCTGCAGGTGTATAAAAGACCCACCAAATGAGTATAAGAGAGAGAATGGTGACAGGAGCAGTGGCTGTGAATTTTCAGCAGCAGAGAGGCCAAGAAGAACAATGAAGAGGTGTCTGTGTGCATCACGCTTATGGTTCAGATAACAGTGGCCCGGGAGCTTGGGCTCTGTGGAACCAACGGAAGCGTGAAAGGGGAGCCATGCTGGAAGGCTGCCCCTTTTTCTATTGCTCAAGGTGCTTGTTCTCCTGGGCCCAGAAGCCGACCCAGGGGTGCCTAAGGGCCAGGAGGTGGAGCCCTGAAGCAAAGAGCGAAGGCCGAATGATCTGCACTGCGGGAACCTGCATCAAAGCAACCAGTGAGTTTATAGGCAAACAGAACCCCGGCATGCGAGTGTTTGATGCTACGCGTAAGGATATTTTGTATCGGAGTGGCCGCGTTAAAGAAAGCACGTTGTCAAAAGTCTCTGATTAGAATCCTTACAAATCAATGAATGTTAGGCAGAATCATATGCAGTACCCTTTGGGAACACCACACACAATTAAGACTACAAGTGATAGTATATATTCATCTTTGGTACAAGCCTGTACCACACAGTAAAGTGGTAGCGATGGCTGAGCAGCCAGACTTATCTCAAGAGTAAAGTGAGCAGTATCAGAAGTTACACAAAGGACAGCAATTACTATGGTTCAAACAAACACTGACTCAAGGTTTCTGAGTAAAAGAATATAT
Organism: Ambystoma mexicanum; assembly: GCF_040938575.1. Lineage (NCBI taxonomy): Eukaryota > Metazoa > Chordata > Amphibia > Caudata > Ambystomatidae > Ambystoma > Ambystoma mexicanum. The sequence goes on from NC_090922.1 coordinate 1,537,681,046, forward strand.
ATTTATTTACACATCATTTGTAAAACAGTTCACTAAAGTAAAGCAGCAGAAAATCATACTCTTAATATACTACACAACACCCAATGAATTCTGGAAAAGTTAAGCTCAAAATGAAGTGTGAGCAAAATGGCACTCCGGCAATTTAAAAGGGAGGGAAAGACAAGGTTATACAAAACTAATCAACACCAACAAGTAAGTAGGCAGGGCAATCTAGAAAAGGCTTGCTACAATGAGGATTCAAATCAATAGGCCTGGGCCAATGTTAATGGGTCAGAGTTTTTGCAGAGGATCACACAGTTTAGAGTAGTTTGTGGTTAAGTCTTTGCCAAGAGTTCGAAACGAAGTTGGTCGGAAGAAACGTTACTTAAACGAGTAGAGAAAGACAAGCCCTCGGATTGGCGAAAGATTTAAAACACCGCGGTCGGACGGAACGAACAACCTGGTTTGCACAGTACCTCAGAAGAAGAAGAATGCTGTAGCTGAGGCAAAAGTTTCTGGCAGATCCTTCAGGCTCACGGTTCCTGAAGCGACTGTCGGACTGACACGCAGAAGGAAGACTGGAGTGTCCTGCACTGCCCAGGGAAGAAACCAGCAGCAGAGCAAAGCAAGGAATAAAGGGTGCACACCTTAAAACCCAAAAAGGGTCCGGTCCTCCTGGCTATCCGGGTCACTGCAGCTGTGCACAGCAAATTCGACCAGGGGAGGGAGGCCTTGCTTGGTGTTTGGCTAACTGGTTGGTCCCACCAGCTCAAGGGAAGAAGATTCCTTGCAGAACTTCTCTGTCGTCGAAGTTTGGAGATTCGGACCCGCAGCTTGGCTTCACCGAGAGGTTCAGTTGTGGTAGTGGTCCTCTTCTTTCAGCTTCTCTTTGGTTCTCTTGATCCAGTGGCGACTCTGCCCTCCAAGTCCCAGACACCTGCTTTTTATGCAGTTTTCCCCCGTTCACACAGCCTGGCTGTCAATCAGACAGCAGGGTGGCTGTCCTGGCGGCACATTCATCACAGCCAATCATACAGAGTGTGACATGGGTCTCCAAGGAGACTCTGTGCAGGGAGTCTCAAACCCCTCCCTCACATCCTGTCCCCCTCAGACATTCAGGTGCATAAGGAGGGCCTCTGTGCAGAAGCACGCCAAAGGACGACGAACAAAGGAACCAAACCTGGTTTGGCGCGCAGAGTAAAACACGAGAAAGACATTTACAAAACGAAATGGTGAATAAACCCAGCGGTACTTAATAAAAGTAGATGGGGTCCAGCGGGTTAAGGTTTTAGGCTACTAACTTAGCCTAAAACAGTACAAAGGCTATTTTCATAGACCGCAGTAGGGAAAATGGTAGATACCACTGCCACCAGCCGAATCTTAAAGAAAGGGGAAAAAAATAATGTTCCGTGAGAAACAGCCAAAAAGGGATAACTATTAACCCTTTCCAGTACTCTATGGAAGATAGTTTGTACTGGGTCTGTGAATTTAAAAAGACTAATAAAGTCAATGGCAACGTTACATGTTCTGGGAGACAGTAGTCAGTCCCAGAAAACAGTTTAGAGTGGGAAGTCTGAAAAAGGCAACCCTGTGTCACTGCACTAAAGGTGCTGTGTAACACACAGTAAAAAGATGATGCCTGTGGAGTAGGTGAGGCCACACAGTCTATGAACACAAAGATATAAAACACATAGCCAGAAACACATTTAAGAGTGGGAAAATAAGGCTCACACTCTTACCAGGTGAAAAAGTGAATCCTAGAAATCCAGCAGAGCTGATGAGGAATTCAGTAGGTAAGGGAAATGTAGCCATTCTGGAGAATTCTCCATAACATTCACCCCTCCACCCCCCAGACTAAGGGAAAGGAGGATTTAATCCATTCCTGGATGAATCTCTTCCCTCTAGTCGGTTATAAACATCCTAGAGAGACCATCAGCATTTTGGTGGTGACATCCTGACTTGTGCTCATTGGTGAAATCAAACCCTGGCAGGCAGATTGACCATCTTAGTCATTTTGGGTTGTCCCCTTACATTTGCATTAACCATCTCAAGGGTTGGTGGTCTGTCTGAATCACAAAAATAGATCCATACAAGTATGGCCTAAACTTCTTCGGAGACCACACAATGACAAAACATTCACGCTCTATGGTTGCCCACCTTGTTTCTGGCTCCTTCAGTTTCCTATTGATGAAGCAAGTGGGGTGCTCCCTACCTTTCTCATCCAGTTGACTAAGGACTGCACCTATACTTGTTTTGGATGCATCTGTCTGCACAATGAAGGGTATGTGATAATAAGGAGCTCTTAGGACTGGTGCTTGACAAAGGGCCTTCTTCAGGTTTTCAACAGCTTGAGTGCACTCCTCATTCCATCTAACTATTTAGGGAATTCTGGAGAAGAGACTACATTAAAAGGAAAAGCTATGGACCCATAGTTCTCAATGAAATTCCTGTAGTACCCAGTGAGACCTAGGAAGGTTCTCACTTGGGTTTGAGTAGTAGGGGTGGCCCAGTTTTGTACAGCTTGTACTTTGCTAGGCAACAGCCTTATTTCACCTCCTCCTACCTCATGACCAAGGTAGACCACTTTGCTCTGAACAATTTGACATTTGCTTGCCTTTATGGTCAGATGGGCCTGCTCAAGGGCCTGCAATACATATCCCAAGTGGTCAACATGTTCTTTCCAAGTCGGGCTGAACTCTGCAATGTCATCCAAGTATGCCATGCAGAAGTCCTCCACCCCATTCAGAACTTGATTGACCATCCTTTGGAATGTAGCAGGTGAATTCTTTAATCCAAATGGCATAAGCTTAAACTGGTAGAGGCCTGCTGGGGTTGAAAATGCAGTTTTCTCTTGGCATGGTCTGTCAGGGCTATTTGCCAATAGCCTGACGTCAGATCAAATATACTGAGGTAGTTGGCTGCACCAAGTTTATCCACCAGTTCATCCGTCCTTGGCAAAGGATGGGCATCAGTCTTAGTGACTGCATTCAGTGCTATATAGTCCACTGTGATAGGGAAGCAGTAGCAGCCGCCCTAACAAGGGAGGAAGATACGGAACTGAACAGCCTGGAGGGGTATAAGCCAGTCATCACACATGACAAAATAATGTTAAATATGAGGGAAATGAGCAAACAAATAGAGACACGGACTACATATCCCAGAATACCTCAACAAAGACCTCATCAGTATAAAAGCGAGAAAAGGGCAAAAGAAAGCAGGCTAAGGAGATGAAAAACCGCATTTCCCTATTCAGGTGGACTTCCCCAGTCAGGGTTTAACACTCAAACTCACTCCACGAGGATTAACCAGGGAGGAGAATGAGCATCAGGTGTGATAACACTGGGGATGAGAACACTCAGGGTTAATTACCAGGGAGGAGGGGCACGCGGGTTAAAAGGCTCACAAAACGACTCCAGCTCTCTCTCGTTTTTTAGGAATGGAAGGAGGCTGACGGCAGATGCACGGAGTGGAACGAGGCCAGTCCCCAGTACCGGTGGGCTTACTAGTGAGAAAAGGAACACCCTCCGGTGGACGCCTTATCTGCCCTGCATCCAAGCCCATCTGCGGAAGGAAGGAAAGTGCCTGATGGAAAAGGAGCTGGAAAGGGGGTGAAAAGCGACTCCAGGAAGTTTTGTTTATTGGGTGATTCGACCCGAGGCGGCAGAGCAGTGAACATTTGTGTGTTTAGACGGGCGTGCAGAGGAAAAACGCTCTAGCCGGTATGAACTGCATTCATTTCATGAGACAGCTGCCAATCTTGTTTTTACCTTAAGAACGGCATTTATTTGAAAGTGCGGCTGAACATCCTTATGAACTGCATTTCTCTCAAGAGACAGCTGTAATCTTGTTTTCACCTTAAGAACGGCATTTATTTCAAAGTATGGCTGACATCCTTATGAACTGCATTTTCTCAAGAGACAGCTGCAATCTTGTTTCACCATAAGAACAGCATTTTTTTCAAAGTACGGCAGCCAACCTTATGAACTGCATTTATTTCAAGAGACAGCTGTACCCATGGTTTTCACCCTATGAACGGCATTTTGTTTGAAGTACCGCTGTTATTCTGGGTTCACTCATTGCGGTCTGCATTTCAGTGAAGGGGGGACCAATAATCCTTGTTTTTGCCTTTTGAACTGTATTGAAGTGCCTTGAAGGGGAGAAGTCCATTAACATAACAAACCTCGGTGAGTTGTACAATAAACCTCATTTGTTAGCTTACCTTATAGTCTCTGGCTCGCTACGTAACATCCACACAGAATCTCAACTGCTTGGATCCTGCCTTTGGTACTAGAACAACTGGACTAGACCATGGACCTGTAGATGGCTCTATAACCCCGATATCAAGCGTCTTTAAGTGGGATCTTACATGTTCTGACATTCTGTAACCTCTGCTTTTCACAGGTAAAAGCTGACCAGTTAGGATATCATGCTGGCCCCAAGGGTTCAAGGCTGGTGAAAGTGAAAACAGTGAGGCAAACTGATTTAACAGGAATTTGCACTCATCCTGTTGTTGGCCTCTGAGTAGGTCAGGTAGAGGTTCACTCTCCTCCTCCCCTTGAGCTCAAGCTAGAAGCAAAGCTCCCACTTCTGGTCTCGAGACATATGCCTTCAAACGGTTGGTGTGAAAGACTCTGAGAGCCTCCTTAGGTCTCCCTAAATCCACCAAATTGTTCATCTCTCCAGGTTTGCCCACTACCTTGACGGGTCCTATCCATTTGTCCTGCAAGGCCCTCTGCCTTGTTTGCACTATAACTAGTACAAGCTGGTCTTGAGTAAACTCAACCATGCTGGCCTTATGGTCATGCCAATGTTTGACCAGAGCCAGACCTGCTTTTAAGTTATCACTAGCTTCTGCCATCATGTGTGACATTCTCCTCCGGAGACCTATCACATAGTCAGTCACTCTGACTGGCTTGGGGAAGGAGCACTCTCCAACCCCTCCTTAATCAGTGCCAACGGACCTCTGACTGGATGGCCATAGAGAAGTTCAAATGGACTGTAACGAACTCCCTCCTGAGGGACTTCTCTATAAGCAAAGAAAAGGCATGGCAGTAGAAGGCCCCACTTTCTTTTAAGGGGTTCTTCTAACGCACTGATCATTCTCTTCATAGTACAATTAAACCTCTCTACCAGTCCATTTGTCTGTGGATGGTAGGCTGTAGCGAACTTGGAAGTGACACCGATGTTTTTCCACATGGCTTGCATGTAGTGAGACATCAAATTGGATCCCCTGTCGGATACCACTTCCTTAAGAAACCCTGCTCTGCTAAAAATACCAAGTATAGTCTCAGCTATAGCCTGAGCCACCATAACAGTCCTCATAGGTATTGCTTCAGGATACCTAGTAGCATGGTCTACTACAACTAGGATAAACCTGTTCCCTGAAGAAGTGGGAGGGTCAAGGGGACCAACAATGTCGATGCCCACCCTCTCAAAAGGAACTCCCACTACTGGGAGACGCACCAAGGGTGCCACATTCTTGGCTCCACTCTTGCCAGAGGTTTGGCAAGTGTGACAGCTCCTACAGAATTTTCCAACTTCTGAACCCATGTTAGGCCAGTAGAAGTATAAAGAGAGCCTTTCCTTGGTCTTTTTTAAACTCAAATGACCAGCCAAAGGTATCTCATGGGCCAACTGTAGGAACTGGAGTCTGTTTTCTAGTGGCGCTACAAGTCTTTTGCAGTCTCTCAGTCGGTACACTGTAGAAGAGGCCATCTTCCCAGTGCAACCTATGCTTCCCAGGCTCTTGCCCATCCAGCTGAGAAGCTGCCTGTAGACGAAGACCTTCAAGAGTAGGACACTCTCTTTGTCCTCTGCTGAAGTCTGCCCTGTTAGGTCCAGCTTCTGCCAGTAAAGACTGCAGCTCAGGATGGTCAACATGGTCCAGATCTGCAACTAAAGTCATGTCGTCTTCCAGATCGGACTCTTCAGAGACTGGATCAACCACACAGGGCTGTACCTCACACTCAGCCTAAGCAGGTGGAGGAGTCAAAGGTGTGACTTTGGACAATCTTGGGGATGTCCTTGTTGGTAGCCCAGGGGTGCTATCTGTTTATTTCTTGGAGTTATTGGGTTTCCCCTTTTCCTCTTTCTTTTCTGAAATAGCAGTGAGCAATTCCTGTGGACTGGGGGTGATAGATTCCTCTATCTCTTCCCCTGGTGAGCCTCTCAAGGTCCTCTCCCTTGCAGGCCTAGTGAGCTCCCATTTCCTTTTACTGGGAGGCCTGGGGGTACTGGACACAACTCCAGAGTTTTCAGGTCATTAACCAACAGGACTATCCCAGGCACTTCACTCTGCACACAAACAGGTATTTTGACAGTCATATCATTACACTGGATGAGAGCTGGTAACTGGGGAAGCATTTGCACAGGGCCTCCAGCTAACTTTGTTAGGTGTTTGGGTGCCTTAGAAACATCCTCCACCTTGAAAAATATTTCATCAACCACAGTTATGCTGGCTCCAGTGTCTCTGATGGCAGGGGTCTCCTGGCCATTCACAAGAACACTATCTTTATAATACTCTTTAGTATTATCTGGGATGGAATTATAGACATCTAAATTCTGTTGTTCCCACAAACCCAGGGACACTAAAGAAACACTGGCTGAGACTCTCATGGGTTCATCAGCCAGTAGGTGAAAGTTTCCACTTGCCATAGGTACTTTTTCTTCTGGAAACAGTGTGGACCCCTGAAGGTTTAACCTTACATCTGGGATCCCCTTTCACATGGTCAGTTGACCCACAAACATAAAATTTCCCAAATGTTTTGATGAATGGGTGTTTGTTCTGACCTCCATCTGGTTTGGGTCCAGATGGTACACTAGCCTGATACGGTTTCCCTTGTGGTTTACCCTTATGTTGCTGTTTGGTGCCCTCTTTTGGATTGGAGGTATTAGAATTCTCCTTGTCATCTTTCTTTGGCTGATTTCCCTCATCCTTCTTCTGAGTTGCCCCAGAATCCTTGTGAGTAGCCCTGTTGGCAACCCACAATACAGCAGTCTTAGCTAACTTCTTTGGATCTATCTCCTTAGAATCAGCCAAGTGCTGTCTGAGCTCAGGAGAGCAGGCATCATACATTGAATACAACATCACAAGATTTCTCATAACTTCATAAGTGTTAACTCTGTAACCCTTAACCCAACCATCTAGGTTTTTCAAACATTCACATACTCGGTTAGCCCAAGGGGTACCATCATGCTTTTTGAGGTCCTAAACCTCTTAAGGTACTGGGGAGGGATCTTCCCAAATCTAGCAATTAAAGCTAGCTTCACACACTCATAATCTATCCTATCCACGTCCCCAACTCCATCACAACATCAGATGCAACAGTGGGTAGCCTAAAGAAGAGTCAAGGAAGCAACTGATTCCCTGTAATGTCTTGAATCCCATGGTTATATTCAGACATTGCCAACCAATCCAAAATATCAAGCTTAGCCTCATACATACCTACACTTTCTTTAGGCATACGGGGTCTCTTAGGACTGGACGACCTAGAAGACACAGGGAGAGAAGCATTTTCAACAGACAACTTGTTTCATTTCTAAGGCATTGTTCAACTCCATTTCTCTGAGCTTAAGTTCTTGATGCTTTTGTTCAGTTTGAGCATTAATACGTTTGAATTCCAATTCAAGCCTCATCTTTTCTAGAGAAATGAATTCAGGACTGAGTGTAGGACCTGTAGGGGTCCCAGTGGACAAAGGTAGAGGTTGCTGAGCAGGTAGAGGAGCAGTAAGGCCTACATTGTGAGACACATCTGCCTCATCTAACTCATCCATAATAACTGACACATTATCATCCTCATCATTCTTCACATTTGCTGGTGGGTTACGTATTTCAGACCCACTTTCCAGACTTTGTTTCGCTAACAACCTTTCAATTAATTTTGACTTTTTGCCTTTAACAGAGAGATTCCTTTCTCCACACAGATTTTGCAGATAATCAACAGTGTAACTGTGGAGGGTCTCCTGACTATAGCTTTCCATATCAGACAAATAGCTTTTTAGTGATGTTTAGCCTAGTGGTTAGTTGATCCAAGGTAATAGCAGCACTCTACGTGTAATCACTATAGTTGATCCTCACCGCTGTACACCAGTGTTAGGCAGAATCATATGCAGTACCCTTTGGGAACACCACACACAATTAAGACTACAAGGGACAGTACAAATTCACCTTTGGTATAAGCCTGTACTACACAGTAAAGTGGTAGCGATGGGTGAGCAGCCAGACTTATCTCAAGAGTAAAGTGAGAAGTATCAGAAGTTAGACAAAGGACAGCAATTAATATGGTTCAAATAAACACTGACTCAAGGTTTCTGAGTAAAGGAATATACATTTATTTACACAATCATTTGTAAAACAGTTCACTAAGTAAAGAAGCAGAAAATCACACTCTTAATATACTACACAACGTCCAATGAATTCTGGACAAGTTAAGCTCAAAATGAAGTGTGAGCAAAATGGCACCCCAGCAATGTAAAAGGGGGGAAAAGACAAGGTTATACAAAACTAATCAGCACCAACAAGTAAGTAGGCAGGGCAATCTAGAAAAGGCGTTCTACAATGAGGATTCAAATCAACAGGCCTGGGACAATGTTAATGGGTCAGAGTCTTTGCAGAGGATCACACAGTTCAGAGTAGTTTGCGGTTAAGTCTTTGCCAAGAGTTCGAAACGAAGTTGGTCGGAAGAAAAGTTAGTTAAATGAGTAGAGAAGGACAAGCCCTCGGATTGGTGAAAGATTTAAAACACTTTCACTGCGGTCGGACGGAATAGACAACCGAATTTGAACAGTACCTTAGATGAAGAAGAAGGCTGTAGCTGAGGCAGACGTTCCTGGAAGATCCTGCAGGCTCAGGGTTCCTGAAGCGACTGTCGGACTGACACAAAGAAGGAAGACTCTAGGGTCCTGCACTGCCCAGGGAAGAAACCAGCAGCAGTGCAAAGCAACAAATAAAGGGTACGCTCCTTAAAGCCCAAACAGGGTCCGGTCATCCTGGCTATTGGTTCACTGCAGCTGTGCACAGCAAATTCGATCAGGGTAGGGAGGCCTTGCTTGGTGTGTGGCGAACTGTTTGGTCCCACCAGCACAAAGGAAGAAGATTCCTTGCAGATCTTCTCTGTCGTCGAAGTTCGGAGATTCGCTGTGCAGGGAGTCTCAAACCCCTCCCTCACATCCTGTCCCTCTCAGACATTCAGGCGCCTAAGGAGGGCTCCTGTGCAGAAGCCCGCCAAAGGACGGCGAACAAAGGAACCAAACCTGGTTTGGCGCACAGAGTAAAACACGAGAAAGGCCTTTACAAAAATAAATGGTGAATAAACCCAGCCAGAACCAAATAAAAGTAAATGGGGTCCAGCGGGTTAAAGTTCAAGGCTACAAACTTAGCCTAAAACAGTACAAAGGCTATTTTCATAGACCGCGGTAGCTTTGTACACTCCTTTGGTTAACATTTGGAGAACCTTGAAAACATGTAGTAAGTTTATAAAGGTAACTAGCCTCTTGCGCTTAGAGCATCCCATTTGTTAGGCAGAAACCTGTGCAGTTCCCTTAGGGACCACTGCAAAAGATTTAGGACTACAGGTGGTTGGCAGTAAACCCACTGGTAGCAGTCTGCACCACCCAGATTTACCTGGTAGCTGTGGCTGAGCAGTCAGACTTCCCTCAAGACGAGTTAGGCAGTATATAGAGTATACACAATAGGTACAGAGACACAGTAGCACAAGCAAACACTGACCAGAGCTTTGGTGTAAAAGTATATAATTATATGTTTAAAGACACACTTGTAAATTACACTAGCACAAAAAGAGGTAAGTAAATTCAACACACAGTCACTATATATATATACAACCCTGATTACTTATTAGACAAGTCTTGATGAGAAACACCACTTATTTTCAGACAGAGGTGAGCGCTTAATATAAGATGGCACTCTAATAAGTTATAGAAAAAGGGAGGGAAAAGGCAGAGTTATGAAAGCATACAATTTCAATACTTTTCAAAGAACCACAGTGAGGTAGGTTAGGCAAAGTCTACTGGAGAGCAAGGAAGTTCAAAGGCCAGGCCCACTCTTAGAGAGAGCAAGCGAAATGTGTCCAGGATCACACAGTGGGGTTATGGCTAAAGACTCTTTGTAGATAGTTCACAAAAGATTGAGATCAAGTCAGGAAAAGTTAGTTAACAGGCCCCAGGCTAACCCAGGTTAGAAAGCGAAGATTTACTGTCACCCCGAACGATCAGTCGCAAGGGAAGCCAGGTGGGACACAGTACCTGAAATGGGAAGAATGCTCCAGTGGGGGCAGTTGTTCCTGGCAGCGGGTGCAAATCGGTGTTTCGTCCAGAGGTAGAGGAGGTCTTGACGTGGAGGAAAGATGAAGGTCGTTGCACTGCCAGGGAAGAAACCAGCCGCTGAGTTTTCCGGTTACAAGGTACTACCTTTTTCTTCGTGGTAGTGGTACACCGTGGTATTCCGGTTGCTGGGGTGCTTGGAACAGACAAGGCGGCCACGAGATGGTCCAGGAAGGCGAAAAGACGGGCAAACTGGTTATCCCCACCAGTCAAAGGAAGAAGACTCTCCGTTCTGGAGGTCTCCTCTGTCGTCAGAAAAAGTGGTGAGACGGTTCAGCAGGGCTCCACCGGTGGTGTCGTCGTTGCAGGTCGGCTCGGCTTCTCCCTCCTCGGATTCTTTAGGTCGTGTGGTGACTTCTGAAGTTCCAGTCCCCAAAGCCCTGCTTTTATGCAGAAAACCCCCTTTCATTCAGCCTAGCTGTCACTCAAACATGCTAAGTGGTGAGCCGGGCGGCTCACCACTTGGGCCAATCACACAAGAGTGCGACTTGAGTTGCCGAGGCAACTCAGTCCAGGGTTCCTAAACCTCCTCCCACACACCCTGTGGTACCCAGACAGAGTGGCACCACTTTTGGAGGCTTCTGTGGAGAAGCCCCCAAAAAGTGGAACAAAGGGCTCGACTTGGGTTGGAGTCACAGAAGCGAACACAAACGCCATTTTGGAACCAAGTTTTGGCAAAAAATACCAACCGGTGTATTTATAATAATTTAATAAACCGGCGGTATGTTCGAGGCTATTTTAAAAGTGGTAGCCTTGAACAATGGGAAAATTCGATAGGAACATATTCTCAGTCGAATATAAAATGTAGTATCCACTGCCACCAGCCAAAACTCGGTCGGGGGGGACTGGACAGTGCCCCCTCGAACAACAGACCCCGGGGCAATCGAATTGCCCTGACCAGTACGTCCACAATATGATGGTTTGTACTGGTTCTATTCACAATTTGAGACTAGTAAAGCCAATGGTGACTTTACATGCCCTGGGAGACAGTAGTCAGTCCCAGGGTATGAAGTCTATGTTTGGGGGTCGCTACGACAGCCCTGGATTACTGCACGAGGGTGCTGTGTAACCCACATATCAAAAACACATGAAGCCCTATGGGGTAAAGGACCCCATAGCCCATAGAACACATACAAAGTCAAAGGAACACCTCAAATCATGTCTAAGAGTGGGAGAAAAAGAGTCTCACTCTTAGCAGGAGAAAAAAAATAAACCCCAAAAATCCAGCAAAGCTGCTGGGGTACTCACTAGGTTTGGGAAATTAGCCTTTACAGAGAATTCTCCTAGTTTCCAGTAGTCTGTCTGATCCAACTAGAAGATGTTCTAGGACAAGCAGTCGATTGCACTTGGTTTGACCCGTGGAAAGCCTGTCCATAATGCCCAGAATAAACTACAAAAGGTAGCTAGCTGGCTTTGCTTCCCCACAGAAGATCGGACACAGAGACATCATAGAGAAGCTCCACCTGAGCTGAAGGTATATATAAGTGCAGCACTTCGGTGGACATCTTGTGTAGGCACGGCTATCGATCCACGCACTCTAGAATGCAGCTATGACTATGACAAATTCGTTCTAGCTGATCACATAACCTTTTTCACACTGAAAATCCAGACTTGCCTCTGCCCATAGAATACAGCGACAACCTACGACAAATGAGTGTCTAGCTGGGTACATACCGAGTCTCCTGCACTTGTATTCTACCGTGGCCTCCCTCAGCACTTGCCCACGTGCCTGACCCCTTGGCCTGCTTGCTGGAGCCTAGCCAGCCTACCTAATTCATAATCCTGGCCAAAATCACGGCTGCATATTAGAACCTTCCCCATACCTGGACTTCGGGCCCTGGGGGCATTCCTACCACAAAGCAGGTTGAGGCCATAAAAATGGGAAATGGCACTTTATACATGACTAGTATAATACAATACAATTTTCTTTTTTAAAGAAACATTTTTGTAAAGTAAAAATAAACCCCAAAGCTCCATAAATTGCACAATCCCATGCTCCCCCAGCCAATCCAGGACGCTGTTACCTGTCGAGAACTCTGTGATGTCCTAGTGAAATTCCATGAAATGTCATAGCTTTTATGTGAAAGACACACGTCACATGTGCCAGTAGCGCGTGCAATCGAGTTCACCTGATCAATTATTATGCCTTGTTTAATGAAATGTCTGTCCCTTTTTCATGCCTAGAAAATACTGCCTAGAGTTATAAAACCGCAGGATATTTAAGAAAATGTACTTCCTAATCTTTCCTATTTTCTTCAGTGCGTTCAACACTAAAATTGGAGTTCAAACTGTACAACACATGTTTAGGCCATTAGTGTCTTTAACGTGTTTACTTTTCTTTCTTGCTACTTTTCTCCTCTGCGTTCTCTCTCTCCCTCCCCTGCTGACCTTCCTGTCTGCTGCGCCGACTGGTTGCCTGGCTACCCTCAGAGTCTCACTGGGTACCCGGCTCCTCTTGACGGGTCTCCCCCGCGCTGCCTCTGGGCCTGGTGCACACTAGCGGCTATAACTGTAACCTCTACAGTCCCCCGTCTCCCTGCACTCACCCAGAGCGGCGCTCTCCTGGCTGCACTTCCTCAGAGCAATGCTGCCCCGATTAAACTTCCCCTTCACCCTTAAACTCCCCCGTTCCCTTCCCTGCACTTTCTGTACCGCACGTGCACGATCTGAATGACACAGGGCCTAGTAAGACCATTTGTCCTCCCTCCGCACCCTCCCCCCCCTGTCTTGCCGCGCATAGAAACACATGTGTAGAGGCACGTTATAATTTACTTATCATATCCTACTGTAAAATGTGTTTTGGTTCAGGTGCTGATAAAACGTCACAAAGTTTCAGGAAAAGATGAAGCTATAAACACCAAACCTGTGCATCCCCTATATATATATATTGACCCTCCCAACATCCTTTCTGGGACCAAACATATACTTGCCTCCTTCCACCATCACTTCAGACAGGTTTTTAGTTTTTTTGATTTTGGTGCCACTCTCATCTTAATTTTAAAATAACTACTGCACTAACGTCCACCAAACCAAGACAGAATTGCAAAACACTGCTTTCAAACACTTTCAAAGGGACTTTGGCAAAACTCCCTCCAGTAGTATGGCCTTGGGTGTCACAAACGTGTCTCATTCTCCCAATGGGAGCGTCAATTCAGAAATGATTTGAACCGCTGGAAAAATGTACACAAACCTAACCAGTTGTGTTTGCCCCTGAGCCAAACCCATTGTTTGGGCAATGTCATACTTGTGCATGAAGTGGGGCTGGAAGTATTCGCCTTGGGATGTTTGCAGCAGTGACTGGTCCATGGGCAATACTGGAGAGCAGAGGTAGTTGAGGGGTGAAGTGGCTTTACAAGAGCCTCGCTGTACTGAAGGAGGGGGCACCGGGCGGTCGAGGGTAGGAGTAGGGGCATAAACCAGAGCCAGGGACTCGAGGACATAACACATTGTTAACATCGACAGAGAGTGGTCCCAGGGCAGAATCCAGGAGAGGGGGCATGGGCGTCTTCCTTTCGTGCAGGAGGGGTTCCATTCAAGAGATGGCTTTAATGGCGGGGAGGGTGTGGGGGGCAATGGTAGGTTGTGGAAAGCGGAGGCGCAGAGACTTCAAGAGGGAGAGTACAGTGAGATGCATTCAATGAGTTACTGGGGGAAGACCATGGCTGAATGTATAGATGAGAGGCAGAAATGTAAACAGAGTGAGTTTCCCGAGCGACGTGTTCTGAGGTTATTATGCTCCTGGGTCCCCCGTGAACAGGCCCAGCCCTCCCGTACCTCAAGAAAGACGAGGACACAGGTCTGCTCTTACGGGTTCCCGGCGCTCTCTGCACGCTGCGGGCTGCCCCTTTATTCACAGCGCATGCGCGACGGCGAACATTGACGTCATGTCGTGCACACACATGTGACTCTGTCACAGAACACATCCTGCGTGGTGACGGGAGGTAGAGGTGGGGGAGGAGCGAGGTGGGGGAGGAGCGAGGCATCCAGCGTGGTGACGAGAGGTAGAGGTGGGGGAGGAGCGAGGCATCCAGCGTGGTGACGGGAGGTAGAGGTGGGGGAGGAGCGAGGTGGGGGAGGAGCGAGGCATCCAGCGTGGTGACGAGAGGTAGAGGTGGGGGAGGAGCGAGGTGGGGGAGGAGCGAGGCATCCAGCGTGGTGACGAGAGGTAGAGGTGGGGGAGGAGCGAGGCATCCAGCGTGGTGACGGGAGGTAGAGGTGGGGGAGGAACGAGGTGGGGGAGGAGCGAGGCATCCAGCGTGGTGACGAGAGGTAGAGGTGGGGGAGGAGCGAGGCATCCAGCGTGGTGACGGGAGGTAGAGGTGGGGGAGGAGCGAGGCATCCAGCGTGGTGACGGGAGGAAGAGGTGGGGGAGGAGCGAGGCATCCAGCGTGGTGACGGGAGGTAGAGGTGGGGGAGGAGCGAGGTGGGGGAGGAGCGAGGCATCCAGCGTGGTGACAGGAGGTAGAGGTGGGGGAGGAGCGAGGCATCCAGCGTGGTGACGGGAGGTAGAGGTGGGGGAGGAGCGAGGCATCGAGCGTGGTGACGGGAGGAAGAGGTGGGGGAGGAGCGAGGCATCCAGCGTGGTGACGGGAGGTAGAGGTGGACGAGGAGCGAGGCATCCAGCGTGGTGACGGGAGGTAGAGGTGGGGGAGGAGCGAGGTGGGGGAGGAGCGAGGCATCCAGCGTGGTGACGAGAGGTAGAGGTGGGGGAGGAGCGAGGCATCCAGCGTGGTGACGGCAGGAAGAGGTGGGGGAGGAGCGAGGCATCCAGCGTGGTGACGGGAGGTAGAGGTGGGGGAGGAGCGAGGTGGGGGAGGAGCGAGGCATCCAGCGTGGTGACGAGATGTAGAGGTGGGGGAGGAGCGAGGTGGGGGAGGAGCGAGGCATCCAGCGTGGTGACGGGAGGTAGAGGTGGGGGAGGAGCGAGGCATCCAGCGTGGTGACGGGAGGTAGAGGTGGGGGAGGAGCGAGGCATCCAGCGTGGTGACGGGAGGAAGAGGTGGGGGAGGAGCGAGGCATCCAGCGTGGTGACGGGAGGTAGAGGTGGACGAGGAGCGAGGCATCCAGCGTGGTGACGGGAGGTAGAGGTGGGGGAGGAGCGAGGTGGGGGAGGAGCGAGGCATCCAGCGTGGTGACGAGAGGTAGAGGTGGGGGAGGAGCGAGGCATCCAGCGTGGTGACGGGAGGAAGAGGTGGGGGAGGAGCGAGGCATCCAGCGTGGTGACGGGAGGAAGAGGTGGGGGAGGAGCGAGGCATCCAGCGTGGTGACGGGAGGTAGAGATGGGCGAGGAGCGAGGCATCCAGTGTGGTGACGGGAGGTAGAGGTGGGGGAGGAGCGAGGCATCCAGCGTGGTGACGGGAGGAAGAGGTGGGCGAGGAACGAGGCATCCAGCGTGGTGACGGGAGGTAGAGGTGGGCGAGGAGCGAGGCATCCAGTGTATTGACGGGAGGTAGAGGTGGGGGAGGAGTGAGGCATCCAGCGTGGTGACGGGAGGTAGACGTGGGGGAGGAGCGAGGCATCCAGCGTGGTGACGGGAGGAAGAGGTGGGCGAGGAACGAGGCATCCAGCGTGGTGACGGGAGGTAGAGGTGGGCGAGGAGCGAGGCATCCAGTGTGGTGACAGGAGGTAGAGGTGGGGGAGGAGCGAGGCATCCAGCGTGGTGACGGGAGGTAGAGGTGGGGGAGGAGCGAGGCATCCAGCGTGGTGACGGGAGGAAGAGGTGGGCGAGGAACGAGGCATCCAGCGTGGTGACAGGAGGTAGAGGTGGGCGAGGAGCGAGGCATCCAGCGTGGTGATGGGAGGTAGAGGTGGGGGAGGAGCGAGGCATCCAGCACGGTGACGGGAGGTAGAGGTGGGGGAGGAGCGAGGCATCCAGCGTGGTGACGGAAGGTAGAGGTGGGGGAGGAGCGAGGCATCCAGCGTGGTAACAGGAGGTAGAGGTGGGGGAGGAGCGAGGCATCCAGCATGGTGACGGGAGGTAGACGTGGGAGATGAGCGAGGCATCCAGCGTGGTGACGGGAGGTGGAGGTGGGGGAGGAACGAGGCATCCAGCGTGGTGACGGGAGGTAGAGGTGGGGGAGGAGCGAGGCATCCAGCGTGGTGATGGGAGGTAGAGGTGGGGGAGGAGCGAGGCATCCAGCGTGGTGATGGGAGGTAGAGGTAGGCGTGGAGCGAGGCATCCATCGTGGTGACGGGAGGTAGAGGTGGGCGATGAGCGAGGCATCCAGCGTGGTGACGGGAGGTAGAGGTGGGGGAGGAGCGAGGCATCCAGCGTGGTGATGGGAGGTAGAGGTGGGGGAGGAGCAAGGCATCCAGCGTGGTGACGGGAGGAAGAGGTAGGCGAGGAGCGAGGCATCCATCGTGGTGACGGGAGGTAGAGGTGGGCGATGAGCGAGGCATCCAGCGTGGTGACGGGAGGTAGAGGTGGGGGAGGAGCGAGGCATCCTGCGTGGTGACGGGAGGAAGAGGTGGGCGAGGAGCGAGGCATCCAGCGTGGTGATGGGAGGTAGAGGTGGGGGAGGAGCGAGGCATCCAGCGTGGTGACGGGAGGTAGAGGTGGAGGAGGAGCGAGGCATCCAGCATCGTGGCGGGAGGTAGAGGTGGGGGAGGAGCGAGGCATCCAGCGTGGTGACGGGAGGTAGAGGTGGGGGAGGAGCGAGGCATCCAGCGTGGTGACGGGAGGAAGAGGTGGGCGAGGATCGAGGCATCCAGCATGATCACGGGAGGTAGAGGAGGGGGAGGAGCGAGGCATCCAGCGTGGTGACGGGATGTAGAGGTGGGGGAGGAGCAAGGCATCCAGCGTCGTGACGGGAGGTAGAGGTGGGGGAGGAGTGAGGCATCCAGCGTGGTGACGGGGGTAGAGGTGGGGGAGGAGCGAGGCATCCAGCCTGGTGACGGGGGTAGAGGTGGGGGAGGAGCGAGGCATCCAGCGTGGTGACGGGAGGTAGAGGAGGAGCGAGGCATCCAGCGTGGTGACAGGAGGTAGAGGTGGGGGAGGAATAGGATCTGGGGAGGTTGAAAGGGGGGCAGGAGTCCATTTTCCTGGGAACAGGAGCCGAGATTTGTGTTTAGAGGTTTGGGCTTAAAGCGGAAAGCAGAGCAGGAGGTTGTGGGATTTTCGAAGTGAAGTGCTCATCGTCGCATATAGAGAGTTCTTATCAGAAGAGGGCTGGACATGGGGTCAGAGGCATAACAGCTAGTACCTTTGAGCACCTTGTCAACAGCAGGGACCCCCTTCTTGGGTATCTTGAGGAATTTCATAAACTGTGCAACAAGGTCCGCAGTTGGAATTCCTGTGAAAAAAGTGTTAAGAAACAAATCAGATTTTTATTTTAAAAATGAACAAATAGAGCACACAAAACAAAACAATGCACCTGATCAGATTTCTGATAAGGGGGTGGGTCTCCTTGACAACAATGAAGTCATCGGCATTGCCGCGCCCTCTTGTGCTAAAGGGTTGAATGGTGGACACACAGCGTGTCTAGTGGTCCCCTGTATAGGCACAGCATAGGAATTGCGGGCTCTATGCCAGCTCTTCTACCATGCCCATTCCAACCTGCTCCTGGCACCCGCTGTGCAATCATGGTACAGGCTGGGATCATTCAGACTGTATGCACGAGGTTCTGACCAACCTCCTGCCCTGAACTCTCCCCCTCGCTGGGATAATGCAGAGTGTATGCACGAGGCTCTCGTGATTGCCTCATGATTGCCTCAGTTAATAGGAAGGCCTCCCTCATTCCTCTGATCATTGCCTAGGGAAAGGTAAGGCCTCCCTTCTTCCTCTGATCATTGCCTAGGGAAAGGGAAGGCTGCTCTGCTTCCTCTGATCAAGGTCTATGGTTAGTGAAATGCCCCATCCTTGCACTGCTCCTTGCCTGGGGAAAGGGAAGGCCGCTCTACTTCCTCTGATCAAGGTCTATGGTAAGGGAAAGGCGTGCCTCCTTGCACTGATCATTGCCTAGGGAAAGGTAAGGCCTCCTTCCTTCCTCTGATCATTGCCTGGGGAAAGGGAAGGCACCTCTACTTCCTCTGATCATGGTCTTTGGTAAGGGGAAAGCCCCCTCCTTGCACTGATCCTTGCCTAGGGAAAGGGAAGTCATCTCTACTTCCTCTGATCATGGTCTATGGTAAGGGGAAGGCCCCCTCCTTGCACTGATCATTGCCTGGGGAAAGGGAAGGCCGCTCTACTTCCTCTGATCAATTTCTATGGTAAGGGAAAGTCTAAGGTAAGGGTAAAACCTGCCTCCTGGTACTGATCATTGTCTTAGTCTGAAACCAATGCCTATGGAAAGGGAAGGCCACTCTACTTCCTCTGATCAAGGTCTATGGTAAGGGGAAGGCTCCCTACTTGCACTGATCATTGCCTGGGGAAAGGGAAGGCCGCTCTACTTCCTCTGATTCAGTCCCATGGTTAGGGGAAGGCCCCATCGTTGCACTGATCATTGCCTTGGGAAAGGGAAGGCATCTCTACTTCCTTTGATCAATTTCTATGGTAAGGGAAAGTCTAAGGTAAGGGTAAAACCTGCCTCCTGGTACTGATCATTGTCTTAGTCTGAAACCATTGCCTATGGAAAGGGGAAGGCCCCCTCCTTGCACTTATCCCTGCCTGAGAAAGGGTAGGCCTCTCGACTTCCTCTGATCACAGTCTATGGTAAGGGGAGGGCCCCCTCCTTGCACTGATCATTGTCTGGGGAAAGGGAAGGCCTCTCTACTCCCTCTGATCAAGGTCTATGGTAAGGGAAAGTCTAAGGTAAGGGTAAAACCTGCCTCCTGGTACTGATCATTGTCTTAGTCTGAAACCATTGCCTATGGAAAGGGGAAGGCCCCCTCCTTGCACTGATTATTGCCTGAGAAAGGGAAGGCCTCTCGACTTCCTCTGATCACAGTCTATGGTAAGGGGAAGGCCCCCCCCTTGCACTGATCATTGTCTGGGGAAAGGGAAGGCCTCTTTACTTCCTCTGATCAAGGTCTATGGTAAGGGGAAGTCCCCCTCCTTGCACTGATCATTGCCCGGGGAAAGGGAAGGCCTCTCTGATTCCTCAGATCAAGGTCTATGGTAAGGGGAGGGCCCCCTACTTACACTGATCATTGCCTGGGGAAA
This sequence comes from Ambystoma mexicanum, assembly GCF_040938575.1. Classification (NCBI taxonomy): domain Eukaryota; kingdom Metazoa; phylum Chordata; class Amphibia; order Caudata; family Ambystomatidae; genus Ambystoma; species Ambystoma mexicanum. Next base: position 1,537,700,463 of record NC_090922.1, read on the forward strand.
GGGAAGGCTGCTCTACTTTCTCTGATCAAGGTCTATGGTAAGGGGAAGTCCCCCTCCTTGCACTGATCATTGCCTGGGGAAAGGGAAGGTCTCTCTGATTCCTCAGATCAAGGTCTATGGTAAGGGGAGGGCCCCCTCCTTGCACTGATCCTTGCCTAGGGAGAGGGAAGACCTCCCTCTTTCTCTGATCATTGCATATGAAAAAGAGGACGGCTTCTCACCTTCATCCTATGAATGCCATCACCTCTTTGGAAGGTGACTTTGAACTGTCAGCCATATGCAGTGGAGTGGAGGGGAAGCACTCCAGCCCTCTGCTAAGATGCAATCAAAATGACCTTTTAAGGACGTGTCCCTGATGCCCCAAGACCCAGGATGTCACATGGGGCAGAGAGAGGCATTTACAAAGCTCCATCTAAGATGGCAGCCAAGTTCCTCCAGTGTTGCCGCCCATGCCCTTTCTTCTGGAGAACAAAGGGTCAATAGCAGTCGTCCTGCTCACCCCCTGATCTGAGGCTACTGTTGAGAGGTGTCTGGCTCAGCCTGACCCTTGGAAGACTGCCCTCGTGTGAGGGAGAGGTTGCTGTCTCACTTGAGACTGGGTGCGGCCGGCCCACATGCTACCATTCTGGGAGGAGAGGAATGCTTTCAAGTGGATGCCACCTTCCTCTGATCAGCCAATGGATGCCAGGGAAGGAACCATGGCATATCACAATGCTCTCCTTTAGTAGAATATTGTGTTTTTATGTGTATCAATTCGGCGTCCATATAGAAGGGCGATAGGACTGTGCAGCCAGATGTGCGAGGACTTTGAACAGCCAATGGAAGCCAACACAGCTGATAAGGTGAATGTACTGCCTCATCCCGAGTCTGGCGGTAACCCTTAAATGGGGAGGTAACGCTATTACCGCCCCATTTAAGGGTCCGCCAAATCACGGGCTTGTTGGGGCCAAATCCGTCGCGATTTTGCCAGCGGTAATAGCACCGAACATTCCCCATTGGGCCCAATGGGGAATGGGAAATTCCCAAATGGGCCCAATGGGGAATGAGGATTTACCGTTCCACCAAACCCGTGATCTGGTGCTAATAGCCCCGGGGGGTTTAGCGCCCAACTCGTGATGAGGCCAAGGTGCCAGCATTTGTATGATATTAGACTTACTTCATAGTGCCAAATGAGCTCTTAAAGGAAAAGGCGCTAGACAGTTACTGCATCTTTACTTTGAAAGAAACATTTTTCTTTTATGTCTAAAATGTGGCATTTCACCTTTCTTTTGCTGATTTGCTTGCTGCTCACAGGAGAAGGTACATGTATACACGGCGTGAATGGGAGTCATTGGGCCTCATTACGAGTTTGGCGGTAACCATGCCGCTACTGGCGGCTGCTGACGAAATCGCGTCTGGGTCTGGGTCCTCGGAATAAGGACTTACCGGGACATTCCGTGTTCGGAAGGCCCGGTAATTCCTCCCTCCAAAGACCCGGACACGGTCCTTCCCCATTCCCATTTCAGCCCCCATAGGGCTCAATGGGAATGGGAGAGGGAGCAAACAACGGGCCATTACGAGATGGCCTGTAGAGTGAACTACGACTACAGGCGTGCTTACCGTGTCCCGCGAGGGGAACTCGTAATGCGGCGGTACAGACATGACGGAGATGACGTATAGTCACAGAGCATATATGGAAAGTGTGTCCTTTTAGCAGAGCACTCTTTCATGCACAGAAAAAAGCAGCAGGAATGAACATGAAGTCTTGCAGAGATGACGCCTTTCTGAGGCTACCTCGGATCTTTGTTTACTAGATTCCAAGATTAAATCACACAAGATCCAATCTCCAGGAGCGAGATGAACTGCCCCAGATCCCACCTCACGCAACATAGAGCATAATGATAAGGAAAGTGAGGCTGTTACTCTCACAGAGTCAGCTGCGTTCTCTGGGAGCTAAGGGGGTGGGGGGTGTCTCGAAATGATGGCACCACAGGAGGACAGCGACTGGCCGGGGAGGTGTACATGGCTGCCTCTCTGTATTGACATTGCCGCCGTATGGGCCTCCAGCAGGAGCCGAGGGACTTAAACCAAATGACGCAGGAACTTTCCTCACAGGAGATCACAGAATCAACAAAGGAATGTGCTTAACATACAATTATATAATTTGACAAATAGGTTTTCGATCCGCACGTGCCCCGACATACAGTATTATTTTAGACGTCATAGTGCTTTCTGTGACAGACAGGGGTCGGTGGCAGTCGCAGCGCTTTGTAGGCCTCTCCGCAGTTACTTACGGTTCATGGAAGTGAGGTTGGTCATGCAGAACTGCTCCTCATCTTTGCAGGTGGTGACAGTTAAGCACTTGGCAGCTTTCAGCTGCCCCAGGCAGGTATAGCAGTCCAAGGAGTACACTGAAAGAAGAAGCACAGGGGTTACAAGCTGAGGGCACCCGTGCCGCCTGCACTCACCTGCCTCATTAGGAGGATTCCACCTGCACTCACCTGCCACATTAGGAGGTTTCCACCTGCACTCACCTGCCTCATTAGGAGGATTCCACCTGCACTCACCTGCCTCATTAGGAGGATTCCACCTGCACTCACCTGCCTCATTAGGAGGTGTCCACCTGCACTCACCTGCCTCATTAGGAGGATTCCACCTGCACTCACCTGCCTCATTAGGAGGTGTCCACCTGCACTCACCTGCCTCATTAGGAGGGTTTTAACCCCTTAGGTAAAGAGTGAGGAACAAGTAATCCCTGGTGGGGATTTCAGTCTAAAGGAGGATGTACTTTTGGGAAGGTCCTAAGAACCAACAGAGGGAAAGGGTAAAGTGAGAGAGGATGAAGGCCCATGGAATGTGTGAAGAACAGAGAGGCCCTCTAAGGCATGGAACAGAAGCACCTATATGCGCTCCCTGACTGAACTACCACTCCCAGAATTCAGAGACCATGCCCATCCCCTTTCCAACTCCTCCAATCACTGCTCAGTCTGTTCCACTACACACCACCACTCTATCTCTTTTCTTGCTGCTCCTGAGATAAAGTCACCTCACCTACCATAAACACTTCTGCAATATTTATTTAAGTATAGAGCACAGGGGGAGGCTGCTTGCCGTAGGGTGGGGGGTTGCTGCCACATAGCACAGTAGCGCTTCGAGCGCTCGGCATAGAGAGGCACCACTTCATTTCCGTGTTCTTACCCCACCTAACCCCCCCTCTCGTCCCTCCCACTTTTCCCCCTCCCTTTCCTGACGGTTTTGATTCCTTCCTTCGTTTCTCGTATTGCGACATATACAGCGTGCGTGACGTGCAGACAGCGAGCCCGGCCCAATGTCGGGTTAGAGTAAAGGACCCATCATTGGGTTAGAGTAAAGGACCCAACCTCACTTTAGAGTAAAAGACCCATCATCGAGTCAGCTCAGTGATAGAGGAAGGACTTACCTTACCACAGGCAGTCCATTAATTGCAGTCCTAAGTGCTCCTACAGTGCCAATAGCCCTCATTAGAAGTTTGGTGGTCCAGAATAAGGTAGGTATGTAATACGTTAAAAAGATTTTTACCATTTACAAAGAGAAATACAATTTTTAATACAGATTACAAAAATAAAACCCTATTAAAAACAGGAGTTGCTGGAAAGATAAATGATGTACATTTATAACCATACATAATGATAACAATTGAATTAAAATATCCTTCCCAAGCGCTTAAAAGCCAGTGACAAAACATTTGCACAAATTGTTCACAAAACATGATTTGGTACAAGACAGAAATAAAGTTGCTGGTAGCCACGTACGGCACCCTTTCCGGACCACCAAACTATAAGTATGCCGGTAGGGGCACTGAACTGCCAGGAGTTCAGGCCCCTATCGGCATGTTTTTCACTGAAGCACTGCCACAGTCACTGCCAGTGCTTCAGGTTTACAATTCCCATAGAGTCCTATGGTACACAATGGGAATAGGAAGTAACCGTACCACTGCCGCCTTTGATATCCTGATAGCACCGGGATGTCAGGCGGCAGTAATAGTCTTAAGGGGTTGCTGGTAACTTGCCACCTACCAGCGGGTTTTACAGGCAACCTTGTGATGAGGCCTATATATGTCCACAGAAAAGTAAAACAAGGCAACCAGACTGTTTTTCAGGCTAAGAACGCTGTTGGATCTGCAGAGGGGCAATCTAACCCAGTTATTTTTATTAATGATACAATGGCTCCTGCATGTGAGCACACTATTGGATTTTAAGTTGGCACTGTGTATTATCTCGTGCTCTCGTGATGGTGTTCTTGTAAGGAGCGTTGGGCCAGCAGCACTAGAGCACAAGATGGTTAGAAAGAGAATGGAAGAGCAAGAGAAGAGGACAGAGGCAGTGTCGTGATCTCCTAATAAAGCATGTCTTGAACTGCCCAGCCCTCCAGTCCGGTTTTTAACCAAACCCCACACTGGCGATGAGCTCCTACTTCCTGTCCCCACAGAGATCGCTACACTCTGAGCCCAGAGCGGTCTGCTGTGTCCGGGGCTCCAAGCCACGAGAGTCCACACCACGACCCTGACCATCCTGCGTCTCCCGGCACTGGGAAACCATGAGTACGTTGCCCTTCATTCATTGGCACCTGGGAATGTCGGGGAGGCAAAGGGGCATGTGAGCGCAAGCACTGTCGCTACATGCTAGCGAGAAGGAGATCCTTACATGCTATGGCGCGTGTCTGGCCACCTCCAGCAGAGCAGCATTTTGTTGCCGAGCAATGCCAACAGGCACACTGTGTCCGCGGCAGACACAGAAAGTGCATCACATCCAGTTGAACATCCCATTCAGAATCTCACAAGCTGCTTTATAGGCAAATGCCCTGGAACAAAATAAAGAACCACAGAGCAACTGCAACTGAGTGTCGTACTCATCCTGTGGGCAGCGACAAACACAGTGGAATCCATACCTTATACCATGGCCACCCCAACTGTGCAGCAGGACGATGTGTCAACAAACGGATGCGCTACAACCATGCCAAGCCAGACACTGACACTACAACATGTGGAGCCACCACCCAGATTCTTGTCACTCCCTGGGACACCCTTAATACCTTTGGCAAGACCGAAAAAGAATCTCCTTACATTACTGGACGCCTCCAATAGACAGTTGTTCACTGCAGTGAAAAAGAAAGTCATTCTACTTAACTGCTTGGGGTTGAATGCGTAAGAAGTCAGCAGACACTTTCCCCCAATAACACTTCCGACCGGTGCTCCACCCATGTGCCCTTTAGAGGAACTGCTACGGAAGCTTGATTTGTATTATTTGCTGAAAGTGAAAGTGCCCACCAAAAGACACAAATACTACAAGAGGGAACAGCTGCCAGGAGAGACTGTTGAACAGTACATAGCAGTGCTGAGAACCATAGCAACAGCCTACAAGTTTGGAGCATTTCAGAATGAGGTGATCAAGGATCAACTTATGGTCCACACTAATAACCCACGTGTACGAGACCGGCTATGGCTTGGCATGGAACCCGCAATGGATGAAGTCCTAATTCTGGCGAAGGGAGTGGAGCAATCCACGATATGGAGTGACATCCTGGGGAAGGAAAAGATACAAACACAAGCAGCCCAATGTTTTGCGCTTAACACTGCTAGTAGGCCAGAGAGACAGATGTCCTTGAGAAACCCTAACAGGGACAAAGAGAAGAGAGCGAACTTCAATAGAGGGTCAAACAAACACTGTCTAAGAGGCGGCAATGCAGGCCAAACTCTGGAATTCATAACTGTACGGCATGGGGTAAGAAATGCACATCATGTGGACAATGAAACTACTTTGCAGGCTTGTTCGCATCACAAACATCCACATACAGATGGAGAGACATGAAGGACCGATGTTGCTACCATTAAAGAGTTGGGCCAGATACCATTGGATGAAGAAGCAAGCAAATACAATACTCACATTCAAAGGGTAGGATGATGAACCGTGACCTCCGAGACCCATCCTAGAAATACAATTATCCGGACACATGGTCTGGGCCGTTATGTACAGTCATCCCAAGAGAACGGCACACACAAGCACTACAATCAAGTGTGACAAATCTGACTCCAATCACCTTTACACCAACTGTGTACTCTGGCCATCACATCCAACTAATAGGATATTTTCAAGCTGAGATGAGATACAAAGATAGATCAACAATAGGAATTGTATACGTGTCAGAAAAGGGACCACCCAGAGTCGAGAGAAGGATAAACAAGAACTGCTCGAGAAGTTAACAAAGAAGTTTCCCACAGTATTCATAGAAGGAATATGGACCGTGAATTATTTCAAACATTTAATTATTCTCAAAGAAGGTGCGTAGTCTGTTAAACATCAAGTAAGAATGGTACTCTTTTGGTTACAAAACCAGTTGAAACAATGAATCGCAGACATGCTAGAGAGGGGTGTCATAGCAGAAGTCGAAGGCACAGAATGGTTGGCGCCCATTGTACTGGCACTCAAGCCTGGTGGAGAGACGCAAGTGTGCGTGGATCTAAGAAGCCTCAACAGAAACATCCAGGTAGATGTACACCCGCTACCCAACATTTGAAAATAGTCAGCAGTATCAAAGGAGCAAAGTATTTTCTGACATTAGACCTGCGCTCAGCATATCATCAGGTTGAACGTACATAAGATTGAAATGACCTAACAGTATTGATAAACCCTTTTGGTGCATACAAGTTTCTAAGGATGCCCTTTGGTCTGGCATCAGCCATTGACGTCTTTCAGTGCCTGATGGAAAACTGTTTGGACACATGGAAGGTGTGGTTACTTTTCAAGATGATCTAGTGGTGTATAACAATTCCAAGGAGAAACAAATGTTTCTGGAAATCATGAAAAAATATGGACTTACATTGAAAGTGAATAAATGCAGATTGTTCGTGGAAGAAGTCGACTGTTTAGGGCACACTCTATCTTCACAAGGAATCAAACCAGAAACAACACTGATGAAAGCTATTGATGAGGGTCCATCTCTGATGAGAAAAGAGGACTTAACGATATAACTGGGGTTATGTGAATTTTAAGCCAAGTTTGAACAGAACTTTGCAACAGTGGTAGAGCTGATGAGGCGCATAAACAAGAAGAGTGTCTGTTTTTGTTGGGGAAAAGAGGAACAGCGGGTGTTGGAATTGGTGAAACAACTCATTGTTGAGGCCCCAACACTGAGACGTTTCGATACAAAGGACAGAACAGTTATAACTGTAGATGCCAGCAATAAAGGATTTGAGACCGTGTTAGCTCAACTTCATGATGAGAGAGAAAACACAGTGGTCTTGGCCTCGAGGGTACTTAAACAGGTAGAAGTGCATTCTTCGGTGATTGAAAGGGAATCACTTAAAAGTCTAATGGCAATACAACATTTTAAACAATACGTACTTATGAGGATCATCGGTTATACTCAACACTGATCAAAAAACCTTGATTCAAGTGTTATTTGCTGCATGTACGACTAAAATGGCCCAGAGATGAATTAGACTTTTGGCAGACCCCATAATAGAAGAGGAAACAGGACTCAGGGCTGGTCGGGGGGGCATAATCTTCCTCAATACCTTGAATTTAGAAAAACCAGCATGGAAGACAGAGGTGATCTGATCTTTGCTGAGGCCGCAAGGAAGAGGTTTAACCCCAGGCTCTAAACTGATACAGCAGGAGAGGAACAGAGCCTCAGAGAGGTTTGTCAGCAGTCAACACCCCAGGAGTAACTGAGGCTGGGAGAACCAACCACAAGAAGCTCAGTTGTATCCCCATTCAATTTTAACCAGTTTGTAGTCATCCATTCCCCAATAGAATCATCAGGTTGACAGTTAAGCAACTTGGCGGGTGGGTCCGTCCCCAGGGAGTAGAGATGGAAAAGAACCTGCGTTTCATCGGCATAAGTTTAAAAATGAACCTGGAAATCTCTGAATCCACAGCAAAATGTAAGAATATTAACAACTTCTTCATCAAAAAAGAAAATCAGACACGTCATCAAAGCATACAGGTCAAAGGACCCATGTTCATGATCTCACCTGCTGTGACACACCATGGATAATCTTCACATCCCTCAACTATAAGGACCTTGCCTATACTCTCATTTCACTAAACCTACCTCACGTATGGAAAACATTCTTCCCTCTGCCAACATTTCAACCATTCCCAGGATTCGATCGTATCCGTCTCCTCAAAATAGTCAATGCCTCCCTCGATCAGGCCTCTTCCCTATCGCACAAGAGTAAACCATCAACTACTCCAAAACCCAATTTACATCCAGATGATCTTGGTGACTATCGGCCAACAACTAGCTTTCCAGTTGCTAACCAACTCCATGATTGGATTTCCAAACAAGGTCTGCTCCGAAAGTATCAATCTGAAATTAGAGCCAGCTGCAAAACAGAAACTGCTACATACTGGGCACAGGAAATACTATACAAATCACAGGTAAAGATGACTTCTGCTTCTTAGTCCTCAGAAGCCTCTCTGACACATTTGACACGGTCGATCACCTCTCATGCAAAGTCCTCATCTGTTTTGCCTCCTGTTTCTCAGACAGATACCAAGCTATCCAGATGGGTAAGCTACGATCCGAGCTTTGATCAGTCACCTGTGAAGTCCCAAAACAGTCAATACTCTCCACAGTGATCTTCAGTGTCTATATGGAACCCCCTGGGTGGCTTCTCAAATGACCCAACATCTCACTAGACCATGACACTCACTTATACCGCAAAGTGAATTGTACTCAGACTTTCACACATCCTAGGACATGCCGGTCCATCATCTGAGGTTGGATGACAAGCTCCTACTTAAAAACCCAATCGCATCAAAACACAATTTGTCCTGTTGAGCCCTTCATCTAGACAGGAAGCCATCCAAAGGTGGCTGTAAGACATAGGCCGTGATGCATACACTCGTCAGCTGATCCCATGAGCCATATCACTTAGATTTGTTATTGACAGCAACCTCTCCTTCCTGCAACATATCAACAACAATCCCAAACTGCCCTGTGTCAAATAGCACTCCCCCAGAAGAATAAACCTTTCCTTCCAACTGAAGACTTCATAGCTATAGTTCTGGCCTGGTAATCTCACATCTCAATGAAGGGAAGACCCTCCTCACTACTGTTCCAGCTTCATATCTCCCCCCCCCCCCAAGGACATTCAAGATGCTGCTGCCCACCTCGTGAGAAATGTGATCACAGCACCCACCTCTTAAGAGAATTATAGTGGCTACCCATCACAGTCAGAATATGCTTGTAAATTGTCGGCATCCGGCATAAAGCAACTGCCACCCAAACTCAAGACACCCCAAACTAAACATGCGGGCTCAAGTGTGGCACGCTCCTCCGCGAGACAAACCCTTGCGAGGCTTGTGACTAAATTGGCAAGCAAAAAGAAAACCAGGAAACAGGCCATCCCTTGCTCTGCCGCCGCTTAGGGGAACACCATCCTGGTGGCAGTCTGGATGCTGTAACAGTCCCGCAGTTCATGAAGGATTTCACAGCCCTGCTCTTCAGGGAATGCTTAGTGGGTACTTCAGAATTGCTACTCCTGGCTATAGGATAGGCAACCTAATATTAACCCCAAATGACGGATCCAGCACTCTGAAGCTTCCTAGCTAAATGTGCACTATATAAACGCAAACAAAATTATAAAAATACAAATAATACAGGCTCTATTAAGATTAATGGTTTGTCACAGTAAATTCGTTATTTTAGAAATATTCGGATGCTTTAAGACCAGGGACGTCATTTAGGGGTTGCCTGGGGTTGCAATTGCTACCACTGTTGTCTCCCTTACTATGCCTGTGAGCTCCCTTGCTACCACTAACAAATAAAAAATAAAAAGGATTGATTTTTTTAATGCAGCTCCTGTGCTGTGGCCAGCACCATGTGGCTCTTTGCTTCTGGATTGGCTTTCTTTTTCAGGTCTCTTAAAAATTAAAATAAAAAAGTACAGGGGTTTCACAAGTCTAGCACTTTCAGCAGTGACCCTAAACAAGAAAGAATAGGAATACCAAATAAGCGTCTTTCTGGAATTCTATACAATAATTGCTAGACTCATTAAAGGTTTATTTCAGGAACACTTCAGGGGTGAGTCACTGATTTAGTCTGTTCTTAAACACCAACTCAGCCTTTCATTCTTCTGAGGTTGATAAATGAGTACCAACACAGGTTGGGTAATGTTGCATGTATATTTTCTCTATATAAAGTGCTTAAACGTAAGTGCTATATAATAAAACATCATTGTCATTTGGCCATGGGCGTCTGCTTGCATTCACAGTAATTTGCTAATATGGGCCTATACACACAGGACCATCAGAAGGAGGCGTGCAATTAAATAGGTCAGAAGGAGGGGTGCAGTGAAATAGGTCCAAAGGAGGGTGCAGTGAAATAGGTCAGAAGGAGGGAGCAGTGAAATAGGCCGGAAGAGGGTGCAGTGAAATACGACCGAAGGAGAGGTGCAGTGAAATAGGCCAGAAGGAGGGGTGCAGTGAAATAGGTGAGAAGGAGGGTGCAGTGAAATAGGTCCGAAGGAGGGGTGCTGTGAAATAGGTCAGAAGGAGGGGTGTAATGAAATAGGTCAGAAGGAGGGTGCAGTGAAATACATCAGAAGGAGAGGTGCAGTGAAATAGGTCAGAAGGAGGGGTGCAGTGGAATACTTCAGAAGGAGGGTTCAGTGAACTAGGTCAGAAGGAGGGTGCAGTGGAATAGGTCAGGGGAGGGTGCAGTGAAATAGGTCAGAAGGAGGGTGCAGTGAAATAGGTGAGAAGGAGGGTGCAGTGAAATAGGTAAGGGGAGGGTGCAGTGAAATAGGTCAGGGGGAGGGTGCAGTGAAATAGGTCAGAAGGAGGGTGCAGGGAAATATGTCAGAAGGAGGGTGCAGTGAAATAGGTCAGAAGGAGGGGTGCAGTAAAATAGGTCAGAAGGAGGGTGCGGTGAAATAGGTCAGAATGAGGTGCAGTGAAGGCAGGGTGCAGTGAAATAGGTCAGAAGGAGGGTTGCAGTGAAATACTTCAGAAGGAGGGTGCAGTGAAATAGGTCAGAAGGATGGGTGCAGTGAAATAGGTCAGGAGGAGTGGTGCAGTGAAATAGGTCAGTACGAGGGATGCAGTGAAATAGTTCAGAAGGAGGGTGCAGTGAAATAGGGTTGATTTGTTTAAAGTCATTTTAAAGGGTTTGCTATAATCGTGACCTTCTGAATGAAATGCTTTGTCTACAATATTCTGTGAATGTAAAACGTCTTTAAAAACAATCAAATAGCTACACAATCTGTTATAAAAAAAAAGGACAATTTGATCTTAAACCATTTACCTTTGTTGCTCTCTACCTCCCCCCCATCCCCCACCACACTTGATCGGCACTGCACTCGATCCACAGTGCCTGCTCCAATGGAAGACTTACCTATCCCAACCATCAGGACAGCAGCCAGGACAGAGGCACAGGCAGCCTGCATCTCATCAGCGTGATGGGTCGCTCACGCTCTGATGTCTGCGGGGGGTGGCCTTATAGGGTGATGACTGTGGGTGATGACCTTATAGAGTGATGTCTGTGGGTGATTACCTCATAGAGTGATGTTTGTGGGTGATTACCTCATAGAGTGATGTCTGCGGGGCATGGCTTTATAGAGTGATGTCTGTGGGTGATGGCTTTATATAGCACCAGGGTCTGGTGACAAGCCAAGTGGAGGAAAAAGACATGAGTTAGAGAGGGAGGATGTCAGGCCATGCCTTGCCCTTCTGCAGAAGCACATGTGACTTGCCGTGTGTGCAGTCACCACCCTCCACTGCAGGAAGTGTACCAGGGCTGACAGATGACAGGAAAGGGTGTGACGTGCCTATTGAGGGGTGTGCTGATAGGCACATGTGGGAGGGTCCCCCCTGGCTAAAAGCTCTGCAAACAGAAAATCACTGAGTGAACAGCTGTTAGGGAGAATTCTACAGAATGGCTAATTTCCCTTCTTACCTACTGAGTCCCTCAGCAGCTTTGCTGGATTTCTAGGATTTATTTTTTCACCTGGTAAGAGTGTGAGCCTTGTTTTCCACTCTTACATGTGTTTTGCTGTATGTTTTTACATTTTTGTGTTCATAGACTTTGGAGTCTCACCTACTCCATAGGCATCATCTTTTTACTGTATGTTACACAGCACCTTTAGTGCAGTGACACAGGGTTGTCTTTTAGACTTTGCACTTTAAACTCAATTTTCTGGGACTTACTAATGTCTCCCAGAACATGTAAAGTTGCCATTGACTTTTACTAGTCTTTTTAAATTTACAGACCCAGAACAAACTATCTTCCATTGAGTACAGGAAGAGTTAATAGTTATCCCTTTTTGTCTGTTTCTCATGGAACATTATTTTGTTCCCCTTTCTCTAAGATTTGGCTGGTGGACTATGACAATAGCCTCGGTACTGTTAGAGGCTATGGTGGTAGCCTCGAACTTTAATCCGCTGGACCCTTTTTAATTTTATTTGGTTCTGGTTGGGTTTATTCGCCAATTCTTTTTGTAAAAGTTCTCGTGTTTTACTCTGCACGCAAAACCAGGTTTGGTTCCTTTGTTTGCCATCCTTCAGCAGGCTTCTCCACAGAAGCCATCCTTAGGCGCCTGAACGTCTGGGTGTTCAGGATGTGAGGGAGGGGTTTTAGGACCCCTGCACAGGGTTTCCTTGGAGACTCAAGTCACACTCTGGTATGATTGGCTGTTGTGACTGTCCTGACAGGACAGCCACCATGCTGCGTGATTGACAGCCAGGCTGTGTGAATGGGGGAAAACTGCTTAAAAGCAGGTCTCTGGGACTTAGAAGGCAGAGTTTGCACCTGGCTCTTTCATTAATATAGAAACCAACATTTACTCTCAGCTGATAAAAAAAAAGATATTGCAAATCAAAATAATGTCAGTGGATCATTTCTGTTTGTTTAATTACTTTGTAAAATGCACAAGATGCCTTACAAACTTTGTGACACAAGCACATCTCTTTTGGGGCACGTGATGAGATGGTCTGGTGCATCAGCTCAGTTGTGCCAACAAAGGTTTGGATATTGTGTGTGTTTTCCTCCAAGTAGAGTGCTCAGAATATTGCAATCCTAACAGACTATATGGTATTCCTTTCAGGAACGTCAGAGTCTACACAATGGGCCTCATTCCGAGTCCGGCGGTAACCCTGCCGGTGCTACCTGCAGGTTGCTGCCCGGACTCAGAATAATTTACCAGCGCCTGACTTCCCAGTAACACCGGGGGATGCCAACCCCAGTGGCCTGGGAAGTCAGGCGCTGGCAAATTGTAAGTCCCCATTCCCATAGAGTCCTATAGGACTCTGGGAATGAGGACCACAGAGTCACCGGCACAGCTGCTAACAGTGCCTGTGCTTCCGAGACAGGCTGCCTACCGCGGCCGCTGTGCCTGGCAGGGGTCAGACCTGTCGGGCACAGTGGCTCCGGCAGGCAGACTTGTACTTTGCCGGTCCTGAAACAATGGCAACGTTGTTTTGTGATCGGCAAGGTTATAATGAGGCCCAAGGAATGCTTGCCATGTGCGAGACTCTACTGGCCTTTCTGAGCTCATTGACCTGCAGGCATGGAATCTCCCTCTTATTAAATAAATAACCCCAGTTGTCCTTGTGGAAGCAGACTCAGCAGGATGAAACTTCATGCACCCCTAACGCAGGACTGCCTCTTCCCCAGCGCTATGTAAAGAGTGAGGAACACAATGACTGGACAGCAGATGTCTACAGCGCTACTGACATACCGAGAATCATTGCCACTCTTTGAGTAATTGATATTACGGGCTGAATGACTTACCTTCGAGAACTTGCAGAACCCTGTGCTCCATAGGCTGATGTCCTGGTAAATTAATTATAAACCATTCACAGACTTAAAAATGAAGCCTGCTGTCTGGCCATGCTACTCCTCGCACACCCACAATGCACCTGGGCAGGGGGATATATCAGGGGTTATTAAAGTACCACGTGCACGCTTCTGTTTGTTTTTAACTTTGACTAGCCACATATTTCTGCTCTTACCTCAGCACAGATTAGCATAAAACAGTAAAGGAACATTTCATCAGAGATTTGCACAACGACGATTTCATCGCATTTCCCACAAATGTTTCCAGGGGGGTGGGTTCGGGTAATATTAAAAGTAGGGGAATGTGGGCGGGCCTGTGGGGGTCTCCACCCGCATACATTTGCAGAGAAAGATCATGAAAGAAAAAAGTTATTAAATGAAATCTTCTTTGACAAATAAATCTGGATGGAATTCCACAGACACGTTTAAACATGCTTATGTGACGTCAGACTTAATATAGAACTAGACACGGCGTGTATTGGAGAACGCATGAGAGGAACGCACTTAGACGGATGGAGACGACTTCCTCTGGTGACGCAACTGAAGTGCAAAATGTCTCCTTACACAGCCGAGTGTTGCGGTCAGTAGCCATTGCTGATGGTAGGTTGTTGACCATTGCTGTGACTGTTTGAGATTTCTGTCAGCAGCCCTGTATATCATTGCTGATGGTAGGTTGTTGACCATTGCTGTGACTATTTGAGATTTCTGTCAGCAGCCCTGTATATCATTGCTGATGGTAGGTTGTTGACCATTGCTGTGACTGTTTGAGATTTCTGTCAGCAGCCCTGTATATCATTGCTGATGGTAGGTTCTTGACCATTGCTGTGACTATTTGAGATTTCTGTCAGCAGCCCTGTATATCATTGCTGATGGTAGAGTGTTGACCATTTGTGGTAGTTTGTTGACCATTGGGGTGACTGTTTGAGATTGCTGTCAGCAATCTTTTATATAATTGCTGGTGGTAACAGCCAGACCCATCTCAAGCTGTATAAATGAAATCCGTAAATACAAGTAGTCAAGTAACACTTACAATTAAGGTTTCAGTTATAAATAGTTATTTATTTAATTAACAGCACATTTAAAAAAAGCATTCTTTAAAAAGGCAATCCATGTAACAATGTACATATACTTTAAAATTACTTTCCAGATCAAAACAAGTTGGTGGATACTCTTTGGATATGCTTCTTATACAATTCCTACACCCGGAGGTGACTTCAATCACATGGGCAGTAATGGCATTTATGTATCACACTAGTTATACTTTGCAGATTCTAAGGTTGCAGAAAGGAAAGGTTAGGGAAGGAAAAGGGTTAATCAGTTTCTCAGGATATGTGAGGATAACTAAATCTTCCAATGAAATCTAGATTAGCCTTTCTCAGCAGTAGCAACTACCACCAATGAGGGACAAACAGTATCAAAGTCAATGGACCAGAAGAGTCTGCAGGGAGCCAGGACAGCCAAAGTCAATTGGAGCACAGTCTATGGATCTGATGCACTTCTAAAATCAAAGTCTTGCACAAAGTTAGAGTGTCTGTGGAAGAAATCACTTGTATGGTCACACGCTGTTAAGCTGGTGAGAAGGGGAGTTGGAATCAACTTTAAATGTAAGCTAATGCAATTCCCAACTGAAAAAAGGGCAGCCAATAAGGTAAGCACCCCAAGCCTAAACAGTACCTCTGGTTAGAAGAAGAGTGGTCCACCTGGATTGTGTCTTGCTGCAGCCGTGCAGAACCTTGTTCATGAGCCACAGTCATGAGGACAAAAGGGAGGATGTCTGGAGGACACCTGCGGTGGTACTTGGGAGGTCATCAGCAGCTACGGGCTGTTTTCGGTTCTGCAGCACTTAGCAAACAGCACTGTTGTGGATCTCGGTTACCGATTTGGCTTCCTTCTCTCTTTGGGTCCTGCACTCTGGTGAGGGGACTCGGGATCTGGTCGTCCTGCTTTTGGAGGGTCCTCAGGAGACTCCTGGAGCTTCCATCTGAATTTGTTACTGCTTCAGGCGTTTCACTCGACTACGGATACTCAACCCCTGGCATTTGGCTCTCGGGGTTAGTTATTCCCACTAACCCAAGGAAAGAAGTCGTCCCTTCCGGAGCTTCTCTGTCGAGGTGAAAAAGGGAGTTTCAGCACAGGAGCAAGGCTTCACCGGCAGTTCAAAGGTCCAAGAGGATGCAGCAAGCAACCTTAGTCGGGTATTTCTGCTAGTGGTCGACTCTGCCTGTAGTCCCAAAACCCTTGCCTTTTAGCAGGTTACTTCCATTCAAGAACAGCCTAGGCTGTCAATCACCCAGCAGGGTAGCTGTCCTGAAAGGACACCCAGCCAGCCAATCAGGACTGGTTGTATTCAGGCATTCCTACAGACCAAGGGCAGGGGAGTTTCAGGACCCTCCCTCACATCCTGTCCTTCCAGACAGACTGGAGCCAGAGGCGGGCTTCAGGCTGAAGCCCACCAAAGGCAAGACAAACAAAGGGCTCAAACCTGTGTCAACGCCCAGAGTAAAACCCAAGAAAGACTTCACAAACAGAAAATGACAGGGGCCATTTTGACACAATGCACAATGAGGGTTAAATCTGCGGTAGAAAAACACAATAGAAGGAAAAAGTAAACCACTGCCACCAGCCATTTAATGTAGTGAGGGTAACATACAAATCTTACATGGGAGAGTAGGATAAGGGTCTACTAGGTAACCCCCCTCCACATAAGATGGGGTGTGCTGGACCTACAAAGAGAAAAGGTAAGTAAAGTCAATTTCACTTTACTATTCTTGGGAACTGTAGTTCACACAAGAAAAAGTAGTTAAACCTTATGAGAAATCTAAAGGATTTTTCTGTTATACTGCACTGAAAGTGATGTGTCTCACCATACAAAAATCAGATGCCTATGGAGTTTGTCAGACTCC
Organism: Ambystoma mexicanum; assembly: GCF_040938575.1. Taxonomy (NCBI): domain Eukaryota; kingdom Metazoa; phylum Chordata; class Amphibia; order Caudata; family Ambystomatidae; genus Ambystoma; species Ambystoma mexicanum. Next base: position 1,537,717,163 of record NC_090922.1, read on the forward strand.
AAAAACAGTGAAAATACAAAATCCAAATCAGGAAAAAACACATGAGAGAGTGACAAAAAGGGGTCAAAATTAAAAAGTCCTACCTCCAGCAAAAGAGCTGGGGGTCTCTAAGGTGTGAGGTGTTAAGCACCAAAATGAAAGTTCTCCCTAACAGTCTTTTTTGACTACCTCTTTGTGTGTGTGGGAGGAGGCCCCCTTGTATGGCCAATGGATGCCTGTATCCGAGGACTGGGGATGTAGTCAGTCTGAAACATGTTCTCACTGGCATATACAGGGATAGTGTGGATTCTGTGTGTGTGTGTGCGCGCGGCGCGCATGCGCACATGACAGCCTTCCTGAGTGTCTGGGTGTGCTTGAGGCATGCCCAACCATTAAACACACCTCTGTTTGAGTAATGCTTGCTGTGTGATTGAGTGCTTGTCTACTGCTGGAACTGTGTGTACGTGCACTCCTGGAAGGTTTGAAACTCAAGATAAGGCCTAAGCTCTGCACCAGCATCTTTTGAGGCACCACCAAATCTGAAAGCAAAGCACTGTCACGGAAGTGCCTCATCCAGAAGTGGAAGCCCCTTTACTGCCACAAGCCTGAGGACTCTCTGCACCATTTGGGCCTGGTGAAGACCTGCTCTCCAACCTCGACTCCAACACCCCCTGTGTCCTCATGTTACTTGATCTCTCTTCTGCCTTTGACACGGTCAACCATGCCATCCTGCTCAACCATCTCCATGATAACCTGAGTATCACTGGTCCGGCCCTGGCTTGGCTGACTTCTTTCCTCTCCAATCGACCCTCACAGGTCCAACTTGGGTCCTTCCTCTCCTCCATCTCTATCTCGACCTGTGGTGTTCCCGAGGGGTCTAACCTCTCTATTTAGCTGTTCAACCAATACCTGGCACTTCCTGCCCACCGCATCGCCGCTCTCTGCCCCAACTTCCAGTGCCATGCGGATGACACTCAGCTCATTTTCAGGCTCCCCTCTGCCACCTCTTCTCCTTCTCTCATCTCTGACTGTCTGTCTGCTACCCAGGGGTGGTGTGCTGCCTGCCAATGATCTCTGCCTTAATGCCGGTAAGACTGAGATTCTACTCATTGGCACACCTGGTCCCTCCTTTCCCGTCACTCTCTGGCTGGCCTCTCTTTGCCCTCTCCCACCTGTGGGGCTAAAAAAAACATGGTCATCTTCGACTCCACACCCTCCATCTCTCCTCACATCTCTGACGTCTCTAAGAAGTCAAACTACCAGCTGCACCTCCTCAGAGGTATTCTTCCTTTCCTCTCCTTCCCCCAGAAGCTCACTGTCTCCAGAGCTCTGGTTCTCTCTAAGCTGGACTACTGCAACAGCCTCTTTCTCAATCTGCCTGCCTCTACTCTCCGCCCTCTGCAACTCATCCAAAACAGGACTGCAAGACTTGTCCTTGGTCTCAAGCCAAGGGATCGTATCTCTCCAGGACTGAAATATCTGCACTGGCTCCCAGTGGCTGCGAGGATTAAGTTCAAAACCCTCTGCATTGTCCACAAAGCCTTTTGGGGCCTGGAGCCTCAATACCTCCAACTCGCTCTTCCTAAATATCTTCCCCCTCGAGCTCTTCTCTCATCCACCTCCAACTCCCTTAGGTTCAGTCGCTTCTCCAAGCAATGAGTTGGTGGTAGATCTCTTTCTTCTGCTGGGGCCTCCCTCTGGAACAGCCTCCCGGCCTCTCTGAAACTTGAGGAGACCCATCTCCGGTTCCGGAAACACCTTTAAGACCTTCCTCTTTGCTTCTGCTGTCTCTCCTCCGCTCCCCTGCTGATCTCCTAGCTGAATCTGTATTTATACCGGTTACCTGGCTACCCACTGATCTCGGGCCCAGATCCCCTCCCCGCCAGTTGCACGCCTGCACTGCCCCCCTGGTAACCATTGCACTGGGGGACCGTTCTGTATCCCTACAGCACCGACTAGCACTGACACCTGATGGCCTCACTTTTATTTATTGTTTTTATTTATTTTACTGTTATCCTATGTACTACACTGTCCCCTCTCCTTTCCTGCCGTACTTCTCCCCTTCCCTTGCGCAATCTCGCTGTCACCTGGCCTAGTAGGATCGTTGTCTCTGTCGTCCCTCTGTTTCCCCTCCCAGGCCTTGTCGTGCCTTGTGTATAGGTGCGTTAAGAATGCCATATCATATCATACCATTTTCTGCCCTGCTGGGCATCAGGTGTGCACTCTGGTTTCATGTACCCCGTCTGAAAAGCTCCTGCAGACTTTCTTCTGCAGTGCCCACCTCGCCGCGTTGTCCTTCTTTCCTGGCTCACTCCTCTCGGTCGGTCGCTGTGAGCCGATCTTTAATAAGCAGACTTCCCTGGGGTCTTCCCAAAGCCACTCCGTCCTCGGAAGTCTAATCCTGTAGGGAAGCAGGAAGGGGGAGCCAGGCTTCGCTGCCTACAGTCTGCGGAATCCTGTTTGCATTCCAGCTTCTCTGACCCAGACCCTCGACACTGAAAATGCTGAATCCACAGAGACTATCTTAAGTTCCCACGGGTCCTGGGATGCCTTCTGCACCTGTGCGTCATCGCTGGAACGTATGGTTGGTGCCAAACAATGTGTGCAGTGCCCACTTCTGGAAACTGCAATCCCACCGGCTGTGGAACTGCTTTCCGTGCCAGGGTTATCGCGCTCGTCTCTGGAGGATAGCTCAGGGGCAACGCGCTCGCCTTGGAAGCAAGACGACGCGGAGCAACACAGGTGTGATGCCCGGGTCTGCGCTTAGAAACCTCTGGGTATTGAACGCGTTAACAATAACTAATTACAATTAGTTACAGCTTTGCCGGAGAGGTCTTTTGTCACTTGAATCTACTTCTATGGGCCCCTCATCATCACCAAGGGGCCACTACGAGCTCAACTCCACAGGAACTCCAGAAGTGCCTCCTTTGGACCTTTTCACAGACAGCAGCTCTTCCCCACCGACGATTTCCCAAACCCACACTATGATCTGCCTTGGTCTATTCTGACATCCAGTGACCTAGACAGAAAAGGTGTTTCACATCCTCCCTTCTGGCAAAGACTCTTTAGTGAACGTTAAGACCTCTTGTAAACTGTTTCTACTTACCTGTTACACCGTTGCATTTATTTTACGAAATGTACTGACCTGTTAGTGTGGGGTTTTATCTCTGGCCTTTTCTCAACTAAAGATTGCATGTTTAATAGCAATTCAGCTTGTTGAAATTCTCCCATGTGGTATTCGTGAAAAGTCTGTAGAGTTCTGCTCGGCTATGTTAACGCTTAGAGCGCCTGGTGAAGCTTAAAGAAAACCCTAGTTCATATGTAAGGGCGACAGACCTAAAGACGGTGACCGCTGGGCACAAGGGAAATCTCCCTGGCAAGTTGTGACAAGCAGCCTTTGAGAGACCGACATACCAGGGCTTGTAAAAGGGACCCCTTCCCTGATAATATGATTATAAAAGATGGATGATCTAAGTGATGCCGGCACAAAGGCTGAGCTAGTAGAGGCCAGTTCTCCTCAGAGGAGGCGGTAATCTGTGTCCCCCAAACTCTATCCCCCAGTCCTGTGATGGAGGAGTCCATCCGCTTGCAGCAGGGTTATATAGAAACTCAACTGGCCCAGCTCTAAAAAGGCGGGGAGACTGAGTAGAAGACATGGTGGCTAGAACACTTGGAACTCATGGAAGCCAAGGAACAGGTAACAGCTGACAGAACCAGAGAGCCGGAAATACAACTGGAAATCAAAGAGTAAAGCTTGAAGCAGCCAAATCCAAGGACGACATTCCCAACAAGAGAGGCCACGTGTTGCCAGGTATCGGACATGGGCCCTTGTTGCATGCCTAAAGCAGAATGGACACCCACAGGCCTGTGCCAGATGTCGGTCCGCACCGTGCGTGAACAGAAGAGTTTAGATGCGGGCCACGTGTGTGGGGAGGCCTTGCTCCTATGAAATATGCTACCCTGGGGCCACACAGAGCTGGGGCCTAGATAGAGCTGGGGGATCTAGGCCACAAGCCTCACTTTTCTGTCTGAGCATGAGTCTGATGGGACTTGTCTGGAGCTTGCATTGGTCTCCCTGGGTGTCTTGGAAATCTTTCCTGCCACTGCAGCAGAGGTGGCACAAATACTCAAGCATATATCTACATGGTCACTATCAATGACTAGGAAACCACTGGTCATGGAGACTCTGGGGCTAGCAAGACAGTAGTGAGCAAGACACTGATTCAGCCTAAGGACGATCTACCCATGGAGCTTCAGATCACCAAACCTGCTGGGGTTGGCAACAGGCTTACAAGCCCAGAAGAAAGAAACAAATCTAAATTGTCAGTGGCTCAAATAACTATGGAGGTGGTTGGAGTATCTGCTTCTATTGAAGAACAATGAGCCTAATACTGTCCTTATGGGGAATGACCAGGAGGGTGGCAGGATGGGGTCAGACACAACTCTGATGCACGTTCTGGTCCCTATGTCACAAGTGCAACTGAGACAAGCAAACAATGAAGACCTTACACCAAAGAAGCATCAGCAATCGAAGGTGTCAAACCGCAAAGGAGAAACCTAAAGTCACCAGCAGGAAGAAGGAGAGTTCATGTCCTGGTGCTGAGCCTGTACCTGAAGGCCCTGTAGTGGGAAGACCACTTGACTTTGGAAGCTACAAAGTGCTACTGCCTGCACCTGTGTTGCCATAAGGCTTGCTGCTTGAAAAAGGCCTGAAACCGTGCACCATCATCCTTTGATGGCCCTCTAAATATGACTGCAAAGATCAGCCTCTTCAAGAGGAAGGAGCTGCCTGACCAGAGGGGACAGATGGAGATGCTCTGTACATTGATCCGGAGGGTGCAAGTGGATCACAGCTCCTGCTTGTAGGCATTGTCTCTCAGAGTCTCCTGCCTGGCCCTGCGTTGCCAGACCCATAAATAGTAACCCTGTCACTGCCAGGACACTGAGGACACGCTTTGCCATTTGGACCTCAGTTTCCTGTTCCTCACTCCAGGACATCAAAGAAGAGCCACGGTTCCTTTTACACCATCTTGGAAGTTCCAGGGTCCTGTGCTGCTCTTTGATCAGCAAACACACTGCCAACCTCACCTTCCTGGTGTGTCTCCGTGGGTAACTCTTCCATAATCATCCTTCCCTCGGGTCTTCTTAATCCAGCTCCATCCACAGAAACAGAATCCTATGCCCAAGAAAAAAGACCAAGGATTCCACAGTACACTCCAAAAATGCCATTCCAGAGGACACTCCAGAGGAGACTCCAGAGAGACAACACCAAAGAACACTTCATAGAGAACTCCAGGGAGAACACTCCAGTGCACACTCCAGAGGAGACTCCAGAGAGACAACACCAAATAACACTTCATAGAGAACTCCAGGGAGAACACTCCAGAGAACACTCCAGAGGATACTCCAGAGAGACAACACCAAAGAACACTTCATACAGAACTCCAGGGAGGACACTCCAGAGGAGACTCCAGAGAGACAACACCAAAGAACACTTCATAGAGAACTCCAGGGAGAACACTCCAGAGAACACTCCAGAGGAGACTCCAGAGAGACAACACCAAAGAACACTTCATAGAGAACTCCAGGGAGGACACTCCAGAGGAGACTCCAGAGAGACAACACCAAAGAACACTTCATAGAGAACTCCAGGGAGAACACTCCAGAGAACACTCCAGAGGATACTCCGTAAATACCAAGTCAGAAAAGCACTTCAGAAATACCACATTAAACCAGACCAACCATGGGCCACCCCAGTAAGACCACAACAAAAACACACTCCTAGGAACACCGCTTAAAGGCTCCAACAAAATACAGTATAGAGAAGACTCAAGAGTGAACAGACCAGAAAACTCGCCAGAGAATATTCCAGAAAGACCACATTGGATAACACTCCACGAAGACCACATTTAACCATACCAAACAAAGACTAACCCATTAATACCACAACAAGGAACACTCCTGAGAACACCCCAGAAAGGACACAACAAAGAACACTATAGGGAAGACTTGAAGGCCAAAACTCCAGAGAACTTTCCAGAGAATATTCCAGAAAGACCACATCGGATAACACTCCACAAAGACCACATTAAAACAGACCAAACAAAGAATAACCCAGTAATACCACAACAAGGAACACTCCTTAGAACACCGCAGAAAGGCCACACCACAACACTATAGGGAAGACTAGAGAGCAAACACACCATAGAACTCTCCAGAGAATATTCCAGAAAAAACACATCAGATAACACTTCATAAAGACTACATTAAATCATACCAAAAAAACACCCCAGTAAGACCACAACAAGGAACACTTCTGAGAACACTCCAGAAAGGCCACAACAAACAACACTATAGAGGAGAATCAAGAGCCAAAACTCCACAGAACACTCCAGAGGACACTCCAGAAAGCCCACATCAGATAACACTTCATAAAGACCACAACAAACCAGACCAAACAAAGAACACCCCAGTAAGACCAAAACAAGGAACACTCCTTAGAAGACTGCAGAAAGGCCACAACAAAGAACACTATACAGAAGACTCGAGAGCAAACACACCAGAGAACTCTCCAGAGAATATTCCAGAAGACCACATCAGATAACACTTCAAAAAGACCATAATAAACCAGACCAAACAAAGAAAACCCCTGTAAGATCAAAACAAGGAAAACATATAGAAGACTTGAGAACGAACACACCAGAAAACTCTCCAGGCCACAGCAGAGCATAATCCAGAGAGCACTACAGAATGAACACTCTAGAGAATGCAACAGAGAAAGCTCCAGAAAGACCAACCCTGGAGAACACTCCATGGGACACGAGAGAGACCACACAAGAGAGCACGTTGGAGGATACCTCAGAAAAAGCACACCAGAAAACTCTTCAGAGAAAACAAATATTAGAGCATACCCAGAAAGACCACACCATAGAGAATTCCAGAACCCCAAAATAGATAATACTTGAGAGGGCACACCAAAAAGACCAAACCAGAGAAGACTACAGAAATTACTCCAGTTAGATCCCACTGGAAAACAGTCCAGAGATAACCCTCCAAAAAGATCATACTGCAGAGCCCTTCTAGGAACACTTCAGGGAACACACCAGAGAGACAACATGAGACGACTACTAAAGAAAGATGAAGGGGAAAATAGTGACAATATTATCTGCAAAAAAATCAAAAGGTACATTTAAAAAACACAATGGGTCAGATTCTCAAATCGTGTACCTCCTCACTTTTGCAAAAATAGGCACACTTCAATTCTCAAAGGGCCTCTGTCACAGATGGCTCAAAGAATGTGCCAACTCTCAGAGATGGTTTACGGGTTTGTAGTAATCCTTTTGGTAGGAGGGCGCTAGGGCCATCCGTCACTCTAACATCTGTAGATAAGGTTTCCCACCCTAACCCAAGCATCCCTAATTCCTGGGTTAGTGGATATATATGATTGGCCCCTAGTGTCTAGTTTCTAGCTTGCATTACAAGGGAACCTAACGGAGATTGGATGTTCTATCTAAACGCCCTCTGGGGCTTTCTACCGTAGCCATAAACAGTTGATAGTGCTAACATAGAAAAGGGATGTGCCTTCCAGACAATGGCCCTCATTACAACTCAGGCGTTAAGGGTTTAACGGCGCCGTCGGCGCCGTTAACCCTTAACGCCTGATTCCAAGTGTCCCTTTGCGGGTTGGTGTTTAACGCCTGCTTTTAGCAGGCGTTAAAAATCCAACCCGCAAAGGGACTTTGGAGCTAATTACGGCACCGTAATTTACGGTCCCGTAATTAGCACCTTCCCCATTCCCATTATGCCCTATGGGGGCAAAAATGGGAATGGGGAAGGGCAAATGGTGAATGGGGAATTACCGCTCCACTCACCTTGGAATGGGGCGGTAATTCCGCCATCCACCATGGCGGAATCGTAACCTTAGCGGCATGGACCATGGTGCTAATAGCACCATGGTCCTCCGCCAAGGTTGTAATGAGGGCCAATGCACCCAACTCTCTTTGTTTCAGCCCTGTTGTTCCTCTCCCTGTCTCTGAATGTTCTACTCCCATCTCCACTCTACTGTGTACAACTCAAACACCTTCTCTCCTACTTCCCCTAAGTCTTCCACCTCTTTCCCTCTACCTCTCGCACATCTTCTACTACTCACCTCCACCCTCTCATGCAATAACTCCTAACCCGACAGTACTACTCCCTCCTCCACACTGCTTCTATCATTCCACCCCACCTTCTACTCAGTCATCCCTCGTTCATTCTCAAAAACACGTTCGACTCAGTTTCTTCACTCGCTCTAACAGTCCCACTCACCCACCTTGCAAACACACTCACTATACAGTACCCCTTGCTCTCATCAACCAATACCTCACCTTTTCTTTAATTCACCTCAACATTCCAGTTGACACTTTTGTCTGCCACTTTCTCTTCTAACCTCACCTGAACAACCCACAACTTCCTGCTTACCGATGCTCTCCTTCTCCTCCACATTCTCCTTCCATAGGCCTAGGCCAATCTGATCCCACCTTACTTGCCTGGGAGGTGTTAAACAGTATGTTATATTATACATTATAAATATTAGGTTAAGCCCCATCCTTTTCCCCTGTGTGGGCCGCCATGTCCAGGTTCATGTTAGGTGGCCTTGGCACAGCTTCCCCCCAAGGTAAGTAAAGTTTTTTCGCGCGGTTTCTTTTCCCATGTGAGTCCTGGGTGGTGAAAGGCAGCTGCAGTGTACACGGGGGTGGTGGGGGGTTGCGGGCTCCAGGTAACACTGTGCATGATCTTATGTCCTTCTGTCGCTGGCGCTCTAGCCGGCGCGCTCTCTCCTTCTGGTCTCTGCGCTGTAGATGGCTGCATGCCGGTCGCATGGGGCTATGGTCCATTGTAATGCTTTGATCTTTCAGAAGTATGAAGGAAAGGGAGCTGGTACTGCCCATATATGAGCAGGCACGTGGGGAGGGGACAGGATTTGGGGCCCACTGAACTGCCACTATTCCCCTCTGGGGTGGGACTGGCTCCGGGCTCACCCCAAACTGAGAGGGGGATTACTGACCTTGTCCCGCACCTCCATACTTTCTTCCAAGTTGTCCTCCTCTCCGGGGCGACTAGGATAGTGGGATAGAAAGTCAACATTGGCTTCTTTAGTCCCAGCGCAGTTCAATTCCAGAGGAATAACGCTGCAGTGCCAAGAATCATGTCAGGATATGGGAGGGTTGTGTCTTTGTTTCCTGTCTTCCAGATTAATAGGGCATGATCTGAGATGAGTTTAAAAACTGTCAGTCTGAATACGCCCCATGGCTAAACGATCCAACTCGACCACTGAATGGCTCTTCTCTCCAGGAAATAGGTTGCTGTGCAGGATCGGCTTCTCAAGACCAATAGCGGAAGCGCCATTTTGAATAATACATCCTCTGGTGAAGCTGTGCACGATGAGAGGCCTCCAGTAGGGCTTCCGGTATCCCACTGGATGATGCCAGGATGGCTTTTCAGAAATACCACTGGTGTAGGTACTACCATCCTGTGGCTGTAGGCCCAACTCTGAATGACACCCTTAGTTTTGCGGGAGGGAGGGTCCATTTCTTAAATAAATAATAAGTACATACACAATCACATGTTTACGGATGAATGGGGAACACCCCATATGAACTTCACCTCTGAAGGCCCTGTCCTAAGATATTAGGCCCCTATATGGCTAGTTTCTTCTTTTTAGCTTACTTATTTTTGATTAGGTCCGAGTCCCAACTTGCCTGAAGGCAAAGGTGAAAGTTCATTGCATGCATAATTACAATGGACACCCATGCTGCAATCACTCGGGAGTGACTGGAGTAAGGACATGGGCTCGCGTCCAATGGGACCTGGCAGTCTCAAGCAGTGTGGGCAATGGGCTGCTGGATGCTGCTGCAAGTCAGCACTCCAGGGATAAAACACCAGGGAACACAACAGATACCACATCAGGAAACCTTTCAGTGAACACTCCAGAGAGACTATATCCATTCCCTGCCAGGAAAGGTGAAGCGGGAAGATGAACACTAGTAGCAGTGCAAATGAAAAGGGACTAAATTATAACATTGCATTTGCCTCAATTCATGGCCATCACATCTGAAATCCAGGATCAATGCCCTACACTTAGGTCTTCACTGCTAGATCCACAGACCATCCACTCCCCACCTTACCCGAGAAAGGGTGATCTGCACCCCACTGTTTCCTTACCAGGCTGCTTCTAGACCCCTTGCTGATTATTTCTCTGCTTCCTTCACTGAGTTCTGTGTCAACTCCCTTTGGAAGTTGATGCGTTCTTGAGGCCATCTCTGACACAATCACACACCAAAGACCACACCAGAGAACACTCCAAGGAGACCAAAACAGAGACTGCCCCTGAGAACACTCTATTAGAAACTCCACCAAAGAACACACCAGAGAACACTTCAGAGAGACGACACAGAACCCTCCTGAAGACATTCCATTGAGGTCTCACTAACGAACATTCCAGGATGACCTCATTAGAGAATACTTCAGAGAACACACCGGAGAGAGCGAACCAGGGAATGCTGGAAAAAGCAATCCATAGGTACCACAGCAGAGAATGTTCCAAGGAGACCAAAACAGAGAAAGCCCCTGCGAACACTCTAGTAGACACTCCACCAAAGACCACACACCACAGAACACTCCAAGGAGACCAAAACAGAGAAAGCCCCTGCGAACACTCTAGTAGACACTCCGCAAAGACCACACCAGAGAACACTCCAAGGAGACCAAAACAGAGACTGCCATGAGAACACTCTAGTAGACACTCCACCAAAGACCACACCAGAGAACACTCCAAGGAGACCAAAACAGAGACTGCCATGAGAACACTCTAGTAGACACTCCACAAAGACCACACCAGAGAACACTCCAAGGAGACCAAAACAGAGACTGCCATGAGAACACTCTAGTACACACTCCACCAAAGAACACACCAGAGAACACTCCAAAGAGACCAAAACAGAGACTGCCCCTGAGAACACTCTAGTAGAAACTCCACCAAAGAACACACCAGAGAACACTTCAGAGAGACGACACAGAACCCTCCTGAAGACATTCCATTGAGGTCTCACTAACGAACATTCCAGGATGACCTCATTAGAGAATACTTCAGAGAACACACCGGAGAGAGCGAACCAGGGAATGCTGGAAAAAGCAATCCATAGGTACCACAGCAGAGAATGTTCCAAGGAGACCAAAACAGAGAAAGCCCCTGCGAACACTCTAGTAGACACTCCACCAAAGACCACACACCACAGAACACTCCAAGGAGACCAAAACAGAGAAAGCCCCTGCGAACACTCTAGTAGACACTCCGCAAAGACCACACCAGAGAACACTCCAAGGAGACCAAAACAGAGACTGCCATGAGAACACTCTAGTAGACACTCCACCAAAGACCACACCAGAGAACACTCCAAGGAGACCAAAACAGAGACTGCCATGAGAACACTCTAGTAGACACTCCACAAAGACCACACCAGAGAACACTCCAAGGAGACCAAAACAGAGACTGCCATGAGAACACTCTAGTACACACTCCACCAAAGAACACACCAGAGAACACTCCAAAGAGACCAAAACAGAGACTTCCCCAGAGAACACTCTAGTAGACACTCCACCAAAGAGCACACCAGAGAACACTCCAAAGAGACCAAAACAGAGACTGCCATGAGAACACTCTAGTAGACACTCCACAAAGACCACACCAGAGAACATTCCAAGGAGACCAAAACAGAGACTGCCATGAGAACACTCTAGTACACACTCCACCAAAGAACACACCAGAGAACACTCCAAAGAGACCAAAACAGAGACTGCCCCAGAGAACACTCTAGTAGACACTCCACCAAAGAACACACCAGAGAATGTTCCAAGGAGACCCAAACAGAGAAAGCCCCTGCGTACACTCTAGTAGACACTCCGCAAAGACCACACCAGAAAACACTCCAAGGAGACCAAAACAGAGACTGCCCCTGAGAACACTCTAGTAGACACTCCACCAAAGAACACACCAGAGAACACTCCAAAGAGACCAAAACAGAGACTGCCATGAGAAAACTCTAGTAGACACTCCACCAAAGAACACACCAGAGAACACTCCAAGGAGACCAAAACAGAGACTACCCCTGACAACACTCTAGTAGACACTCCACAAAGATCACACCACAGAACACTCCCAGGAGACCAAAACAGAGAAAGCCCCTGCGAACACTCTAGTAGACACTCTGCAAAGACCACACCAGAGAACACTCCAGGGAGACCAAAACAGAGACTGCCATGAGAACACTCTAGTAGACACTCTGCAAAGACCACACCACAGAACACTCCAAGGAGACCAAAACAGAGACTGCCCCTGAGAACACTCTAGTAGACACTCCACCAAAGAACACACCAGAGAACACACCAAGGAGACCAAAACAGAGACTACCCCTGACAACACTCTAGTAGACACTCCACAAAGATCACACCACAGAACACTCCCAGGAGACCAAAACAGAGAAGCCCCTGCGAACACTCTAGTAGACACTCCGCAAAGACCACACCAGAGAACACTCCAGGGAGACCAAAACAGAGACTGCCATGAGAACACTCTAGTAGACACTCTGCAAAGACCACACCACAGAACACTCCAAGGAGACCAAAACAGAGACTGCCCCTGAGAACACTCTAGTAGACACTCCACCAAAGAACACACCAGAGAACACTCCAAAGAGACCAAAACAGAGACTGCCATAAGAACACTCTAGTAGACACTCCACAAAGACCACACCAGAGAACACTCCAAGGAGACCAAAACAGAGACTGCCATGAGAACACTCTAGTACACACTCCACCAAAGAACACACCAGAGAACACTCCAAAGAGACCAAAACAAAGACTGCCCCAGAGAACACTCTAGTAGACACTCCACCAAAGAACACACCAGAGAATGTTCCAACGAGACCCAAACAGAGAAAGCCCCTGCGAACACTCTAGTAGACACTCCGCAAAGACCACACCAGAAAACACTCCAAGGAGACCAAAACAGAGACTGCCCCTGAGAACACTCTAGTAGACACTCCACCAAAGAACACACCAGAGAACACGTCAAAGAGACCAAAACAGAGACTGCCATGAGAAAACTGTAGTAGACACTCCACCAAAGAACACACCAGAGAACACTCCAAGGAGACCAAAACAGAGACTACCCCTGACAACACTCTAGTAGACACTCCACAAAGATCACACCACAGAACACTCCCAGGAGACCAAAAGAGAGAAAGCCCCTGCGAACACTCTAGGAGACACTCCGCAAAGACCACACCAGAGAACACTCCAAGGAGACCAAAACAGAGACTGCCATGAGAACACTCTAGTAGACAATCCACCAAAGAACACACCAGAGAACACTCCAAGGAGACCAAAACAGAGAAAGCCCCTGCGAACACTCTAGTAGACACTCCGCAAAGACCACCAGTGGAGTGACATTGCTGAAAATGTTGGGGGGGACATGTCATCTGAAAATAAAATGCCCCATTGAAATAAATGGGGACAAAATCGTGTGCCATGAAAGTTGAGGGGGAGAAACACCCCTGTCCCCCCCCTAAAATTACGCCCATGAAGACCACACCAGAGAACACTCCAAGGAGACCAAAACAGAGACTGCCCCTGAGAACACTCTAGTAGACACCCGCAAAGACCACACCAGAGAACACTCCAAGGAGACTAAAACATAGACTACCCCTGAGAACACTCTAGTAGACACCCGCAAAGACCACACCAGAGAACACTCCAAGGAGACTAAAACAGAGACTGTCCCTGAGAACACTCTAGTAGACACTCCACAAAGATCACACCACAGAACACTCCAAGGAGACCAAAACAGAGAAAGCCCGTGCAAACACTCTAGTAGACACTCCGCAAAGACCACACCAGAGAACACTCCAAGGAGACCAAAACAGAGACTGCCATGAGAACAGTCTAGTAGACACTCCGCAAAGACCACACCAGAGAACACTCCAAGGAGACAAAAACAGAGACTACCCCTGACAACACTCTAGTAGACACTCCACAAAGATCACACCACAGAACACTCCAAGAAGACCAAAACAGAGAAAGCCCCTGCGAACACTCTAGTAGACACTCCGCAAAGACCACATCAGAGAACACTCCAAGGAGACCAAAACAGAGACTGCCATGAGAACACTCTAGTAGACACTCCGCAAAGACAACACCAGAGAACACTCCAAGGAGACCAAGACAGAGACTGCCCCTGAGAACACTCTAGTAGACACCCGCAAAGACCACACCAGAGAACAATCCAAGGAGACTAAAACAGAGACTATCCCTGACAACACTCTAGTAGACACTCCACAAAGACCACACCAGAGAACACTCCAAGGAGACCAAAACAGAGACTACCCCTGACAACACTCTAGTAGACACTCCACAAAGACCACACCAGAGAACACTTCAGAGAGACGACACAGAACCCTCCTGAAGACATTCCATTGAGATCTCACTAACGAACACTCCAGGAGGACCTCATTAGCGAACACTTCAGGGAACACACCGGAGAGAGCGAACCAGGGAATGCTCCAGAAAGCAATCCATAGGTACCACACCAGAGAATGTTCCAAGGAGACCAAAACAGAGAAAGCCCCTGCGAACACTCTAGTAGACACTCCGCAAAGACCACACCACAGAACACTCCAAAGAGACCAAAACAGAGACTGCCATGAGAACACTCTAGTAGACACTCCACAAAGACCACACCAGAGAACACTCCAAGGAGACCATAACAGAGACTGCCATCAGAACACTCTAGTAGACACTCCACCAAAGAACACACCAGAGAACACTCCAAAGAGACCAAAACAGAGACTGCCATGAGAACACTCTAGTAGACACTCCACAAAGACCACACCAGAGAACACTCCAAGGAGACCAAAACAGAGACTGCCATGAGAACACTCTAGTAGACACTCCACAAAGACCACACCAGAGAACACTCCAAGGAGACCAAAACAGAGACTGCCATGAGAACACTCGAGTAGATACTCCACAGAAACCACACCAGCAAACAATGTTAGGAGACCGAGACATAGACTACACCTGAGAACACTCTAGTAGACACTCCACAAAGACCACACCACAGAACACTCCAAGGAGATCAAAACAGAGACTGCCATGAGAACACTCTAGTAGACACTCCACAAAGACCACACCAGAGAACACTCCAAGGAGACCAAAACAGAGACTGCCATGAGAACACTCTAGTAGGCACTCCACAAAGACCACACCAGAGAACACTCCAAAGAGACCAAAACAGAGACTGCCATGAGAACACTCTAGTAGACACTCCACAAAGACCAAACCAGAGAACACTCCAAGGAGAACAAAACAGAGACTACCCCTGACAACACTCTAGTAGACACTCCACAAAGACCACACCAGAGAACACTCCAAGGACACCAAAACAGAGACTACCCCTGCGAACACTCTAGTAGACACTCCACAAACACCACAACAGAGAACACTCCAAAGAGACCAAAACAGAGACTGCCATGAGAACACTCTAGTAGACACTCCACAAAGACCACACCAGAGAACACTCCAAGGAGAACAAAACAGAGACTACCCCTGCGAACACTCTCGTAGACACTCCACCAAAGACCACACCAGAGAACACTCCAGCGAATGCGCCAGAGGGACCACACCAGAGAACACTCCAAGGAGACCAAAACAGAGACTGCCATGAGAACACTCTAGTAGACACTCCGCAAAGACCACACCAGAGAACACTCCAGCGAATGCTCTAGAGGGACCACACCAGAGAACACTTCAAGGAGACATAAACTGAGACTACCCCTGAGAACACTCAAGTAGATACTCCACAGAAACCACAGCAGCAAACACTGTTAGGAGACCCTGCGAACACTCTAATAGACACTCCGCAAAGACCACGCCACAGAACACTCCAAAGAGACCAAAACATAGACTACACCTGAGAACACTCTAGTAGACACTCCACAAAGACCACACCAGAGAATACTCCAAGGAGACCCAAACAGAGACTACCCCTGACAACACTCTAGTAGACACTCCACAAAGACCACACCAGAGAACACTCCAAGGAGACCAAAGCAGAGACTGCCATGAGAACACTCTAGTAGACACTCCACAAAAGCCACACCAGAGAACACTCCAAGGAGACCAAAACAGAGACTGCCATGAGAACACTCTAGTAGACACTCCACAAAGACCACACCAGAGAACACTCCAAGGAGACCAAAACAGAGACTACCCCTGACAACACTCTAGTAGATACTCCACAGAGACCACACCAGATAACTCTCCAAGGAAACCAAAATGGAGACTGCCCCCGGGAACACTTGAGTTGATACTCCACAGAAACCACACCCGCGAACACTCCAAGGAGACCAAAACTGAGACTGCCCCTGAGAACACTCGAGTAGACACTTCACAAAGACCACACCAAGGAACACTCCAGCTAACACTCCAGAGAAGCCATGCCAGAGAATACTCCAGAGAACACTCCAGCTAACACTCCAAAGAAGCCATGCCAGAGAATATTCCAGAGAACACTCCAGCTAACACTCCAGAGAAGCCATGCCAGAGAATACTCCAGAGAACACTCCAGAGAAGCCATGCCAGAGAATACTTTAGAGAACACTCCAGCTAACACTCCAGAGAAGCCATGCCAGAGAATACTCCAGAGAACACTCCAGCTAACACTCCAGAGAAGCCATGCCAGAGAATACTCCAGAGAACACTCCAGCTAACACTCCAGAGAAGCCATGCCAGAGAATACTCCAGAGAACACTCCAGAGAAGCCATGCCAGAGAATACTCCAGAGAACACTCCAGCTAACACTCCAGAGAAGCCATGCCAGAGAATACTCCAGAGAACACTCCAGAGAAGCCATGCCAGAGAATACTCCAGAGAACACTCCAGCTAACACTCCAGAGAAGCCATGCCTGAGATATTCCAGAGAACACTCCAGCTAACAATCCAGAGAAGCCATGCCAGAGAATACTCCAGAGAACACTCCAGCAAATACTCCAGAGAAGCCATGCCAGAGAATAATCCAGAGAACACTCCAGCTAACACTGCAGAGAAGCCATGCCAGAGAATACTCCAGAGAACACCCCAGCTAACACTCCAGAGAAGCCATGCCAGAGAATAATCCAGAGAACACTCCAGCTAACACTCCAAAGAAGCCATGCCAGAGAATACTCAAGAGAACACTCCAGCTAACACTCCAGAGAAGCCATGCCTGAGAATACTCCAGAGAACACTTCAGCTAACACTTCAGAGAAGCCATGCCAGAGAATACTCCAGAGAACACTCCAGCTAACATTCCAGAGAAGCCATGCCAGAGAATACTCCGGTGAACACTCCAGCTAACACTCCAGAGAAGCCATGCCAGAGAATACTCCACAGAACACTCCAGCTAACACTCCAGAGAAGCCATGCCAGAGAATAATCCAGAGAACACTCCAGCTAACACTCCAGAGAAGCCATGCCAGAGAATACTCCAGAGAACACTCAAGGTAACACTTCAGAGACACCACACTAAGAAATGCTCTAGCGAACAGAAAGCACAACAGAGAACACTTCAAGGAGACCAAAACTGAAACTACCCCTGAGAAAACTCTAGTAGACACTCCACAAAGACGGAACCATAGACGAGAGCGGATGTTGTGTGGGATATTGTGTGAACAGTCGAATATTTTACTTTCCCTTCGGGTTTCTTCAAAGAAATAAGAGCGATTCTTGCCGAAGTCTTGGCTATCATGTTATGCTTTCCTGTAGAGAGGCGTTGTTTCTGGTTGTTTAATAGGGGCTCGAGCTAAACCTCTTCCGAAAAAGCCTACCCTGGATCTTCCAAACCGGAGAATTGCCGTCCTGGCTCCAACCTCCCCTTCCCAGGGGAAGCAGCATCTGAATGATGACAGTATTGTGAGCAAGAGACTCTCTTCACAGTGTGGCTTCCGGCCATCCAGGAGTGCAGATAGTACCATCATTCTAATGTTTGAGACGTAACTGCTCCATAGGGCCTTCTTCGCCTTATCCCTTTTGCCTTCAGAATCCTTTTGCTTCCACCAGATGGTACATTTAGGGGGGTAAATAGAAATCCTTTACTTTACCGCTGACGTGAAAACTTCAAGCTGGCAGTAAAACCAGATGGATTCGTCAGGCTTGAGACGGAAAAAGGACGAACATGTGACGTCAGCCGGTTCCCAAACTCCTTCCCGCAAATCATACATAGCTGTCCCCATATCTGTAAAGTGTCTTTACCGCCAGTTTTACCACCATTTGTTAGTGCTCCGAGGGGCTTGGAACATGACCCTCAGTAGGCTTTGTAGGTCACAAGTGATTGATATGTGTTTGAATGTTGTTATGAATTATATTTCCCGTATGTTAAGAACACAGGTCATTATGTGTATGTACTGCGTGTGTTGAATTGGTAATGCACATATGTGTGCGTTACATGTGTATCTATCGGTTTTGAGGATGCTGTCGTGAGTTATTTCGGTTTTCTTGTCCAGCTCCTGGTTGTTGGTGTATTTTTCTGAATGCATGTATATGCGGAGACAGTAACAGGCCTTAAAGAGGAAGGAGGGTTTTCTATGGGTGAGCCAAACTGCACTTTCCTGCTGGTTGGGATTTGTTAATAAAGTTGTAGTTACAAAGCAGTTGTTTGTGTTGGCACCATCACGGTGGCATTTAAAAAGTGTGCAGTCTTTCTTGTTTAATGACTTGTAACCTTAACTCTTTTTAAACATGTTCCTTTTCAAATTTAAATAAACCTAGATGTTGCTAATATTTGCTTACTTGTAGAAACTAAACAATGTTGACAGAAAGGTATTTGAAAGCTCTGAGAATGTTCAAGTAATGGGTGCAAGATGTGTTGTGCCCTGAAAGTGGCACTGGGTAATGTCTTCTCTGACACTGATGCATGATTTCACAACAGCCCGGGGTGGACTTGGCAGTGCAGTCTGTTCCATCAGGGGCGGGGCAGGCAGTACAGGGTGACCATTGGACATTCAGGTCAAGAAGGCAGAGTGTGCTTGTCCTTCTTACATCACATTCAGGGTCTTGCAGTGTGAGCTCAGAAAGACCCTGCATCTACCAAGCCGTGTTCAAGCATGACTTACTTATACATGCCTGCAATGCCCCCTCTTTCCATATTAAATGCTAGACACCCCAGCACACTTCCATCAGTGTCACTGACCCTGAACACACGTGGGGTGATATTCAGCTATACGGATTCACTGGCACTGTACACATGAAGGAGACAGTCACATGCATGAACACACTGTGCATTCACCCATTCAGGTTGATATTCAGCTATATGGATTCACTAACACTGCACACATGAAGGGGTAGAGTCACATGCATGGACACCCTGTGCCTGCACACATGCGGGTGGTATTCAGATATATGGATTCAGTGGCACAGCACACATGAGGGTAGGCAGTCACATGCATGAACACACTGTGCATGCACCCATTCAGGTTGATATTCAGCTATATGGATTCACTAACACTGCACACATGAAGGGAAACAGTCGCATACATGGACACACTGCACCTGCACCCATGCAGGGTGATATTCAGATATATGGATTCACTGACACTGCACACATGAAGGGAAACAGTCACATACATGGACACACTGCACCTGCACCCATGCAGGGTGATATTCAGATATATGGATTCACTGACCCTGCACACATGAAGGGAGACGTCAAATGCATGGACACACTGCACCTGCACCCTTGTGGGTGGTATTCAGATATATGGATTCACTGGCACTGCACACATGAAGGGAGACAGTCGCATAAATGGACACACTGCACCTGCTCCCATGCAGGGTGATATTCAGATATATGGATTCCCTGACACTGCACACATGAAGGGAAACAGTCGCATACATGGACACACTGCACCTGCACCCATGCAGGGTGATATTCAGATATATGGATTCACTGACACTGCACACATGAAGGGAAACAGTCGCATACATGGACACACTGCACCTGCACCCATGCAGGGTGATATTCAGATATATGGATTCACTGACACTGCACACATGAAGGGGAACAGTCGCATACATGGACACACTGCACCTGCACCCATGCAGGGTGATATTCAGATATATGGATTCACTGACACTGCACACATGAAGGGAAACCGTCGCATACATGGACACACTGCACCTGCACACATGCAGGGTGATATTCAGATATATGGATTCACTGACACTGCACACATGAAGGGAAACAGTCGCATACATGGACACCCTGCACCTGCACCCATGCAGAGTGATATTCAGATATATGGATTCACTGACCCTGCACACATGAAGGGAGACGTCAAATGCATGGACACACTGCACCTGCACCCTTGCGGGTGGTATTCAGATATATGAATTCACTGACACTGCACACATGAAGGGAAACAGTCGCATACATGGACACCCTGCACCTGCACCCATGCAGAGTGATATTCAGATATATGGATTCACTGACCCTGCACACATGAAGGGAGACGTCAAATGCATGGGCACACTACACCTGCACACTTGCGGGTGACATCAAGATATATGGATTCACTGGCACTGTACACATGAGGGTAGGCAGTCAAATGCATGGACACACTGCACATGCACCCATGTGGGGTGATATTCAGCTATATGGATTCACTGGCACTGCACACTAGTAGCCCATACCATAGGGGTAGATGACCTGATTCAGACAGAAAATTATGACTTCCTTGCCATCACGGAATCATGGCTACACCAGGCAGCAGGCCCGGCCCTTATGCTTGCAGTGCCAGACAACTTTATTATCCTCAGAGAAGAAAGAGCTGAAACCTGCGGAGGAGGTATAGATATCAGAGCCAAATCCAGCCTAGCAATGAGACTAGTTGCCCCCCTGCATGTCAAATCCTGTGAATCCCTCACCGCCAAATTACCCATTTCATACGCCCAAACCCTCACTATCCATCTAATATATAGGCCCCCAGGCTCCATAGGCACATTCGAGGAAGACATCTTCACAATCCTCTGTGATAACTTAAAGAATACCTCGCAGGTTCTCCTACTTGGGGATCTGAACTTGGGATTCAACGATCCCAAAGACCAACAGGCAACAGCTAGAGCGAATGTCATTAGAGAGCTTGGCCTGGCGCAAAAAGTGACACTACCAACTCATGAGAAAGGTAGAAGGAAGAAGTCACGAAAGAAGGTCGCAAGCCAACAGGAAAGACAGGTGAGAAGGGGAGAGACTTGCGACAGATTGAAACACCCAAAAGTCAATACGGATACAGGGATGGAAGCCAGGGTTCAAGACTTCATGCGAGGCATGCAGGAACTTACCACCAAAGTTCAAAACCTTAAAGCTGAGAACGCTGCCTTAAAACAGCTGGTATTGTCTCGGGATTCTGCAACCAAGGAAAGTGTGTTATTGGGAGGAGTGGTGGACAAATATGACGGCTCTCTAAAGACCCTTCGTACCTTCCTGGATTCATGCCTAGTGCATTTCACCTTCAAGCCCTACTACTTTTCCACCCCTAGAGCAAAAGTAGGGTTTATGATATCACACCTCACTGGCAATGCATTAACCTGGGCTCCTCCCTAGTCAATTCGGGCAACGCCCTCCTGGATGACTACAATGGATACGTGGAAGCCCTAAAGGCCATGTTTGATCATCCTGAGCAGGTCTATAGTGCTCAAGAAAGTCTACTTGATTTTAGACAAGGATCCCAGGATATGCTTACCTATGTCACCCGTTTCAAACAACTTATGAAGGAAGCCGATTGGCCCCAAGAGGCTAGCTTCACCCTCTTTTGCAGAGGGTTGAATGAAGAAATAAAGGCCGAGATAGCCAGGGTAGCTCGCCCTAATTCTTTCCAGGCCCTCTTGGATCTTTCTTTGCAAATTGATTTTTGAATCCAGGAAAGAAAGGCGGAGAAAAAGAAGTCGAAATCATCATTCCCAAAGACTGTCATCGATCATCCTTCTAGTCCTGAATCCGCAGTTTCTCCGACCTCTGACCCAGAACCTATGAAACTGGGGGCCTTCCGTGGACCCATTACCCCACAAGAAAGGATGTGCCGTATAGACACTGGTCTCTGCATGTATTGCGCCTCCGATATACACCTTGTGAGAGAGTGCCCTATTGCTCCTCCACAGAGTTCGGGAAATGCCAGCTCCCGATCCTAGATGGGGCACAGTTTCGGGAGAATGATGTCTGCTACACATCAATTCCTTCCTTGAACTCTCCTAGACCAAACAAGCTCGTGATTCTACAGGTCTTTCTATCCCCTTCCAAGAAAGAATCCTTCCCCATCCTTGCATTAGTGGATTGCAGAGCCATGGGCATATTCATAGATCATGAGTGGGTCACAACTCATCGTATCCCATGTGAAACACGAGAGATTATGCAAGCCGTCAAATTAATCGATGGAAGACCCCTGTCTTCAGGACCCACAACCCTTCAAACCAAGGAGCTTCTTCTCTCCATAAACCACCATCAAGAAAAGGTTAAATTGGGGGCGTGGCTAGCGCGCGAATGATGCGGACGTGAGCCGAGTGAGCTCCCGTAAGCGCCGATACAATCCTGTACTTTTATCCTGTTTCCTGGGGATTTCGGGCGACACCAACGCCGCGATTGTGCCCGTGAAGCTGTGGGCTGGGATCGACTGAAATCTGGGCAACTATCTGCCCACCCGGCGGGCCAAATCTACAGTTTGCTGAAGGCCGGCGGCCCCGTCCGAACTGCGAAACCAAGATGGCCGCCAGGGCCTGAGGGCAGACCTCCTCCGCATGACTGGGGCTTGGGGCGGCCTGATGTGGTGCGGTGTGGAGCGGTACAGGAGGCAGACACCATTTGAACCTGCTGACATCCGGACAGACCCGAGCCCGGTGACAGGCGGCTCCCGCTCTTGGGCCGTCTCGACTCAGTGCCGAGCGGTGGAGGACAGCAGCGGCTCGGCTCGACCGCGCCAGAGGTAGGTGGGTCCCCCCCCTGCTCCATACAGAAAACAAACTCTGGTGCCGCATAGGAGGCATAAGGGGACCACCACTTAGCGGGTGAACTGTGAGATACACCGGAGGCCTGCACGGTCTCTGGAGGCCCTGTGAAACCCCAATAAAGGACGCAGAGCCCCTGCCACCCAAAGTACATATTAGCCTGTTGGAGGACGCTCTGGGGGACCCGCGGCTCTCCATCTGACCCGCTGCAGGGCTGCAACACCACACACCGGAGAGGATCCAACTGAGTATAAATAATATCATTCAACCCATTGTGCCGGACGCTCCACGGCCTCCGGAGCTATGGGGAAAGACAGGCAGAAAAAACCATCCACACAGAGCAGTATGGACCAATTTGCCGTCGCTACTACCCCGGCCCCAGCGGGCCCAGCAACACGACCGAACTCCCCCACGGGGGACGGCTCTCTTTCCCTACATGACGTAATGGCGGCCATTGCTAACTCCCGATCCTCCATGGAGACCAAAATAGACAGTATGGCGGCGGATGTCTCCTTCCTGCGCCACGACCTGCAGAAACTAACTTCCAAAACAGGAGAGGCGGAACACCGCATCTCTGAAGTGGAAGACAACATTGGCGGGATCAATCGTCAACTGTCCCAAGCCTTAAACCGCCTTAAAACCCTTGAATCAAGAGTGGATGATGGCGAGGGAAGATCCCGCCGCAACAACGTCCGCATCCTGGGCCTGCCGGAGGGGGAGGAGGGACAATGCATGGAACTATTCTTGGAGCAGTGGCTCGTGGACATCTTCGAGGCCACATCCTTCTCAAAGTTTTTTTCAGTGGAGAGGGCTCATAGGATGCCGCCGGGCAAACCACTCCCGGGTGCTCCGCCACGTACTATCATTGCCCGCCTACTCAACTACCGAGACAGGGATGCCCTCCTGCAACTGTCACGATCCCAAGGGTCGATTACCCATAACGGCTCCCGAATCGCCTTCTTCCCGGACTATACCCGAGAAGTGCAGCGGGCACCACAATCGTTTGAACCACTCAAGAGACAACTGGCTCAACTGAATGTGAAATACGGCCTGCTCTTCCCGGCCCAACTAAAGATATACCATAAAGGAACTACTGTTCACTTCAATGACCCACAAGAGGCATGGAAGTGGGCGGAGGCTCACGTAGAAGGCGATTGGACTGCAAGACCAAGGAGACCGAGAGGAAGACCCCGACCGAGGCCTAGGCGAGCTTCCCCGAGGAGAAACCCAGACCGGGAAGGAGATCCTGGAGCCAGTGGCAGAACAGGAAGAACACTAAACGGACTATTGTCCCCTACTCAGGGGGCCTAGGAGCAGTGCTCTGACATGTGGGCGTGTACTTTTCGCACCTCCGAGCCCGACGCATAAGTAGTCCACCATGGAAGATGTTGACATTGGGCGCAAGGGAGGGAACTCTGGAGGAAGCTCTCATCCCTCCCCTAGCCAAGCCCTTTCTCTTTCCCTTCCACCCCCCCCTCTCTCTTTCCTGCTTATCTAGACCCTGCCCAAGGGTCTGGTTGTTGAGCTGACACCTTAAATTGAAGGTTCAGCTATGTTTGGGCAACAGGTACTTCGTATTGGGGTGGAGTATAGGGTGGGGGTGAGTTGGGAATGTTCAAAACCTTGTTTGTTATTTCAAGACTGTCACATGCTCATAGGTCAAACGAACCATTATCTCTGGTTGAAGACGCTCTGTACTACTTTACAGAGCACCCCCGCCCCTCTGATACAGGC
Source organism: Ambystoma mexicanum (assembly GCF_040938575.1). NCBI lineage: Eukaryota > Metazoa > Chordata > Amphibia > Caudata > Ambystomatidae > Ambystoma > Ambystoma mexicanum. The sequence continues at coordinate 1,537,741,940 of NC_090922.1, forward strand.
AGGTACCATATCGCCATCTCTCACTGATTGCTACACCCTTGAAAACCCCATCATGTGTAATAAGTATCCTCCGCACAGACTAACAGAACACCCATGCGACATACTAAATCTCTGAAATTCCTTATTTGGAACGTGAATGGGATGGGGTCGGGAATTAAACGGCGTCTTCTCAGGCAATTTTTAAATAGACACTCCCCTGATGTGGCCCTTCTGACAGAAACCCACCTGGCCGGATCAAACTGTGCCTTTTTTCAGAGGACTAACTACCACCTTGCCTTTCAGGCGGGGTACACAATGGGCTCCAGGGGCACCCTCATTCTGATACACAAGCGCATCCCATTTATTCAACAAATTGTTGAACGGGACCCGAGGGGCCGATACGTGTTCGTCATGGGAACGATCTGGGGTCAGACGGTGGCTATTGCCTCAATCTATTCTCCACCTGGGCTGGGACAGGAGTTACTGGACGACCTCACTACCCTGATAGGGAAACACCACCCTGATACACTCGTTCTGGGGGGAGACTTCAATGACACCATGAATGATAACATTGACCGTTCCCATCTCCGAAATCGCAACCCAGACACTCCTACTAGATTAGCCAACTTTACATCTGCTCTTGGGCTCCGAGATGTATGGAGGGAGTTACACCCGAATGCTAGGGAGTATTCTTTCCACTCCGGCGCTCACGGCTCCATGTCCAGACTGGATTACCTCTTTCTACCACATACCGACCTTTACAGGGCAATGTCCGCAGATCTGCTCCCTCGGGGTATCTCGGACCACTCACCTCTCTTAGTTGAAATGTGTATGCAGGGTCCCCTTCCCCCTAGAACGTGGAGACTTAACAGCTACTATCCAGGGTTCCCGAAACTGATAGATCGCCTAGAGGAAGTATCTGCCAAATACTTCGAAATTAACGAGGAGTCGGTGGACAACCCTGTGATACTATGGGAGGCATATAAAACAGTGCTCAGGGGTGAGATTCTCTCCTGGACGACACATAAAAGAAACACCCGGCTTCGGGAAATACTAAAAGCCGAAGAGGAAGTGAGTAACTGGGAGACTAAGCATATCTCTGACCCTATGCCCGAGACCCATCGATCCCTCCAACGCGCCCAAGAGTGCCTCCGGAACAGAGCGATGGATGACGCTAAGCAGGCCCATTGGAAGGCTAGAGCGAGGGTGTACGAACTAGGGGACAAGGCGGGTAAATTGCTCGCCTGGCTACAGAGAAGGGACGAAGGACAACGCCATGTCCGGGAAATAGTTACGCCACAGGGCGACAGCTATCACTCAGACGCTGGGATTGCTGGGGCCTTTGCAGAGTTTTACGCAGACTTGTACCGAGCCCCGACCTCATCGCTAAACCCCTCCCTCTTAGATGCGGTAACGCTGCCGACTCTCTCGGGGCAACAGAGAGACCAGCTGGACTCTGCCTTATCGGAGGCTGAGATTTCAGAGGCGCTATCTCAACTCCAAGCAGGGAAAGCACCAGGCCTGAATGGATTCCCTGTTGAAACTTGGCAAAAGCTAGGGGCAGACAAAACGGTGGCTCCTCTGCACAGAATGTTCCTTGCTGCCCGGGAACAGGGGACCCTCCCACCAGATCTTTGCAAGGCGACTATCGTGGTCATTCCCAAGCCTGGCAAACCTCCACCTGAATGTGCCTCCTATAGACCTATATCACTGATCAACAGGGAGGCTAAGGTCCTCGCTAAGTTACTAGCGAACCGATTACAGTTAGTTGCACCCACCCTGGTCCACCCGGACCAATGTGGATTTATGCCTTGCAAATCGACTCGGATGAATCTACGCCGCCTCCATCTAGCATTGGAGAGATCCCCGATCATAAGCGAACCCTTGGCCCTGTTGGCAATCGATTTCGAAAAGGCGTTCGATTCCATTCGATGGGACTGCCTCTGGGAGATCATGCCCCGTATGGGATTCGGAGAGGCCTTTCTGGGATGGGTGCAGTTACTTTATACTAACATCAAAGCTGAAGTGAAAGTAAACGGCTGGTCCTCCAGGTCTTTCCCCCTGGGTCAGGGTACACGACAGGGATGCCCACTGTCCCCTCTCTTATTCGCCCTTGCTATCGAACCACTGGCTCTTTGGCTTCGCCAAAACACCGCCTGTAAAGGATTCAGATGGCCGGAGGGACATGAGGATCGTACATCCCTGTATGCAGACGACCTCCTTGTATATCTGGGTGACCCGCCAAGGTCTTCCCCCGTTGTAACACAACTGCTCATCCGCTTTGGGGAATTCAGCGGACTCAGAATCAACTGGGAGAAATCAGTTTTCTTTCCGGTAAAGGGTGGAGAACAAGCAATTCCCCAGGAGTGCCCGTACCGGGTGGAACGACAGGGCTTTCAATACCTGGGAATATGGATATCTGGGGACCTAACAAGTTATATTGAACACAATCTCCGACCGGTCACAGACCGCTTCATTATTGACGTCCAACACTGGAAACTCCTCCCCCTGACACTTATGGGAAGAGCGGCACTCTTTAAAATGATGACCCTTCCCAGATTCCTTTACATTCTTCAGAATGCCCCACTTAAAATCCCAGATCTGGAATTTCACCAAGTGGACACACTTCTCAGAGATCTCATATGGGGGGGAGGCCAGCCACGAATTGCGTTAACCACACTTGAAAGATCGATCTGGGAGGGAGGAATAGGAGTTCCCCGTCTCCAAACGTACTACTGGGCATCACAACTGGCAGTGGTTATGGATCTTCTTCACGGAAACCGAGACCTACCCCATATACGTGCTGAGATAGCCACTATGCAGAACACCGACCCGCTGTCCCTCCTCTATCAACCCCTCCCGAGAACTCCCCCACCCACAACCACAACACACATGATTACGGTATGGAGACAAGCACACCGATTCATTGGGTGGGAAAACAAAGTTACTACCGCACAACCCCTCTGGCAAAACAATAACCTAGCTGAGACCCGGAAGTTTGAGCCATGGCCCAAGTGGGTGAAAGCGGGGATCATTAGGGTTGGGGATGTGCTCACGCAGGGGAGATTGACCTCATTTGATGACCTGCAACTGCAATTTCAGATCCCAAACACGGAACGATACCACTACATACGCCTGACCCACGCCCTAAGACCTTACCTAACAGTAGATACACAGCTACCAGACTATACCCCTATAGAGCGTAACATCCTCCCGGCGTATATTCCCACCAAATGCACTTCCATCCTCTACAATGCCATATCCTCCTTTGCTACCCCTGAACTGAACGAGCTGAAGGCGAAATGGGAAGCGGATGTGGGGGAGATAGATCCAGAGGACTGGATACAAGTCCTCATGCACCCCCGAGAAATCGCTATTTCCTCTAGGCTTCGACTTGTGCAGCTGAAAATACTGCACCGGGTTTATTACCCTAGAACGCGCCTATATGGCTGGAAACGGGCCCCAAACCCGAACTGTTTGCGATGCGGGGATGAGGAGGGAACCTTCATTCACATTTTGTGGGCATGTCCCCGGATACAAACTTTTTGGAATGCATGCTGTAGGGAACTCTCACGAGTTCTGACCCGCACCATACCACTGGACCCAAGGGCCTTACACCTAGGTGTGCCTGACGAGATAAAGGCTAATAAGTGGGAGAGATTACTCCTGCACACGGCGATGGGACTGATCAAGCGCAACATAGCGCAGAAATGGGGAGCCCCTGATTCCCCAACACTGGACCAATGGAAATTAGATATGGACATATGCGCTATGATGGAGCATAGGATTTACTCAGCACGAGGCTGTCCCAACAAAGCCTCGAAAATATGGGATAGATGGGAAGAAGGAGCGACCTGAGAATCCCTCCTACGAGCTGGGGAATGTGCACTGGGTGTTTTGCATTTGTATTTGTATTACACATTACTACACGCACTGAGGAAGCCGCTCGACTTCTGATGTTATGGGTACTATCTGCACTGATTATGAATGACCATGACAGTCTTTAAGTTGATTTGTTTGCTTGTTGATTTATTGTGATTATTCTATTATGTTAATAACACTAAAATACTTTATAAAAAAAAAAAGAAAAGGTTAAATTGGATGTTATAAGATCCACCCACTATCCAATGGTTTTAGGTATGCCTTGGTTACAGAAGCATAACCCCTACATCAATTGGGCAGCAGGCTCCTTGTTTCTTGGTTCAGAACATTGTATGTCCCATTGTTTGTCCCTGAACACTTTACCAAAAGCCTCTGAAGACTTCCCAAAGAATCAACAAATACCAGTCACCGTCTCTAATGTCATCCAGATTCCCAGGGCCTATCAGGCGTACTCAGATGTGTTTTCAACTGCCAAGCTCAAGCTCTACCAGCCCACAGACCTGAAGATTGTGCCATACCTGGATACCAATCTGGAAAACTGAACTATTCGTCCATCCAGGTCCCCAGTGGGCGCCTCCCTGTTTTTCGTCCCCAATAAGTATTCCAAGGAGCTTAGACCATGTCTCGATTACCATGGTGTTAATCAATGCACTCTTAAGGACCGTTATCCATTGCCTCTCATCTCAGACATCCTGGAAGCCGTCAGAGGCGCTGTCATCTTCACAAAACTTGACATCAGGGGCGCCTACCATCTCATTCGTATAAAGGAAGATGACAAATGGAAGACAGCCTTTAGAAGACCCTTCAGCCATTTTGAGTTTTTAGTTATACCCTTTGGACTTGCTAATGCCCCAGCAGTTTTACAACGCTTCATGGACCGGGTATTTTCTGATATGCTGTTCCTCTTCGTCATTGTATATCTAGACGACATACTGATCTACTCCAAGGGCCATCAAAAACATGAAGAAAACGTAAAGGCAGTCCTCTTCGTCATTTTATATCTAGACGACATACTGATCTACTCCAAGGACCATCAAAAACATGAAGAAAACGTAAAGGCAGTCTTACAACGTTTACGGGAACATAAACTCCTGGCCAAACACGAGAAATGTCTCTTTCACGTGTCCAATGTTCACTATCTCGGATTTGTTCTTAGCCAAAAAGGGATTGGAATGGATTCTTCGAAGGTTGACTCCATTGTATCTTGGCCTGTTCCCACTAGCGTTAAGCAAATTCATTCCTTCCTGCGGCTTGCTAACTTCTACAGAAAGTTTATTCCAGCATTTTCGGAAATTGTTCATCCAATTGTCACGTTATTAAAAATGGGCATCCCCTTTCATTTGACCTCAGTCCAAGATTCGGCGTTTCAGAGATTAAAATCGGAGTCTACACAAGCCCCATCCTTGCTCAACCTGACACAAACAAACCCTTCATTGTCGAAACTGATGCCTCCAACTATGCCATTGGGGCAATCTTGAAACAGGAACTTGGAGACAAACTTGAACATCCCATCGTCTATCTCTCCTGCACCTTGAATCCCAGTGAAATCCATTATTTCCATTATTATCATCGCCTTCTGGGAGCAAAACACCCAGTTCAAGTTCACACAGACCATCGGAATCTCCAAGTATTACAATCCCTAGAATGCAGAAACAGTCGCCAAACTCACTGGGCCTTCTTTTTTGCCCAATACCAATTCCAAATCCGTCATTTCCCTGGAACCCATAACGTCATGGCCGATGCTTTATCCAGGCATCCCGACTATGAGCCCCTTGAGGATCGGACCTTTCCTAAGATGTTTCTTCACACAATATTTGTTGCCCAAGCAATCACCCTCTTGGAGGATATTCGAATTCAAACCCAGTCCTCTGAACTATGGAAGGAGTTTAAAAGAAACAATCGATGGAATCTCAAAACAAAGGACGGATGCCTGTTCAAGGACAATCGCTTGGCCATTCCCACTCCTGGATTGAGACAAAGAATCACAAGCCTATGTCATGATACTTTCCATTCAGGGCACTGTGGCATCATCAACACTCTCCATCTTATACAAAGACAGTTTTGGTGGCCAAAGATGAAGGATGATATCAAGATCCATATCCAGACGTGTGCAATCTGCAATCAGAACAAACACGATAACAAAAAACCAGCAGGTCTCCTGATTCAACCGACGATACCAACAAGATCCTGGGAAATCATTGGCATGAATTTCATAGTGGAACTCCCTCTTCCGGGGGCTACACAACTATAATGGTTACCATTGATTTGTTCACTCATATGGCTCACTTTACACCTTTATCCAAACTGCCATCCTCATCTGAGCTTGCTGGAATTTTCCTGGAACACATATTCCAGCTTCATGGGCTACCGTCCAAGATCATTTCTGATAGAGGGCCCCAATACATTTCCCAGTTCTGGAAACAGTTATGTCATATACTGGGAATCCAGCGTGCCTTGTCTTCGGGATATCACCCACAGACCAATGGAGCTACTCAGCGTGTTAACCAAACTTTAGAACAATATCTTCATTGCTTCACCACAAAGGTCCAGGATGATTGGTCACTCTTAATACCTGTGGCTGAATTCGCATACAATAATTCGGATCATTCAGCTATCAAAACCAGTCCTTTTTTCTGTAGTCAAGGATTTCATTGTTCAGTCCTACCGTCCATTCTTCCACATACAACCCCAGTTCCTACGGTTGATTCTTGGATTGAAACATTAATCAGTGTACATAAGGAAGCTAAAGAAAACCTGGAAAGGCTTGAAGAGACATGAAACTTTATACTGACTCCAAAAGAAGACCAGAACCTTCATATTCAATAGGCGATAAGGTCTGGTTATCCTCAAAACTCCTCCCACGTCACTTACGTCCAAATAAATTGGCACCCAGGTATTACGGTCTCTTTACTATAAAATAAATCGTCAATCCAGTGGCCTTTCGACTCCAACTACCTGAATCATGGAAAAGGATCCACCCCGTTTTCCATACTTCTCTGTTAAAGCCATATGTCCAACCCTCTTGAACTGCTCCAAGAGCTACCCCAGTGATTGCCAATGACCAACTCGAATATGAGGTCTCCAGATTATGTAACTCCAGGTACCGACGTGGTCAGCTGTAGTACTTGGTCGAATGGAAAGGTTATCCACCTAGTGAGCGAACCTGGGAACCCCTTGCAAACATGAATGCCCCCAGGTTAATTCGAAGATACCACCTTATCCATCCAGGCAAACCCGGAGGAGCTGGGCTTCAGAGGAAGCATGCTGTCATGAACCATCGCCTGCGTCCCTTTTGCACCTCCTGGTCCCTGACCCATAGAGCTCTGAATGCAGTAACCCTCCCAACATGTCCGTCGTATACGAAACGTAACATGCCAGCCTTTACGTTCCGCGCTTCACACACTATTAAACAGACACACCCCTGTGGTGCTGCGCATCTCAATGTTGCTGTTTGCCGTAGCTGGACGTATGCTGCCGGAGTTCGCTCGGGGCTATCCTCTCGAAATTTCCTTTTCCCGTTTCCTTGATTCCTCCTCCTTTCCTTACATCATGTAAACTTACCCAACTTCCTGGATTTTCACTCCGCTCGAGTCACGGATACCGTGCCTCCGTGCGTGGACATTGTTTCTTCCTGGTTCCATCCCGGGAAGTCTGAACGAAGCACGCTAGAATCCGAAGACCCGCGCACAGCTCTATACAAATCCCAGACTGTGTGGAAGAAGTCACAAAGGTAGGTTGCAAGCCAACAGGAAAGACAGGTGAGAAGGGAAGAGACTTGCAACAGAAACGGGACTTATCGACCTTAAGGCCCAGGTTGACGAGTTGAGAGACAAAGGTAAATCTGCCTTACTACTGCTTCTCGATCTCTCAGCAGCGTTTGAAATGGTGAATCACAAAGCCTATGTAACCATCTATACTCAGCAGCACACTTTTCTGAACATGCCATAACCTGGATCTAATCATTTTTAAGCAGTAGAAGACTGAGAGTCTTCTCTCCTACAGCAGCAGCAGACTCCATTCCCATCACATGTGGAGTTCCTCAGGGGTCATGCATTTCCCCCACCATGTATTATATATTTGCCAAGCCCTTTTTGATGATCTGGATTATCTCGGTGTCACCTACACGAACTATGCAGATGATACCCAGATTCTAATACCGCTTACAGCGGATTATAATAAGGATTTGGCCTTGGTGAATAGAATATACCTCATCATCCAGGCATGGATGGCACTCCATGGTCTATGCCTGAATGATGACAAAACAGAACTTATCATTCTGGGAACTACGACTAATATCAACAAACTTGGCCATAAATACACCTCCTTTGACATAGATGGTAACACTATCGAGGTTGCCAAGGAGGTAAAAACCTTAGGTTTCTACCTGGACTCTAGCCTTACCTTGGCGAAACAGGTGAATGCGATGCAATCCTCTACGGCCTATACATGTAAATTGATTAGATCGGCCAGACCCTTCCTGTCAACAAGCAGCTGCACTACACTAGTTAGAGCGTTAATATTGTCCAAATTGAACTATTGCAACGCCCTATATCTTGGCTCCAATAAACACATCACCAGTAAAATCCAAACTCTACAGAACAACGCCCTGAGAGCAGCTCTGGGAATAGCCAAAAAAGAACATATCTCTGAGGCAAGGAGGCAAACTAACTGGCTCTCCACTATTGATCAAATCCGGCTAAAAACTGCCTCATTAACCTCCAAGTGCCTAAACAATGCGGCACCCTGCTACTTGACAGACAGAATTAACAGAAAACCCACCCACCGACCTACCAGAACGGCCTACTCCAACTGTCTAACAGTCCCTAGTTTCAAACTGACTAAAGTTGGCAGTAACAGCTTCCCAGGCAAAGCTGCCCAACTCTGGAACACCCTACCCCTCTCTCTGAGGGCTGACCAAACCGATTCTAACTTCAGACTCAACATCATCAACTGGTTCAAAGAGAATGGCCACTAACACCATTATGTCCCACTCTGACCTTCTACTTTATGACTCTAAACTCCACCACTAGCTTCTACCCCTCCCTCTCACCTTTACTATTAATCTACACTCTCACCCTTAACTAGACGCTTCAACTCTATCTCTCCTCCCCAACCCCTCCACATGTATATATGTATTGTACATACCTATTCTCACTATTGTAATTTAACTGTCACTTTATTACCATGTATTTGGTAACCTGTATTTTGTAACATATGCATTGTATATACTTTTGCCCGTGTTGCAATCTAATTGTATAGCGCATTGTATTTTGTATTGTATTTTGTAACTCTGTAAGCTGAAAATATTCTTGTTCCTTTGCCCTGATACTCTTGGGTCTGGAATAAATAAACAAACAAACAAACACATGAAGGGAGACAGATGCATGCATGGACACATTGCAACTGCACCCATGTGGTGTGATATTCAGCTATATGGATTCACTGACAGTGCACACATGAAGATAGGCAGTCAAATGCATGGGCACACTACACCTGCACACTTGCGGGTGATATCAAGACATATGGATTCACTGGCACTGCATACATGAAGGTAGGCAGTCAAATGCATGGACACGCTGCACCTAAACCTATGTGGGGTGATATTAAGCTATATGGATTCACTGCGCATGCACATATGAAGGGAGACAGTTGCATGCATGGGCACACTGTGCATGCACCAATGCAGGGTTATCTTCAGATATATGGATTCACTGGCACTACACACATGAAGGGAGAGCGTTGCATACATGGACACACTGCAGCTACACTCATGCGGGGTGATATTGAGATATATGGATCCCTGGCACTGCACACATGAAAGGAGACAGTTGCATGCATGGACACAATGTGCATGCATCCATGTGGTACGATATTCAAATATATGGATTCACTGACACTGCCACATGAAGGGAGACAGTCGCATGCATGGACACACTGCACCTGCACCCATGCAGGGTGATATGCAGATATATGGATTCACTGACACAGCACACATGAAGGGGAGACAGTCGCATGCATGGACACACTCCACCTGCACCCATGCAGGGTGACATTGAGATATATGGATTCACTGGCACTGCACACATGAAGGGAGACAGTCGCATGCATGGACACACTGCACCTGCACCCATGCAGGGTGATATTCAGATATATGGATTCACTGGCACTGCACACATGAAGGGGAGACAGTTGCATGCATGGACACACTGCACCTGCACCCATGCAGGGTGATATTCAGATATATGGATTCACTGGCACTGCACACATGAAGGGGAGACAGTCGCATGCATGGACACACTGCACCTGCACCCATGCAGGGTGATAGTCAGATATATGGATTTACTGGCACTGAACAAATGAAGGGAAATAGTTGTATGCATGGACACACTGCGCATGCAGCCATGCAGGGTGATATTCAGCTATATGGATTCACTAACAGCACACATGAAGGGGAGACAGTCGAATGCATGGACACACTCCACCTGCACCCATGCAGGGTGATATTCAGATATATGGATTTACTGGCACTGAACAAATGAAGGGAAATAGTCGTATGCATGGACACACTGCGCATGCAGCCATGCAGGGTGATATTCAGCTATATGGATTCACTAACAGCACACATGAAGGGGAGACAGTCGAATGCATGGACACACTCCACCTGCACCCATGCAGGGTGATATTCAGATATATGGATTTACTGGCACTGAACAAATGAAGGGAAATAGTCGTATGCATGGACACACTGCGCATGCAGCCATGCAGGGTGATATTCAGCTGTATGGATTCACTAACAGCACACATGAAGGGGAGACAGTCGAATGCATGGACACACTCCACCTGCACCCATGCAGGGTGATATTCAGATATATGGATTTACTGGCACTGAACAAATGAAGGGAAATAGTCGTATGCATGGACACACTGCGCATGCAGCCATGCAGGGTGATATTCAGCTATATGGATTCACTAACAGCACACATGAAGGGGAGACAGTCGAATGCATGGACGCACTGCGCCTGCACCCATGCAGGGTGACATTGAGATATATGGATTCACTGACACAGCACACATGAAGGGGAGACAGTCGAATGCATGGACACACTCCACCTGCACCCATGCAGGGTGACATTGAGATATATGGATTCACTGGCACTGCACACATGAAGGTAGGCAGTCGCATGCATTGACACAATGCACCTGCACCCAGGTGGGGTGATGTTAGGAAAGATTCTCTTTACTGCACCTTTCTTTCCTTCTTTATGGAACCCCTAAACATGTTGCTTTTCTTTTTTAATCTGGCCAGTGCTTATTGTAGTGCAGTGAAGCCTTCGGCTTCACTGCACTGGCCTTTGCTCACATGTTATGGGGAAACTAATATGTCCTTCAGGCTATCAATACAATGAAAGAGTGATTCCCTCAGTTGCGTTTCTGTGTTACTACTTTTGGTTACTTTTTTATCACTTGTGGTAACTTTTTATCATTGCACAAACAGCTTACACTGCAGAGCAATGGGGTGCATTTTTGTTTTGCCCTAGACTAACACTCAGAGGATTTTTTGTTACTCTAGATGTGCTTAAAAGATGGGCTGGTGGCAGCAGTGACTTTTCCCCACTTTTTGGCGAATTTCGTTTTAGTTTTACCGCATTTACCACGTTTGGCTACTAACTGTGGCTACTGCACAAACTTGGCCATGCCACGAGATTTTTTGCGTGTTCTTTTACCATCTTTTTGTTTAGCCTTCTTCCTGGCCTTAGAGTCCAAGAAGATTCTTATAAGGACTTCCAGTGATTCTTATAAGGACTTCCAGTGCCCGGGAAAGCAGGAGTTTTTGGCGGGCAACTGGAGGGCTTTGTGTGTTTGCAGGCAGGATGTGGGCTGGGTCAGTCTGACTCCAATCCACATACTGGTTTCTGTGTGTCTGAATGGTATGCATGAATGTTCCTGCCAGTGGTCCTGATTGGATCACTGCTGGGGTTTGTGTATGGGCTAGTCCTGCTATTGGCTAATGGGAGTTTTAGCTCCTACCTGGCTTTTAGCGTAAGAAGAGGACCCCTGCACCCATTCTTCAGAGATCCTGGAGAAACCTGAAGGAGCCAAGAATCCTATCCAGCTGTGGGACCTGCGAAGAAACCAGAGACCCAACTGACGGAGGCCTGGCAACCAACATCTGATGCTGTCCTAGATGAACCCTGTCTTGCTTGTGATCTTTATAGTCCTGAAAAGGAGCTACAACCCTTGGAGTGGAAGGACCATCCATTCCCAATGTCTGCTCTGTGCCCTGCCAAAGGAAGCTTTCGGAAGTGCCCTGGAACCGTACTGTGGCTGACCAGCTTCGATTTTAGGCTACCATGCTAGCGATGTCACTGCACTCTGTTCCGGGCTGAAACTTGGTGGGCCCTCAGCTGCCATTGCAAGGCTCCTTCCTGCGCTATTTCGGCATCCTAGCACAAACGGGACCCGAGATAGACCGGAAAGTCCGACTACAGCGACTGAGTCCTGTTACATCGCTGTGTGCAGCGTGCACCATCCAAAAACTGCTTACCTGACCTGAGTCCAATACTGAGAGGGGGTCTACATCATATGTTTTTGCGTTCTTCGACCGAGAGTCCTTGCACCAGCAAAACACACCAACCCGAATGGAGCTCGAACCTGTAATCCCTGGAAATCAAGGACCACAGGTTTTGGTGGGAAAAGCAATGCATGACACCCTTCCTTCATTCTACCAAGCCTAGGGAGGATTTGGAGTTAGGGGGGTAAGTTACTGAGCTTTTAACCTACCGCTATACTCCCATTAGAAGTCAATTGGTTTATAATAAACCTAATTCTAATACTTTTGGCTTTGCCATTACTTGCCTATGCAAGACTTCTGACTTTTGGGGCACATTTTGGGCATTAGTCTACATTGAACCCTTCACTGGAGCCCAGAGACCCTACCTGCATTTTTCCTGCATCCTAGGTTCTGTGGAACTGTAACCTGTACAATAGGGCACAAGGCCTGGGGCAACTTAGGGCTGGACATTTTTAGCTAGGGATCATCTCTGTGGACCTTTTTTGTGTATATTACTTGTCTACCCATTCCTTTGTAGGAGTATCTAATTTCTATTATCCATTTGAACCAAGTGAATGGCCCTCATTCCGAGTTAGGACTACACCATGGAGTAAATAGCTCCATGGTTGGCAACCATGGAGCTATTTACTCCATGGAATACCGGCATGGTGAATGGAGTAATTTCCGGTCCATTCCAAGGTTGGATGGACCGGTAATTCCCCATTCACCATAGCCCTTCCCCATCCCCATTTCTGCCCCCATAGGGCTCAATGGGAATGGGGAAGGAGGTAATTACGGCACCGTAAATTACGGTGCCGTAATTTACTCCAAGGTCACTTTGCGGGTCCCGTAATTTACTCCTGCTAAAAGCACAAGGTAAAGAGGGATCCGCAAAGGGAACTCGGAATACGGAGGTAAGGGATTACCGCCATCGGTGCCCTTACAGGCGCCGGTAATCCCTTACCTCCAACCTCGGAATGACCCCCAATGTATTCAGTTTAATAGTGTTGTGTGATAAGTCTACCTGCTTGTAGTCATTTTTCTATAGTGTGTTTGGCCATAATTAAATAACTGTATTCTTATACATCCTGACTAAGTGTATTTTGTGATGCTCATTGTGTGACCTCATGGTAGACCCTTTACAAGTACCCCCCCTCTTAAGACTTAGCCTAAATCGCCTGTCACTGCTACTTAGACTGGTTTGGCTACAGCTTCCCAGAGTTGTTCATGTCACAATATAGATTGGCCTTCTATACATCTGTCCACCAGGCCAGAGTATAGAAAATCAGTCCTAGCAGGTGATATGCAGATATATGGATTCACTGGATCTGCACACATGAAGGGAGACAGTCGCATGCATGGACACATTTCACCTGCACACATGTGGGTGATATTCAGCTATAGGAATTCACTGGCACTGCACACCTGAATGGAGACACTCACATGCATTGACACACTGTGCCTGCACCAATGCAGGGTGATAATCAGATATATGGATTCACTGGCACTGGACATGTGAAGAGAGACAGTCACATGCATGGACACATTGCACCTGCACCCATGTGCGGTGATCATCAGATATATGGATTCACTGGCACTGCACTCATGAAGGGAGGCAGTCGCATACATGGACACATTGCAACTGCACCCATGTGGTGTGATATTCAGCCAGTATATGGATTTACTGGCACTGCACTCAAGAAGGGAGACAGTCGCATCCATGGACATACTGCGCATGCACCCATGTGGTGTGATATTCAGATATATGGATTCACTGACACTGGGCACATGAAGGGAGACAGTTGCATGCATGAACAGACTGTGCATGCACGCATGCTGGGTGATATTCAGATATATGAATTCACTGGCACTGCACACCTGAAGGGAGGCAGTCACATGCAAGGACACAATGAACCTGCACCCATGCGGGGTGATATTCAGATATATGGATTCACTGGCACTGCACAGATGAAGGGAGACAGTCGCATACATGGACACACTGCGCATGCCATTGTGCTGGGTGATATTCAGATATATGAATTCACTGGCACTGCACACCTGAAGGGAGGCAGTCTCATACATGGACACACTGCGCCTGCACCCATGCAGGGTGACATTCAGATATATGGATTCACTGGCACTGCTCACATGAAGGGAGACAGTTGCATGCATGGACACACTGCGCCTGCACCCATGTGGGGTGATATTCAGATATATGGATTCACTGGCACTGCACACATAAAGTTAAGCAGTCAAATGCAGTGGAACCTTGCAGGTGATATTCAAATATATGGATTCACTGGCACTGCTCACATGAAGGGAGACAGTTGCATGCATGGACACACTGCGCCTGCACCCATGCAGGGTGACATTCAGATATATGGATTCACTGGCACTGCTCACATGAAGGGAGACAGTTGCATGCATGGACACACTGCGCCTGCACCCATGCAGGGTGACATTCAGATATATGGATTCACTGGCACTGCTCACCTGAAAGGAGACAGTCTCATGCATGGACACCCTGCACCTGCACTCATGCAGGGTGACATTCAGATATATGGATTCACTGGCACTGCTCACATGAAGGGAGACAGTTGCATGAATTGACACACTGCGCCTGCACCCATGCAGGGTGATATTCAGATATATGAATTCCCTGACTTTGCACGCATGTAGGGAGCCAGTTGCATGAATTGACACACTGCACCTGCGCACATGCAGGGTGATATTGAAATATGTGGTTTCACTGAACATAAACTCATGCAGGAAGTAAGACAACTGTGGAATTTCTGCATCTGCACACATGTGGGATATTGTTCACATGTGTGGAATCACTGCACCCGCACTCATGCAGGATGATACTGATGTATGCAGAATCTCTGGACATTAACTAATGGAGGGTGGTATCAATATGTGTGGAATTACTGAACCTGCATACATGTGGATAATGTTAATCTGCGTGGATTTCCTGGACTTGCACACGCGTGATGCAAATGTGCTTAGGCCAATATGCATACCTATAGGACACTTAAACAAAATATATTTTCACAACAGATGACAGTGCTATCATATACCTGAACTTTATGTTCCTGCGCACACATGTGGTATGTGTGGAAAGATGCACCGGCACACATGCTGAGTGAGACATATGTGCAATCTCTGAACTTGCACAAATGTGGGGTTATAGTCATGTGTGAAATTATTGAACCTGCACACATACTGGTTGATATTCATTCATTATACCAAAATTAGTACAGAATGCTCTATTTATTACCCAAATGGGACACCTCACCACCAAATCACAACACTTTTTTTAGCGCAATGTATATATGATACTCAGCACCACAGCCTTCCGAGATGCTGTCTATCATTCTGACAGTAGATGGGTCCTCTTCATTCAACAGGGGTCATAGTGCCTGCACATGTATGTTCTGCCCACAATGCAATCAGACGCACCGAGGAGCAGGACATTGTGACATAAATGGGTTTTCAAGCATTCTCCTACAGAGGCCTGTGATTCCTGATGTGTTGACTGGCCAGTGGATAGGACTTCCTATGTCAGCCACTGAAATAGAACCCAGAGGACGCTTCCTCTCATCTTTGTACAGTCCTGATATTATGCTCTTGCTACAATGATTTAGAATTGGGTTTGTGGGGCTCAAGTGTTTTTTCCTTCCCAACTCTCATAGCTCTATCAATGTACAACTCTCACAACTGATAAGTTACTTACGAGTTCTGCAAATCATGCACGACAGTTCCTGTTGCTCCTAATGCACATAGAAAGGTTTCACAAGATAGAAAAACCACAGGGTGATAAGCAAAAAATGCATTGTATAATACAGGGGCTCATTATAAGGTTGATGATTTTGGAGAGTAACCCATAAATGCTCACGTCTGAAAAAATGCACCCCACTAGGGAAGATGGTCCAGCACACCTTGTGCAAGGAGAACAAGGTTTAATTCTCAAAAAATACAGGTATGTGCCAGCAAAGAACTCCACTGAGCACTCTGATTAAAAACAACATGAACAATGGATTATAAGGATACATAACGTCATGAATGACGTACATTACATATGATACAAATCCAGGGATCTGGTTTGTACGACCCTCTACACATATAGCCTGCTCCATACGGGATGCCAGGAGATTGGTCGCAGCATCTTCTGTCCATCTTTTTCCACATAGGGATCTTCTCCTTCCGTCATCAGGTACAAGGATTCTAATTGGCAATGTAGTTATACAATTTGTTATTTTCATAGCTCTACGGTGCACCTGGTACCAAGGACATGAGCAATGCGGATACTTTCGAGGTCGTGATAACTTCTCAGAACTACATGAACCCTGCTCCATCCCAGACACGCCGGCGCCTCCACAACTTTCCCACCCGCAGTCCCACATTCTTTTCCTTCTCCCCTGGCACCTTGCAGCACAAATCACACGAACTGACGGAGAGTGCAACCCGGTACAGTTCTCTGATCTTTCTGATCGATTGGCCACTGTACAGATTTCTGGCCAGGGGTCTTGGGTTGGTCAGTGCACTCACGTGCCCATGTCTGGAATCGAGGGTCCCTGGCCTCTATAATTTAAAGATCAACTCCATCATCCCCGTATCCACAGCTGTAAAGACCCTGGGAGTATACCTTGACACGTCACTATTGATGACCAGACAAGTCAGCGCAATCACTTCCGCATCTGCACACACCACCAAACTCATAAACGCCATCAAGCCCTACCTCTCTAAACCCAATTGCCTCTCTATAGCGAGGGCAACCATTGGAGCCAAACTGGACTATTGCAACGCACTCCTAGCAGGCACATCAGCCAAAAACCTAAACAGACTTCAAGTCACGCAGAACAATGCTCTCTGGGCCTGTCTCTCTCTGCCCCGTCCTATCTATCAGAAACCATCTTCAAACCATCCTCCTCCCGTCCCACTAGATCGCATTACTCCAATCTAATCTGCATCCCACGCATCAAAAAAGCCAAAGCCAGAGGCCTAAGCTGCCCCTACATTGCAGCCAAGACCTGGAACGCTCTTCCTGCTGACATTAGAGCGGAAAACTCACTCCCTATTTTTCGCAGGAAACTGAAAACCTCCTTCCTAGTATAATAAATAAGAAACTCTCAGGAATCCATGTAAATATACTGCATTGCTAATGTATTCATGTCCACTGTAAATACTGTACTTGTATGTATTACTGTATCCTATGTAACTAAGATATTGTCTATAACAAGCGCCACAATGCCCCCGGGCTGATGTGCGCTCTACAAATCTGAATAAATAAACAAATAATCTCGAAAAGCCAAAGGCCTAAAGCCCTCACCCCATTCTCGTGGGATAGCTCTACAAAGATACATCAAAGATACATGCTGGCCCTTTCTTGGCCTTGCAGGGCACATTCCTTCTGGGTAGCATGCACTAGTGATAGAGCACAATGGAGAGGTGTTTTCCAGTGACTTAACCTTCTTCTGGGGTGTCTGGGCTGCGAGCAAAGGTGTTCCCATGCACCCTTCTACGTTTTTGGGATAGGATCAGGTGTATTATCATAGCTATTGCACTAGGCTTCAATTTCAAGATGGTGTCTACCCTCTAAAATGGAGTCCAGCTACACAGGTGATGCTAATACCAAAATTCACTACATTTCCAATACAATGCAGCTTCTATTGGTGACCCCCACTGTCATGATGCCTGCCCCCAGAAGACCAGACCAGGCCCAGCAGCCCCGGAAGCAGGCATCATGCCACTTGGAGCATGCCCAAAAGCCCCAGTTAGGGGCTGTTTGGGTGCAGTCAGGCTAATAAAGATAAAGTCAGTCCTGGCGCCATGGGCGCCAGGCTCATTATTGATAACTTACCTGAAGCAGACCATGCTGCATACTCACCTGAGGCAGACCATGCTGCATGAAGACTCAAGCCAAATGAGGCTTAGGAGGGACTATTTTACTGAAGGGACTATTTTGTTACTTGGGTGGGGCTGTGGAAGAATACTTACCTGGATCTTCTTCCAAGGCTATTTAAACCACGCCCGGACAGCCACACGTGCTTCGCATTATTCTGCTTGCTGCAGCGTAACGCTCACTGTGTTTTCAGCAGCTCCAGTCTTCAGCCACGCCCGCTTCAGTCCTGGGACTCCTGAAACAAGAAGAAAAGAAGGATAAAGGTTAGAACAGGAGTTTTAACTTTAATCCTTACCTGAATCCTGATCCATTTCGCCACGGAACTGAAAGACAGAAGTCTTTGAAGCATCGCTTCGCATTCCTACGGCGCCACGCTGAACTCACCTGCTTGGCGGTACTTCAGCATTCCATCACGCTCTCTCAATCTCGCGGCCGCCCTCCGACACCTAAGGAGACAAAGACAGCAAGGTGAGCAAGGGGACTCTCTAAGGCTATACAAGCTACCCCCAGGGACTTACCTGATTTACCACGGGAGGTACTCACCTCATCTCGGGTCGGCGCAGTGAACTCTGCTTAATCGCCGTACCCCAGCCCCTAAGGGGAAAACCACAATAGACTTACCTGAATCTTACCAATTGCCATTTGGAAATCTTCAAGTGGATTAATCGGCAACCTGCAAGGAATCGGACAGAGTGAAGATCAGACATTTGAACTCTTATGAACAATTGGACTTTAGAGTCAATACTGGAACTCACCAATTCCTCTACGCCAGTGAAGTAACTGGTCATCAACACGCCCCTGCAGTTGACGCAGGATGGAGAGCTCATCCTTCCAAACCATCAGGTGAGACTAAGAAGGGGACATCAATAGTGATCTGTGGGAAGACAACGGGAGTGGGGAAGGTCGGTTGACACTCAATTCCACGGGTGGTTCATTCCTCTTCTCCTTTGCAGAAGTATATTCTTGCGAGCCAGACAAACTAGGCTGAGCGGGCAAGTCCAGTCAGTCATCTCGGCGCTACACGTCACGCTGGTGGGAACAACAGTGGCCCAGTTCCGGTCGACGCCCCTGTGGGAACCAGGTGAGCGTAACACCCACACCCTCCTTTCTCCCAACTCCTCTGCAACATCTCCTCCTACAATCGCCTTGTCCTAAATCCCTGAGGGGCCTGGGACTTCCACTGCCACTCCCCAACATTCCCCCTTTTCATTAATTCTATATTAACAAACTACCTTGCCATCTTCTCAGCCTCTTCAAACCTCCACGTCCCTTTCTTGGGCACCCACACTCTACATACTGACCGCAGGTTTTCTTCCAACTGAACGTACTGTTCTGGGGTGCAAGTAAGATAAATGCAGCCCCTATCTACTTCTAAGTCAACCCAGTGCTACTTAAAGATTTTGGGATCAGGTCGGGCTATAGCAACTCTTCCCGAGGGGTCAATTCTTTGCTCTGTTATCACCATGCAGGACTTATTTGGGTAATCTGTCTCTACCTGCCCATCTTTTGTACCGCAAGGTGTATGTCTTACCCCAATTGAAACCTTCATCATTGCACTATTAGGGATTGCGTTAGCACAGCATCAGAGTCCAAATGGCAATCACCAACATGAACACCACCAATGGCACTAGTATCTTCACAACTGCTCCCATCCATGATGGTGCCCGCGAGAAGAGATCATCGAACCAGTTACTGCTGTGAATCCGTGCTTTGATCTGCATATGTTCTCTGAGGCTGTGTACGGCCTCTATTATCTGTGTGATAGACCCATTTGCGGCATCACTTGGGGGTACGTAAGTACAGCAAGAGTCTCCTATTTTTCGATAAACCACCACCATCCATGGCTTTAAGTAATAATAATAATAATAATAATAATAATAATAATAATAATAATAATAATAATAATAATAATTTTGCATTTATATAGTGCTACAAACCCTCAGGTATCTGAGCGCTGCTTCTTATTACCCACGGTGTGTGGTGCTCATTTATCGACCTCAGAAGGATGAAAGGCTGAGTTTGGCCCTGCTGGGATTCAAACCTGTGTTAGCAGGCTCTGCACAGATGTCAAAGCGAGCGCTCTACTCGCTGTGCCACTTGACCGCTGGCTGGCAGATCAAGCACATACCGGTTCCGCATCATCATTAAATGGATGGCTTGCAGTTCAATCTTGATCATGTTGAATCCTTGCTCTGTATCATTTGCCAATTGTATCAGCTCCCATCTAACAATCTATAACCACTTGTTGTTGGTTGCTGCTTGTGTCCCAGACACTAATAAGGAAGCAAAACATGAAATGTCTCTTCTTTATTGTATAGTCTATATTGATCAGGTATTTTGTGACGCTCTTGAGCTGAGTCCTTTGACAAATAGCTAGACCGTCTTTTTCTTTACAAAAGTATGTTTTCCTTTTTGCCTGGCAGGATCTTAAAAAACAGGGGGCTGCAGTTTCGATGCAGAGGCCGTTGGCCCTGGTGCTGGAATGGGAGTACCTAAACTCCATGTTCTCATAATTAGGTGTGCTTCAGGGACCACAAGGAGAGCTGCAGTGTGACAGCTAGCATATGAAACTCCATAAAGGTGGGAGGTGCAATGACAAGTACAACATAACAATAAACACTACAGACCTCAAGAAAGGGACAGCAGCATTTATGGATGTGTACTGGGTCTGTGTCCAACAGGCGTTCCTGCATGGCGAGATGCAAGTTATTGTGTCACCTGAAAAATACATGTAACCAAGTGAAAAGGCTATTTTCTTGTGAATACACATATAAATCTCTTATAAGCCAAAGACAGACAAATGCTTCTAGTTACTGGACAGAATTAGCAGTGTCTTCCGCATGGCAGATCTGGTGGGCTCCTTATCTGGAAGAGAGATCTCTTTGAAGCTCCTGAATGGCAGGTAATTACAACACACAATATCCAAACAGAGATTGCCTGGGCAGGTGGAAATGTTTACAAAAATACATTAGATCAAAATTGTGGTCAACTCAAGATAGCGAGGAAAAAGTGCAGATGCCAGCACAGCCTCTTGATGTCAGAGACCATCTGGTGACAGATACCATATATTTAGTGTCCATTAGCACAGCTGCATTGTGTTTTCACTGTGTTCCTTACTGGTATTGAGTCTTTCTGCAGTTTTGCTTTGTGGAGGAGGCAGCTTCCCTTACAAAATCTTGCCCCTTGGCAGAGTGCAGTGGTGTGCTGCAGTTTTTTTTTTGCTGCATTCCTGTCTCATGGTGAGTCTTTCTGCAGTTTCGCTTTGTGGAGGAGGTGGCTTCCCTTACAAAATCTTGCCCTTCTGCGGAGGGCAGCAGTGTGCTGCAGTGTGTTTTCGTGTGTTTGCGTGGGGCATTAGTGTCTGCAGTGATCCTACCCTCTGCGCTATGATCAACAACCTGGAAACTATAAAAAAGTTAGCAGGAGCCCCTCTCTAGAAAGAACATGGCATGATAACCTGTTCTGTGGTTTTTACCCACTTGAGAGTCCGCAGCCATAGCTTTTTGATCACTGTAACTTTCATAAAGGAGGAATATTCATTTGCATATCAGTCTTTGTCCCGCCCACAAAGGTAGTCCAGCACTGAAATGCCTGGCCAACCTCCTTTGAACAAGAGTGCCAACAGCAACTCCAGACACTTGAACGCTGCACCCAGAGGACCCCAAGGACATAGGATTTCTTTGGGTGCAGCATGGCCAATACCCAGCCAAGGATTTCTGGTTATTTTTCTGCAATGGGGAACTTTACCCCTGGTCCTCCAATGCACCACGCCCCTGTCAGAACAGCATTACCTGACCCTAATGTGGCTACTGGGCTTAACAAAATGTCAGACTACAAAGGTTTGGACTGTGATGCTGAACTGGATATGCAACTGTCCTGCTCTTCCCAATAATTGGACAATAACGGATCCTTGAAGGCATCCTGTAAGTCCTGGCATAATTCCTTGGGTCCTCCATTGCCCACACAAAATGCCTCTTTGTCCTCTAATTTATCTAACAGTCCCAACCTGGAGACTCTGGTGTCTGGTCAGGAGGGGGTCCTGGCTTCCAATGATAATTCTGAGGACCCCAAAAATCTGTATGAGGCGAGTGGATTAGGTGGGGTAGATGTACACTCAAACTTGTTGATTGCTACAATGGTCAAGGTTGAAACTTTGTTTGGTCTATGTTCTGTAATGGCTTCAGACCAGCGGACCTTAAACTCCTTGATGGTTAAAATGTTGGACCTCAGCAGGGTGACCCAAGCGACTTCCACCCGGCCCCAGTCAATGCCCCTGTTGCATCTGATAATTACCTGTTTGGGGCCTCTGAAAACGTACCGGATATTTTGGCAAAAGGTGGCTCTGGGGAAGCTGTGCTTGAAATGGGGGACAGTGTGGTGGTTTCCTCTGATGATTCTGATGTGATCTGGAGGTTCCAAGACTTTGCAAACATTGTGGCAGCGACGGAGGAGGATGCATTAGAATCTTTATGTGCCGTGATATCCATGCTGGAAGCTACCCCACCAGCCCGCAAGCTTATCCCACTCCGAAGGGAGTGGCAGGGGACAGACTCAGACAGCCCTAAATTGCCTACCTGCCCTCCTACGGGGGGACAGGTGTTGCACCACACGATCAACAATAACAGATTTTTATGGCCCCTAAAGTGATTACCAAGGTATTGAGTGATAGTTCTTGTGGCACTCTGTCCCTGCTCGGCTCCATGGATAAGTGGGCACACCTTAGGCCTGCCAGCTCCGTTCCGTCAAATTCTGTGGGCATCAAGTTGCCCCATTGTCAAGCGTCTAGTGGGACTTGTGAGGGGGCTCTGAAGCCTCCCCACGTTAGACCCAGATTTTGGAGGAGCCTTGGGGGCGGGGTTGCTTACTGCCTGGCCGTTCATTGCAAAATCTTTTGAACATGGTATCGGCTCCCGACCTGGGCTAGGACCTCCTCACAGGGCCTTACCTCCAGTACAACTAAATCCTAAAACTGAGCTTGGCCCCTACAGCGTGGCCACGGGTCACAGGGTCTTGGGTCTGTTGAGGCTTGGCACCTCTGCAAAGCTTGAGGAGATTCATACCACCGACAATAGCCTATTCTTAAATAGAACATCTCTCCTCCAGCTATGGGCCTCAATACCCTGATTATCAACGATCACCACCAATGACATGCAGCAAATTGAGCTCCCCAAGTGCGGTAGCTCTACTAACTGGGCTTTGATCCGTTTTGTCTCTCCCACTGCATTGTCTCTACTGTGTGCTAATGTCGATGTCTTGTTTAACCTGGGTCTGTCATGAATTGCAATCAACTAGCCTTTCACTAGGATTTGGCAACCCTAGGGCTTACAACGCAGGGTATGACTGCATTGGTGGGCCCCGGGGGGGCGGGTAACTTGTATGATGTGCGGATCCCCCGGCAGCTAACGGGCGAAGAATAATCTGGTTTTGAAGCCATCTCTTGGGCCTCGCTGACTGCTGTTGTGGGCCCTAACGATACTCGGGTAGGTGGTCACTGACTCATTAAGATAGCCAGTTGGAATACACAGGGTCACAGACACACACTAAGGGGTCGATGCAGGACTTGACAAATTGTGACGTCTTTTTGCTACAGGAGACTTGACTAGAATGTCCCCTTCAGGTTGAGGGCTACCATATCTACCAGTACTTAGTCAAGAAAGGCTCCAGGGAAAGGCCAGATGGGGGACTTATAATTGGGGTAAGGAACCATTTTAGCTCCTGCCATGTTGTGACACCCACTGCCAAAGATAATATTCTGGAATGTGGTAGGAAGAAGGGGGTGACGAGTTGAGAATGTTGATCTTAAACGTATACGTCCCTCCGAGTACCAAACTCCTGGACGAAATCCAATCTTAAATTGAAGAAACCTTTCATGTGAAAGGAACAACGTCCAGCACTTTATCCTTTGGGGGGGATATAAATTCTAGGTTCATGGATGACAGCTCGTGTGCCTCCTACAGCAATGTCACAAATAAGATTTTGATGGTACAAGGGAAAATAAATCCCAAAGGGAGACTTTGGGTACACTTTTGAGATGGTAGGAATTACACATGCTAAGTGGTAGGACTAAGGGTGATAACCAGGGCAATTTCACATGGGACGGGGATAACGGCCAGGCCACCCTTGACTATTTCTTTGGGAACAGTTCCTGTCTCATGGTGGTTCAAGACTTAAATGTTGTGCCAATAGATTATTATCCTATCCCTCTCTGGGATAGTACTGTGATTATTAGCCTGTGCCCCTCTGGGATTGTAATGTGATTGTTAGCCTGTGCCTCTATGGGATAGTACTGTGATTGTTAGCCTCTGCCTCTCTGGGATAGTACTGTGATTATTAGCCCGTGCCTCTCTGGGATAATACTGTGATTATTAGCCTCTGCCTCTCTGGGATAGTACTGTGATTATTAGCCTCTGCATCTCTGGGATAGTACTGTGCCTCTATGGGATAGCACTATGATCATTAGCCTATCCCTGTCTGGGATAGTACTGTGATTATTAGCCTGTGCCTCTCTGGGATAGTAGTGTGATTATTAGCCTGTGCCTCTCTGAGATAGTACTGTGATTATTATCCTGTGCCTCTATGGGATAGTACTGTGATTATTAGCCTATCCCTCTCTGGGATAGTACTGTGATTATTAGCTTGTGCCTCTCTGGGATAGTACTGTGATTATTAGCCTGTGCCTCTCTGATATAGTACTGTGATTATTAGCCTGTGCCTCTCTGAGCTAGTACTGTGATTATTAGCCTATCCCTCTCTGGGATAGTACTGTGATTATTATCCTGTGCCTCTATGGGATAGTACTGTGATGATTATTAGCCTGTACCTCTCTGGGATAGTTCTGTGATTATTAGCCTATCCCTCTCTGGGATAGTACTGTGATTATTATCCTGTGCCTCTATGGGATAGTACTGTGATTATTAGCCTATCCCTCTCTGGGATAGTACTGTGATTATTAGCGTGTGCATCTATGGGATAGTACTGTGATTATTAGCCTGTGCCTCTCTGGGATAGTACTATGATTATTAGCCTGTGCCTCTCTGAGATAGTACTGGGATTATTGGCCTATGCCTCTATGGGATAGTACTGTGATTATTAGCCTATCCCTCTCTGAGATAGTACTGTGATTATTAGCCTGTGCCTCTCTGGGATAGTACTGGACTTATTAGCCTGTGCCTCTCTGGGATAGCACTGTGATTATTATCCTGTGTCTCTCTGGGATAGTACTGTGATTATTAGCCTGTGCCTCTCTGGGATCTCTGGGATAGTACTGTGATTATTAGCCTGTGCCTCTCTGGGATCTCTGGGATAGTTCTGTGATTATTAGCCTATCCCTCTCTGGGATAGTACTGTGATTATAAGCCTGTGCCTCTCTGGGATAGTGCTGTGATTATTAGCCTGTGCCTCTAGGGGATAGTACTGTGATTATTAGCCTATCCCTCTCTGGGATAGTACTGTGATTATTAGTCTATCCCTCTCTGGGATAGTACTGTGATTATTAGCCTGTGCCTTTCTGGAATAGTAATGTGATTATTAGCCTGTGCCTCTATGGGATAGTACTGTGATTATTAGCCTATGCCTCTCTCGGATAGTACTGTTATTATTAGCCTGTGCCTCTCTGGGATAGTGCTGTGATTATTAGCCTGTGCCTCAGGGGATAGTGCTGTGATTGTTAGCCTGTGCCTCTCTGGGATAGTTCTGTGATTATTAGCCTGTGTCTCTCTGGGATAGTACTGTGATTATTAGCCTGTGCCCCTCTAGGGGAGTACTTTGATTAGTAGCCTGCATCGCACCCTTACAGATTTCTTCAAATTGACCTGAATCACATCTAGAAAGTACCACACTGGGATAATACGGTGAGCATTGGCCGTATGACACCCTCAGAGACTTGGTAAGGGGGGCTTAAGCCACATCTAGAGAGTGCCACACTGGGATAGTACTGTTGAATGGTAGTCTCTGCCACACTGATATAATACTGTGGTTATTTGCTGTATGTAAACTGCATTGTGAAACCTAGGCCTCTCTCCCACTATACAGGACTCTCAAATCTAGGTGTGTTTTCTCTTGTACTCAAACCGCATTGTGGGACCTAGGCTTCTGTCGCACTAGACAGGTCTCTCAAACCTAGGTGTGTCTTTCTCTTGTGCTCAGGCCGCATTGTGAAGCCTCTGTCCTCTGCCTAGGTGTGATTCTCTCCAGCAGCCTGTGTGGCCGGCATATCTAGGGTGGATGACACCTTCGTAAATTCGCCCTCTGTGTGTGTGTACTATTGACTGTTGTGCTTTATCTTTACTCCTGTCCTGATAACTGTTGCTGTTCTCGTAGTGATTCCGAAACCTTTGCCCATGTCTTGGAATGTTTACATGCTACCCAATGTTCCGATTGGTTCTTCCTTCACTTTGAGTTTGACTGGCCGCTTCCAAGCGGTAGAACACTTCCTGAAGCTATTATTGCCTTCTGTTCGCAGGTGGACTCTTTCTCGCCCGTACTGGGCAAGCGCTAGTGTTTTCACCTTTATGTTTGGTTAGACGATCTTGGTAAGTCATACTAATGTATCCTCTAATTGTAGCCTGAACGTACTATTTGCGAGAGCACTAGTAAGAACAAGTATCTGTGGATTCAAACTCCAGCTGCAGCTATCCATCTTTGAGCAGTCTAGAGACTCTTTCACAGGTTGATTCCCGCCTCTACTTCTCATATACATATCTTATCTTTTCTGATTCCTGAACTAAACTGTCTCTATCACTTCTTCACAGTACAACGCTACTAACCTTCCAGATTGTCCCAGATTGCTTCATATGGCAACCGATACACTACAGCACTACTTGAGGGATAAGGGAAACTGCAGATTGCATGCAACATATCTGTGACACCACTCGACCTTCAATCAAGACTCAGGGTTTTTTGCCCCAGAGGGTTTAAATGGGTCCTCTGTGATTCTCAGTTCTGTTTATAGAGGCTGGGGTCCAGAGAGTATCTGGGGGATTCTTACCTTCTGCTCCCTGTTGCCTGATGTTGCTTCATTTGGACCCAGGTTGGTGGAGTTTATTTTTAATCCATTTAGTATTTAAAGGCAATCTAATATCCATATGACAGCCACAACTAATACTAGGATGCAGCTACCATCAGGCAATCGCATCTGATGTGCACATAATCGGTGCACCCAAGCTCCCTATTATACCCTACTCTCTCGACTGACCTGGACTGCGGTCCCCGAGGGCGTTCAAGGTACCAGTGCTTTGAGGTCATACCAATGATATATAGAGCGCCATATGAATGCCAAATAACATAAGAATTGAGCATAGCGATCATCATATATTTGCACTCACTAAGGGAAGTGAATCCTGCATCATAAGAACGTAATGGTCCTGTCCAAAAAGGCCTATGAGCAACTCAAGTCAGGAAAGGTGGGGCGGGTCACCAAGTTCCCCTTATACCTCTTCCCGGACAACTCCAAAACTTTGATGGGAATTATATTTTCATCGAAGGGAGTGCGGATATGGAAATAAAAATTGGGCGACATTGATTAAAACACCCAGTGATAGTCGTGACTCTAGAGGGCATACCTTGTTTACAGGGGAACGATCTCCTGAGGAGGTTATCTCCTCTGATGGACTGTGTAAACAAGGTCCTCTGGACCCAGACTAAACGGCCTATCAAACTAAAAATGAGTACCAATTATGTCAACATGAATGGTACCTGCCATTTTATTGACCAATGCTCTGAGAAAGTAGAATCCAATTTCAAGAATAACCAGGTCCCAAACATCACTGTCATCTATGTAGGAGAACAAACTGGTGATGGGAACCCTTCTCCATTCTTTAAAGTTAACCTTCCTCCCAGTTTTAAGTGGCATTCCATGCTGGAAGAGAACACCCTGAAATGTTACACCAGTCCAAAATCAGAAGAAACGTTGAGTTCCATGAATCAAGACAATTGAGAACCAGCTCAAAGTCTGATGGACAGTCAGTGAAAGGGTGAACAGTTGATTTTCACCATTCAGATAATGATATGATATGATATTTTATTTATATCGCGCTCATACACAGGTGTTTCAGAGCGCGACCAAGCAAAGGCAGGGGAACAAGGGAGAGTAAAAACAACAATCTTACTAGGCCCAGTGACATTAAGAATGGGCAAGTGCATGGAAAAGGGAAAAGGGGGAAAGTGCGAGGAAGGGGGAGAAATGGAAAGTGCAGAACAGAGGCGAGAGCAGAATAAATGATAGGTGAAATAAATAAATAAATACAGGCAATGAAAAGAGGTAGTGGAGCCAGCAAGTGTTAAGTGCATGATTAGTCAGATAGGGTATACCTGATAAGTGCAGAAGAAAAGTGGTGGACTGTATGGGTACAGATACAGAACTCAGTGCAAGGGGTGGCCCGGATGCAGTGCAGGAGGGACGAAGGGTGAGCAGGTACCTGGACCTGGAGAACAGAGGGTGGCCAGGTGCACAATGCCGAGAGAGAAAACAGATCAGCAGGGGAGAAGAGGGGAAAACGCAGAGCGGAAGAGGAAGGTCTTGAGGTGCTTCCGGAACTAGAGATGGTTCTCTTCAGGATAAATGAGGGGGCGGAGCCTGTGCTCACCAGAGTATGCCTGAATAATGGAAAAAGCTTCATCCGTGAAGAATTATTCAGGAAACTCCCAAAATATCAGACCATTACCACATTTAAATTGATTGATAAATGGGAAGTAGGTCTGGAAACCCCAAATTCCCAAAATGTCCTGCCTAGCAGGTGTAATCTAAAAATGTCCATTAGCAACAAAAGCATAGACCATAATTGTTGGGTCATGAGAAATGTCCCTTCGGCCTTTTACCTAGGTAGTGACACTCTCAACGATTCACAATCAATTGGTATTTAATTAATAATAAAGCCTGGTTACGCCAGAGGGTAGCCCCAGGGGCTTTAGCGACACTGAAAAAGCATCCCGGTCAGCTCAATTGCTGCCTTATGTGGTAGAAGTTCAAGTGCAAGAAGAGGTTACCATCCCTGGACAGGTGCGACAATTCACTATTCCCCTCCAAATAAAGCAAGGACAGAGCCTCAAACATGGGGATGCCTATATAAATTTGAATTCCCATCTTCAACAACAAGGTTTATATTTAAATCTGACACCTCTAGTTGACCTATAACATGACACTATTCGAATATTGGTGGATAACAGCGCCCCTCAAGGTATCACTTTGGGCACAGGCGGTTGAAGGGCAGCATAATTCTATTGATTTAGGTAAAGAAATCATTGGCCCAATTCCAAATGACTGTTTACACATCAGCAACAAAATTCCTCCAGAAAAGATTTTTACCAGACATGGGGGGAATTTCTTGGTGCCCTTATGGGGTGGAAGATGTGACCTGTGACATCAGTAGGGAGAAGGCTGTATTCAGAGTCAAGGACCATTACCTCAAATCCCTGGCACATCCTGTTCAGGTTAACACCATAAAAAGAGATCTCTCCACCCACCTGGAGGATACCGCTGAAATTGCCAAGCCTGAGGTCTTGCCAGGTTTCAGGCAGATGGTCAAGGAAAGGATCATTTTTGCTGATGTCTTTGAGGACGAGGAGTAAAGACAAAAGCTGAAATAGTTCTTCCTGGAATTCCAGGATATCTTTTCAGTGGACTCACATGATTGTGGACGCACATCTATTCATTCAACCACCCAACCCAACGACCACGAGGAGGCTCAAATATTTGTTAAGCAATACAGGTTACCTCTCACATCCATGGAGTCACTGACAGAGATTATTGAAAAAGTAGAATCTTGTGGGATAATTTGTCCGATCGACAGGACCTTTAAAACCCTTTAAGACCCTTCTGGTCCCACTGAACCAACTAAACTCTAAAGTGTGTGATCTGGTGAAAATAACAGACCTAGGGGCAAGAATTAAGAAATTAAAAACATTGAGTGCCACGGGTCCAGATGGCCTAAACAATATGATTCTGAAAAGTGATCCCGAGTTGTGGGCCAGTGTGTTAAGACAGCTGTTTCTACAGATCTGGGACGATTCCAGACATGTGGAAAGAGGGCATCTTGATTCCAGTGTTTAAAAAAGGCCAGAGAGAAAGGCCCGAAAATGATTGTCTCTTAGCCATGCTAGATTGTAGTAGTAAGGTATTTGCCAACATTCTGTTGGAGCTACTTACGGAGTGGTCAACAAAAAAGGGCATTCTAACCTACCACCAAACAGGGTTCAGAAAAGGGTGTTCAACAACTCACCCTATCTGGACCCTGTTAACACTGGTCTCTGACTTGGACGCTAAACCTGGGATGGTACTGTATGCCTACTTTGTGGACTACACATCTGCATTTGACAGTGTAGATAGAGCAACATTATGGACTATTCTTGAAGACTGGGAGATAGATCCCTCTCTTCTATATTTCATAAAAGCCCTTTATGGTGACAGGACAATAAGAATTAGGTTGTCACAGGAAGGGGCCCTCTTGGATAGTATCCCTACCCGGAGGGGGCTGAAACAGTGATGTGCACTTGCCCCCTTGTTCTTGAACTTACATCTTTCCATGTTGGCTAAAAGACTGGGGGCAGCTCATAACACCCCCCCCCCGCAATATGGCAATAAGGGACTGACGTGCATTGTATATGTGGATGATGTAGTGATCCTTGACAGGACCAACGTTGGGTTGCAATATTCTCTGACGGCATTATTCTCCTTCTCACAAGAGTTGGCTCTCAAGCCAAATATCAACAAAAAAAACATTATGATATTTGGGGACTCTACTACCGCTAGTAAGAATAAATACTGGTGGCTGGGGGGGAGAAAAAAAAGAAATCACCAGTAGCTATCGCTACCTGGGAATTACCATCATGACAAAGTCTATGGTGTCCTCTACATCAGAGGAAGTCCCAAAAAAGCTTGGGGGAATTGGTTAGCCCTAAAGAAAGCTATTGATGGACAAGGGGGCAGATGCCTGGAAGCAAAACTCCTAGCCTACAAAATATCAATTGTACCAACAATCATGTACGCCCTAGAGGTCTTTCCTTGGAAATGGGTTGCGCCAATTGAGAAATTGGAAGGAAAGATCCTGCGCTCAATGCTAAGCCTTCCCCCCTGCACCCCTGCCCAGGCTATTAGATTTGAGCTGGGCCTTGCATCTGTGACCATGTGCTGGTCAGTAGCTTCTTGTAATTTATGGGCTAAAATAAAGTTTGATCTAGCAGGCACAGACAGTCTATTGTCCCTTACCACGCAACACGCGAGGAGGTATGAATGGTTTAGTGAGCTAGAGGCTAGAGTAATAAATCACATGCATAAAATTGGATTAACGCAAATACCAAAAGCATGGCTAGACTATAATCTGGCTAAAATCCCAGACAAGGCGAGGACAAACGACATAGACTCTCCACCTTGGCACTTTAAGGAAATATAGCGAGTATGTAAAACAGGCCTTTGATAGAAGCATCCCTAGTCTCTACCTAATAAGGAAGCGATATCCGAAAATGACTAGGTTCATGCCGTCACTCAGATTACAAATAATGAAGGTACTGGAAAATACTGGCGCGTGGAGGGGTATCCCTCAAAAACAAAGAATATGCAGACTATGTGGGAGATCTATTGAGACGGCTAGACATCTTTAACCCAATGTGATGAACTAGATGCCGTATATAACCGAGCGTATGAAAAACATGGTAATCCTCCCTTGGACCTGTTCTGGAGAGAGCTGTTTGCTGCTAAGTCATCGGTTTTAAACCATGCAGCATTTTATGTATGGGAGGTAATTATTAAAAGGATAGCTAAAACAGATGATGTTAGCCCCTAGTGATCTCAAGACTGTTCTACGTGGAAAATTAGCTTATGTTTGTGTATTATTATTAATATTAATATGATTGTATTTTTACTTGTTTTTACAAAATTAACAACGCACTATAAAGAAATAAAAATAAAAGTAAACCCTTATACTGGGGATAATAAAATGAAATGGCCAATGGTGACTATGCACAGTCCTGAGGAAGTTGAAGAAATGGGTCCACATGTCAAGATAGCTACTTCCGTACATCGATCAAGGGCTGGCACCGATCCAAGGGTCAAGGGTATACACTGCTATTAGCTTGACCAACAGCTACTGGACAGTACCTGTGAGTAGGGAAGACCAGTACAAGCTTGCCTTTACCTTTGGGGGGCAGCAGTACATGTGGACCCAAAAGCCCTTTGGGCACATAGACTCTGGCAGTGAGTTCAACATCGTTCTGCATAAGGCCATGCCCAATTTGGGTGAAAACGGAAACCTGGACTATGTAGATGATATTCTGATCAAGAGCTCAACTGTGGAGGAACATATAGATGAAATCTACTATGTTTTGACCCAGTTGCAGAAATCCAGAGGGAGCAAAACTCTCCTTTCAGAAGGAACAGTCGTGTAAGACCCGATTGAACTTCTTAGGGCACAAGATCACCTCTGAGGATCTAAATACCCAGGCGAAGAAGGTGGAAGCCTTATTAAAATTAAAAGATCCTAATACTCTGCGACAATTAAGAAGCCTTCTAGGACTCACTAATTATAGTTGGAAGTTCGCTGAAGACTATGCAGAGGTCACTTGACCCTTGGTCCATTTTTTGCAGCCCAGAGTCAAATGGGAGTGGGGTCTGGAACAACCTGAGACAGTTAAACAACTGAAAAGAAGCTGTTCCCAAGCTCCTTGTTTGGCTTACCCTATCAAAAACAAGTAGTTCTTCTTGGAGACAGGGTTCTCAGATACTTACCCAACAGCGGTATTGTGCCAAAAGCATGACAAGGTCAAGGAAACTGCCCTTGTTGACCTTAAAAGTCAAATCAACGAACTAATAGACAAAGGTAGAGTTGCATCCTACTTCTTTTAGACTTCTCGACAGCCTTTGATCTGGTTGACCATAAAATCCTATGCGACCACCTGTCATCAGCAGCACACTTCTCCAACTCTGCTGCCACGTGGATCGAATCCTTCCTCGCAAATAGAACCATGCATGTTTTATCACCCACAGCTGCGGGCGAACCGATCCCCATCACATGCAGTGTCCCTCAAGGCTCCGGTGTATCGCCCACTTTGTACAATATCTTTACAAAGCCGCTATTTGACAAACTGGACCGTCTGGATGTCACCTACACCAACTATGCAGATAACACCCAGATACTCCTAACACTATCAGGCATCTACGACTCTGATGTTATCCGGATTAACAAAGTCTACATCATCATTCAGGCATGGATGGCCGCACAAGGCCTCTGCCTGAAGGTTGATAAGACTGAGCTACTCCTAGTAGGCTCACCTAACAACCTGCTGAAACGTAGTCCCAACTACATCAGCATCCTCATTGATGGTAACAACATACCTATTGCCAAAGAAGTAAAAAACCCTTGGCTTCTACCTCAATGCCAATACCAATCTAACCAAACAAGTAAATATGACTGCCTCAGCCACTGCTTACACTGGCAAGCTGATCAGGGCTTGCAGACCCCTATTGTCTTCCAATGGCTGCCTTATATTGGCCAGAGCACTTATACAGTCCAAACTGGACTATTGCAATGGCCTTTACTTAGGTGCCAACAAATCCATAATTAATAAATTGCAGGTTCTGCAAAATAATGCACTCAGAGCTCCATTAAACATACCCAGAAGGGAGCACATTTCTGCAACCAGAATGCTGTGCAAATGGCTCTACATACAACATAAAATTGACTTAAAAACCATCTGCCTCACTTACAAAGCTTCAAAACCACCTAGCCCCACCATATCGCACAGACAAATTTACGCTGAATTCATCTGCCAGAATTACTAGATCTACTAACACATCTTGCTTGATGGTGCCCAGGTATTTCCTAAAAAGAGCTGGCGGAAACAGTTTCCTGTTTCAAGCCTCCCAATTGTGGAACACACTTCCACAGGACATCAAAAAGATTCCAATCTTTCAAATATTCACAAGTCACGTCATCACATGGTTACTGAACAAAAACTAACACCACTTACCTTGCACTTGACATCACCCTGCACTCCCATTCTTCAACTGTATATATCTTTCTCCTTGCTTCGTATTTCATACCTTCCAACGCCCCCACCTACCTGCCTTTCCTTTGCCATCTGAATGCTTCATCTGTCTGTCTGTATAAACTCTATCAACTGCATCTTGTAACCATTACCGTCACCTGTTGCTCCCAGATACCCCTGGGTCAGGCGCACTTTATAAATAAAGTAAACAAACAAACAAACAAACAAACAATGTCCTCTCGTACGCAAACAAAACGTTGTCCTCAGTGGAGGAAGAATTCAGAGGAAGTACTATGTGTTGAATCTTCACAGCATCACACTTTGTTATGAATTATGGATGATGAACGAACGAGCTAAAATAGTAAGTCACAGATCAGGTGATGTCAGTAATGGCAACAGCGAGAGACCACTACTGTGCGTTGAATACAATGTACACGGTTCCACATAAGGCAACGGGTAGTGTCAAAAGGCAAATGTGGACACTTGCTGTAGACCATATCCTGAAGTTAATGAATAACGCATGTCGGTTTAGCAAAACACACGCATAGCATGTTGCTTGACTTTAGCAGAAGGCGAGGAACAGGACATGGGGCATCATTACGACCCAGGCGGTAAGGGATTACTGGTACCGGTAAGAGCACTGGTGCAGGTAATCCCTTACCGCCCAATTACGAGGTCCCTTTGCGGGTCCCTACCATAATGGCTGGTTTTTACCAGCCGTTACGGAAGGGGCCCGCAAAGGGACCTTGGAGGTAATTACGGTACCGCAATTTGCGGTACCGTAATTACTGCCTTCCCCATTCCCATTGAGCCCTATGGGGCAAAAATGGGAATGGGGAAGGGCCAATGGTGAATGGGGAATTACCGCCCCGCCAACCTTGGAATGAGGCGGTAATTCTGCCATTCACCATGGCGGACTACGGCATCAACCATGGCACTAATAGCGCCATGGTTTAATGCCAGGTTCGTCATGAGGCCCATGGTAATTTCATCTTTCTAACCACAGAATAGCAGCTCCCTGTCTTAAATAGCTAAATTCAAGACATGCTTTTTCGCACCAGTCAGATCAGATAAGAAGCCAAGGACAGGAAGCACAATACCAGAATACACATATAGAGTTAAAGTGTCCAAAAGCAGGTGTCGCTCTTCAGCTCTTCAGAAACGCCTTCACTATAGTGGTCTAGGAGCAGATGGCACACATTGCTCATTCCCCCAGCAGAAGCCAATCCACTCTAAGGGATAAAGAGACAGAAACTGTCTCCTGATTTTGCACATAGGTACATCATGTGTTCAACGCAAAGCAAAGCACAAGAACAGGTTTAGGCTCTGGGCTTTAACTTTCCAGGAAGCGGAAATAATGTACATGCGATAGGCAGACCAAAAGCCTGTCTTAAGGTAAAGGGCACAGGCCCACTTGGTACACGGACACACATCGCAGCAGAAGAAGTCGTGGGGGGCTGGGAAGATACATCCATTGCAGGTCCCTGAGCAGAAGGCACGAACAGAGGCATGAGCAGGCCCAATTGACAGGAAGTCGTGGTCAATTCGCATGCGGCCCAGAGAACCCTAAAAGCGTGAGTTTGAATGTGGAAGTCGAACTGTTTGCATTTTGTGAGACTGTAGGTGTTGGTATGTTACACCACTCCCCTATCATACCATAGCTTAGCGTAGACCAACATAACATAACCTCCATGTTGCTCAAGCTGGTATCTTAAAATGGTTAATTGTACTTGTTGTTTATCAAATGTAAGTCATGCACTTAGCTTATGCAATAACGCTCTGCATATGTATGGCACTATGCTATGTTATCATTCCTGCTGCCATAGCAGGTGTAATGAGAATTAGAACTGGTAGGAAACAGAAGTGATATTAAATATATTAACTTGCTTCCTTCAAGTGTCAGTTTCATATTTCTGAGTAATGCTTCAGAATGATGTCTCTCTGAGTCCAAAACGGACTTCACAACATTTTCCTGTCTGTATTTTGTCAAATATGTCAAGGGGTGCAAACACTCAAGGGCACAGTCCTAGCGCTAGACCGAACTCCTGGGACACCCCGACCACATAATAAGACTGTTGATTCCATGCCCACCCCACACAGCCTTACTTAGGGTCGAGGAGGGGGGGGGGACAGAAATCACGCCCTATAGGGGCAATCAAGTCAACGCAATGCAAAGGAGCACTGGTGTAAGAGGCCATGCAGGTAAGCTTACTAATGGTGCGCAGTTTTATATCTTTCGAGCACCATTTGGTGAGTTTGTGCTATGTCACTATGTGCTATTATGGGCACTGTTTCAGCATTTGATAGAATGGTGAATGGAGAGATCTGGGGATAAAATTACAAAACGGCATATCGAGCGACTTACATGTTGTAGACACGCAAGTCTTTTTCCCTTTTGAGTAAAGGCTAAATGAGGGATAAGCATTGCATGAGGTTTTCCACTCTTTTGATCGGAAACATAGATATTGTTACTGACCAATGCCTATGATTATTCCTGGAGTGCAAAATGTTTGATTGCATATTCATGCAGGTCTTTTTTTATACCAGCCCAGCGCCGCAATCATTTACACTTTCCAGTACAGTTTCAATTTCACCCAACAGACGTACTAACGAAATGATCAGTGCCCTGCTCCCACCATACATACAACTATCCCAAAGCGAAGATTTCGAAAT
Organism: Ambystoma mexicanum; assembly: GCF_040938575.1. Lineage (NCBI taxonomy): Eukaryota > Metazoa > Chordata > Amphibia > Caudata > Ambystomatidae > Ambystoma > Ambystoma mexicanum. Next base: position 1,537,778,902 of record NC_090922.1, read on the forward strand.
GTCCGTATCTTTTGGAGCAAATATCCCCAAATATTTGTTTCTGTCATGTTCAAAAAAAGTACAATCAACTACAAGATGTTTCAAGGTTTCAGTAAACCCACAATCGCAAAAACGACAGTGCTGATTAGTAAATGCACCATTAAATTTTCGCCAGTGATAAATTCTCTCAAGTGTGTGGTATTGATTCAATTTAAACCTTAAGTACGCTCGACGTGTCTTACTTGACGGGCATAACACCAGATAGGGTGATCTTGACTCTCAAGACTCTCGCCGCAATTCTAGACCTTTAATGTAGCCATGCTCTGCTTGGCTGCTGTTAAGATGTGAGAGAAATTATCTAACATGTATTGTTGGGTCTCCCATGATAACAGAGAGCAAAGTAGACCATTTTTTTGAAGATGCGTGTGTTCTGTTTCAGGTGCTGTACGTTGATCGCTGCATCCATACTTGCCAACCCTACCGATTAAGCGGTAGGATACCGCTTTTTAAGCAGTCCTACCGCCTACTGATTTTTTTACACCAAATACCGATAATTTTTTTTTTTTTTTTACATTTATTTTTTTTGCCCACGCCAGCTCGGGGGAGTCTTTCAAGGGCTCCCCCGAGCTGGCGTACCGGGAGAATGCCCGGCATGCAGGCTTTTAATGTCAAAGGCACCCACGGCGGTGGGCTAAAGCGCCCCTCCGCCGCGGGTGCCTTTGGCAAAGGGCGCCATTAGTCCCCCACCACGCCAGCTTGGGGGAGTCTTTCAAGGACTTCCCCGAGCTGGCGTAGCGGGAGAAGGCGTGGCATGCAGGCTGTTAATGTCAAAGGCACCCACGGCGGTGGGCTAAAAGCACCCCTCTGCCGCAGGTGCCTTTGGCAAAAGGCGCCATTAGCCCCCCACCACGTCAACTCCGGTGAGTCTTTCAAGGGCTCCCCCGAGCTGGCGTGATGGCAGAAGGCGTGGCAGGCGCCTCATTGTCATTGAATGCACCCGCGGCGGCGGGCTCATTCAATGACAATGGGCTGCTGACGCGCCCCATTCCTATCATTACCTCCTCGCCTGACTATTTTTGAAACTTTAAGATTCCTACAGATTTTTGGTCACAGAATGTTGGCATGTATGCTGCATCTAGCATGTGAAATTATGTTGATGCATGTAGGAAAGCGGGATACAGTTTGAAACCTGACCATGGGATACACTCAAGAGGTACGTTAGTGCCTCATACGCAATTAACTACCATGTATGCACTGTTAGTAACAGTCCAGAAGGTTGATTTTGAGTTACTTCCTTCTGCTTTGCTTATTTTCAGCTGTAAAACGCTGCATTTACTCTTTAGGAGGGCGGAGAGGGACCTGATGGGGCCCCCCTATATGCGTGAATGTTTTTTTTTGTTGCTAAAAAATTATTCATATGAGCTATTGATGGATATGGACTGTTAATGAACAGCTAATTCTGCAGAAACTTTGTTTTGAAGGTCTTTTATGTATGGTTTTATAGATCGAGTTAAAACTCTACGTGGAGGTGGTTTTTAACAATGTCATCCTGCACTTGTTAACAACAGTCAAGTCCTGAGGAAGACAGGCATCAGCGCTGTCACAGCACTGGAAAAAGGGAAGGTGCTTAAAAAGTGGAAAAACAAATAAGAAGTTGAGACCTCCTCTAGTTGGCAGATGACTGTGTTGTATATAACAATTAATTACTTTTTATCTAGATAACAAAGTACTGTAGGTATTTAGATACAATTTCCAGCACTTTATGGTGGATACTCATGTCTTTGACTCCCCATGGAAATTGAACGGTTTACTTTGTACCATTCAAATTGTTATGTCACCATTGATTTGACTGATTTTCTATGTATATATGGTTTATGTGAGAAGAATGGCTTTTATGATCATTTCAATGTTGTTATAAGAATAAAATATGAGTTTTTTTTGTAGAGCTTTCTTGTCCTGACTGTCCATGTCTACCTAAGGCCCTCTTGTTTTTTAATTGATGTGAGACACCATCTTTGCAGTTTCGTATATGATTATTCGCCAGGTGTCTGTGATGGAGGGGAGAAACCACTCATAGTAGGGAGAGCACTAATGATCAACCACATCTTCTCTTGGTTCAGTCTCCCACAAAGGATTGAGTTGGTTCAAGGATGTCATTTTATGAGTGAGGTGAGGGCGAAGATGTGGGAGATTCTATGGGTAAAAAGAAAACTCCACATTGCCCACAGCCCAGCCTCGAGTGGGGGGTGAGGGGAGAGATACAACAACAAGACAATTGTGAGCATCTTAAAGAAGTTTGTGGCAGACTCTGGACCCAGTTGGGACATTCTACTACAGCTGTTCCTGATGGCTATTAGGTCTACACCATCTGCTGCAACTAAAATGTCTCATTTGAGCGTATGACCGGCTGTAAAATGGTGTTACCTCAGCATCTGCTCTAAAGAACTAGGAGCAGACACTGACAAATGTGGCCACCACTGATGAGTACATTGAAAATTTAAGGAAGCATCTGTAGCATGCTTTTGCTTATGCTCAGCACAATTTTGAAAAGTCAGCTAAAGGAATGAAAATATATAACCTAAAGACCACACTTTGCAGAGAAACCAGATCAGGGAATGGAAATTCCTTGTGTCTTGGCGTAGAAGCTTTGAAATTGTTGATAAAATATCACCTGTCGCTCGAAAGATCTGCATCCAAAAAGGAGAACAGACAGAAGAGAAATGGGTCCACATCAATCAGTTGGAAATCTGCATCCCAGAAAAGATTTACAACTGATTGAGGAGCCCAATGATAGACAAGCTGAGGCACCATCTGAGGAATGAGAGGTGAGGATGAAAACCCCAGATGGAGACTTATAACAGGTGAGTAGGGTCATTGATATTAATCGGAAATGTTAAGAAGGAACATGTAAATAAAAAAGTGTGATGTCTATTATCTGAAATATCATATCCCTTTTTTATGCAAAGTTGTTTTTTCAAATACTATGTCCTATCTTCCGGGGACGTATGTTGTTTATAAAATACTGAACCTATTTTTTTTCTTACTATTTATAGCAGATTAGCTTCCTTACATTCTAGCTTTGGGATCTGGAGCATTGGGTTCCAGGGAGGGCCCCAGGGACCCAAATAAAGGAAGGGGTTTGAGTCCATACCCCCAACGACCAAAGAGGAAAGAAAATGAACCGGATGGGCTCCAACAAGAAAATAAAAAATACTTCTTAGGAAAACCCCCTCTCCCCTGCTTTTTCCCATGAAAGATCCATGAAAGAGTCTGGGTGGGGGCGGGCGGGCCCTGTGAGTTGAATAATAGCCCCAGCACATGAAAGGAGAGGCCAGGTTGGGGGTGTAAGTTCCCTTCTCCCTTTTCCTATCTCCTCCCCTTACTTTCTTCTATGCACTTACTCTATCAGAATTGTCCCTGGACCTAATATGATAGCAACCTCGTCTGTTTCCTCCACCCTCCCATTACTGTTTTTTAACTCCCCACCACCCCTCCAGCACTATCTGAAATGTCATCAGGCCTAGTACGATAGTCGCTTGTTTTGTTCCTCCCCTCCCTTTCTGCACCCCTCTCCCTCACCTTTTGTTTTTCTCCGGCTCTACCAGAAATGTCGTCAGGCCTAGTACGGTAGTCGCCTGTCTGTTTCCATTTCCTTCCCACTCTCCCCCTCCCTTCCTTATCTATGTCTTAGCTCTTGCACTATCTGAAATGTCGTCAGGCCGAGTACGATAGTTAATTTCACATCCTTACTGTTCATGGCCTGTAAGAATGTGGTTGTATTTTCCCTTGTTCCCTCCCTTGCCTTGAAGCACTTTGGAACACATTGTGTATAGGCGCTATATCAATAAACGATCATATCATAAATACATTGTTCGTATGGCAAGGCACCCTGGTGAATGAAAAGCCTCCCTTAAAACTTTAATACTGCTAAATGTGCACAGAAAATCCAAATACTGGTATTTCTACAGTTGAACCACGGAGTATGCTGAAAAGTAAAATCAGTTTGCAGAAGGGAAAGGCACATCACAGTGTTGGCTGTGAGACAAACAGAAGCATTTTTCATTGAAACCATTGCACCTCAAAATGCTGTGCATAATGAGAAATAAAGAGACTCTTGTCTTGTAAATGCACATGTAAATCTCTTATGAGCCCAAGACAGACACATGCTTCTAGTTACTGGGCAGAATTTGCAAGTGTCCCCCCCATGGCAGATCTGGTGGGCTCCTTATCTGGAAGGGAGATCTCTTTGAAGCGCCTACATGCTAGGTATTTACAACAGGCCAGATCTATACAGGGCCAGCCTGAATGGGTGGCAATGTTTAAAAGAAATACAAACTATTAGATCAAAATTGTGGTCAACTCAAGATAGTAAGGACAAAGGGCAAATGCCAGCACAGCCTCATGATGTCAGAGACCATCTGTTGATAGATACAATATCTGTAGTGTCCATTAAGCCAGCTTTGGGCTCCCCCAGAGTGATTGATCATTTTTATCGCAGGCTAAACCAACATTCAGCACAGGGATTTCAGATGCTAACCTTTCAGACGCAAAGCCCTGAGGGAAAAGATAAGTCGGTGACTAGAGGAAGACTTAGAGACTCAACTTAAGAATGTAATGTAGAAAATGGGTAACTACCCTATGAGGGATACAATGAAATCTTATAGAGCAGTTAGACGACAGCTTGAATTACTAAGGGTGAAGAAGGCGGAAAGGCCCCTCTTAGAGCTAAACAACATTATTATGTAGAGGGGAACAGTTAGAGCGGGTAGGTTATTAGCATGACAATTAAGACAGAGGATGGCCACCCAAACGATTCTAAAAATTAGGGAAGGGGAGAATGTGACAGATACAGAGGGAATGATAGGGTGCTTTGAAAGGTTTTATGCCATGTTATATTCTTCTGATAGGCTGCTGGATGCCCCGCTGAATACATATCTGGTGGAGGATTCTCTTCCGAAGCTACCTAGATCAGACAGGGAAGAGCTCAAGGAGGACATCACAGAGGAGGAAGCTAAAGCAGCCATAAGAATACTTCCCCCCAAAAAGGTGCCGGGACCTGATGGCTTTACAGCTATTTTCTATAAGAAATATCAGCAAATTCTCGCTCCCCGCTTAACGAGTCTGTATAACACCTTTGAAAGAAACTGGGCACGTCACAGCGTGAATGGATGAGGCTAAACTGGTGGTATTCTGGAAACCTGGCAAAGACCCAACACAGTGTGGGTCTTATCGCCCAAATGCACTAATTAACATTGACGCTAAAATAGAGACTAGGATATCAGCTTCACCAATGGAGGACAGACTTGATATGTTAATGGGACCCAATCAAGCATGGTTGATAAAACAATGTCAAACCTTCGATAATTTGAAGAGGGTATGTCACCTAATTGAGAAAGTTGAACGCTGTGGGATTCTAACGGCACTCCTTGCATTAGACAGCGAAAAGGCATTTAATTGGGTAGAGTGGCCCTTACTTTTTCAAATAATGAAGAAAATGGGGTTTGGCAAATGCTATCTTAATAATTTACAAGTGAATTATCAAACCCCAACCATCCGCCTGTACGTCAATGGACAGTTTTCGGGTCCAATTCGATTAGAGAGGGTACTGAAACAATGGCTCGCAAGAAAATAGTAAGCATTGGATTGCTATGGCTAGAGCTATGGTGGGCGGTCCATTAGATGAGGTTTTATGGCTTTCTAGGGCAGATCGTCCTCCGAGTATGAAGGCATTGCGAATAACTGCTCTTGTGGCCGAGGTATGGGATTAAGCAGTGAAACAGAAGCACATTTCAACTATTCCAGGTCCCTTTACACCAATATTTGGTAACCCCGAGTTAACTCCCCGGATGGAGGTGAGAGCTTTTGGGAAATGGAGGGAGGTGGGCTGTGTAAGGCTTAAAGATGTAATGCTTGGCCAAGAAATTAAAACATTTGAGCAATGTAAACAATCTTTTGAACTTACAGAATGGGATCGACCTTGCTATTAGCAGCTTCGGCACTGGGTGATGCACCCCCTCAATAACCTGCCAGCTGGCAGATAGCTCACTGCATTCAATAAATATATCTGACAGCATACAGGGGATACCCATCTTATCTCAACATTTTATGCTATGCTTTCTGAAGGGGGTCACCGGGAAAAGTGCCCATACATGGGCAAATTGGAAGGTACCTTGGATCGTCAAATAGCTGAATCGGAATGGGAGACACGCTGGTATAATTTCCCAAAACTAACACGATCCATCCAACTAAGGGAGATATGGAATACAATCCTCACTTAATGGCATTATACACCAGAGATGCTCAGACTGATGTTTAAGGAGATATCTACAGACTGTTGGCATAAGTGCAAGGGGCAGGGGAATTGGTTCCATATTTGGTGGTCTTGTCCGGCTTTTAAATCATTCTGGGGCCAGGTCAGTAAGACACTACAGGAGGTGGTAGGGGCAACATCTGTGGGGGCAGCGGAGAGTCTTCTGGGCCTTTGGACGAAAGACGTGGCTCCACTAGGAAGGGCACATAAAAAGGCATTTAAGGTTTTGATTTTGGCGGTCCAACTTGTCATCGCTCGGAACTGGAAGAAAGAGGCAGTCCCAATTTATCAGTGTACAGCACATGATGTGGAGAGTGCATCACATGGGAACACATAAGAACTCTCAGATTCTCTTTCTTTTGAGGTCTTTCTCTGGTTGTGTCATGCCCTCACATTGTTATCCACACTCTTATCTGCTCCCCCTCTATCTGTGATATTTCTGTTTCTTACTCCCTGTCTCTATTTGACTGTGTATTTTCTATGCATGTCTTTTTGTCTTACTGTGTCCCTATTTGTGGTCTTCTCTGTGTGGCCCTTTCTCTACTTGGTTTAGCTTCCTGTTCCTCTGTCTCCCTGTCTGTGTTTGCCATCCTTTCACACTTACACTTATTGTGTACATGTCTCGCTCCATATGTTTTGTTCCCCATGTATCTATTTGTGTGTGCACTTCTTTCCAACTTGTTGTGTGTCTCTCCTTAGGACCTTGTATATTTTATTTAGGCCCCACTCTATCTATCCCAATGTGTCCTAGTCTATGTGTGCCATCTTTCTCCTTGTTTCCGTTTGTGTGCCTATTTTTGTCACACACTTACACTCATTCACTCTATGTGTCTGACTCTTGATATCCCTCTCTGTGAGCTTGCACTGTCTGGGCCCCTCATAGTTTCTATCTGTGCTACTCTCTACTTGTGTCTCTGTATTTGTGTCCTCTCTAGCCATTTTATGTGTCCCTCACTGGTGCTGTCCCTCTCTGGTGCACTCACTTTGCTACTCTATTTGTGACCCCTTCTGTGAGAAACCTGTGTGTGTGTGTGTTTGTGTGCGCGCGTGCGTGCGAGCGCGTGCACAGAAACAGGACAAGAAGTGACCTACATCAAATGAGGTGATATGCCAGGATGCCTGTTTTGTCTCCAATGCAAAAGGGAAACACTAGATGGAAGTGAAAATAATGAATTTTAGACACCCTTTAGCTGCATATATTTCTTGTGAATGCATGCCTTAGGAATGCTTGAAAGTTGAAGGAGTCAGAGGTAAAAAGCTGAAGAGGTAGCTCAGTAGGTTGAGCAATTGTTGCAGAGATGTGCTTAGAAATGCCTATGCATGTATTTCTGTTTTCATTGTCTTTTGAAATGTGCTGTAAAATGCAAGTTAGGCCAACTTACAAATAATAATAACATGGGCAGTTATCTTCCCTAAAGCCTCTAGTTAAATTGTACTTGCCAGCACCATTACCATCCAACATCAACCTATTACTGCCACCCAGAATAACACCAGTAACTCACCTCAAATATATCTCACCATCCAGAGTCCCCCAATAGCTATCCCACCCAACCTCTTATCCAAACCTTATTCCAGAAGTTCCAGTGCCCAGCTACACTCCAAATAATTGCAGTACCGCCCAATCTACCACAAACTCCTACCCCAGCATACAACTACAACCTATCACCCAAACCACCCAACCTTACCCCAGCACTTAACCTGAGTTCCCCACCACGTAACCTCACCCGAGCTTTCACCTGGAATTCAACCATTCAGGTTCATCATAGCACCTCCACCCACGACCCGCACCCTAGCAATCAACCACCACTACCCAAGCCCTCACCAGAACCACCAAACAACCTCATCATCCACACTCACCTCAGCTCCACTACTCCTAAACACAGCACCCAACCACCTAACCTCATCCCACACCTTAATCAAGCACCCATCACCTTCCAACCTCACCCCAGCATCCTATCCGGCCAACCACCTAACCTCATCCCACACCTTAATCAAGCACCCATCACCTTCCAAACTCACCCCAGCATCCTATCCGCCCAACCACCTTACCTCATCCCACACCTTAATCAAGCACCCATCATCTTCCAAACTCACCTCACCATCCTATCCGCCCAACCACCTAACCTCATCCCATACCTTAATCAAGCACCCATCACCTTCCAAACTCACCCCAGCATCCTATCCGCCGAACCACCTAACCTCATCCCACACCTTAATCAAGCACCCATCACCTTCCAAACTCACCCCAGCATCCTATCCGCCGAACCACCTAACCTCATCCCACACCTTAATCAAGCACCCATCATCTTCCAACCTCACCCCAGCATCCTATCCGGCCAACCACCTAACCTCATCCCACACCTTAATCAAGCACCCATCACCTTCCAAACTCACCCCACCATCCTATCCGTCCAACCACCTAACCTCATCCCACACCTTAATCAAGCACCCATCACCTTCCAAACTCACCCCAGCAGCCTATCCGCCCAACCACCTAACCTCATCCCACACCTTAATCAAGCACCCATCATCTTCCAAACTCACCCCACCATCCTATCCGCCCAACCACCTAACCTCATCCCACACCTTAATCAAGCACCCATCACCTTCCAAACTCACCCCACCATCCTATCCGTCCAACCACCTAACCTCATCCCACACCTTAATCAAGCACCCATCACCTTCCAAACTCACCCCAGCAGCCTATCCACCCAACCACCTAACCTCATCCCACACCTTAATCAAGCACCCATCATCTTCCAAACTCACCCCACCATCCTATCCGCCCAACCACCTAACCTCATCCCACACCTTAATCAAGCACCCATCACCTTCCAAACTCCCCCCAGCATCCTATCCGCCCAACCACCTAACCTCATCCCACACCTTAATCAAGCACCCATCACCTTCCAAACTCACCCCAGCATTCTATCCGCCCAACCACCTAACCTCATCCCACACCTTAATCAAGCACCCATCACCTTCCAACCTCACCCCAGCATCCTATCCGGCCAACCACCTAACCTCATCCCACACCTTAATCAAGCACCCATCACCTTCCAAACTCACCCCAGCATCCTATCCGCCCAACCACCTTACCTCATCCCACACCTTAATCAAGCACCCATCATCTTCCAAACTCACCTCACCATCCTATCCGCCCAACCACCTAACCTCATCCCATACCTTAATCAAGCACCCATCACCTTCCAAACTCACCCCAGCATCCTATCCGCCGAACCACCTAACCTCATCCCACACCTTAATCAAGCACCCATCATCTTCCAATCTCACCCCAGCATCCTATCCGGCCAACCACCTAACCTCATCCCACACCTTAATCAAGCACCCATCACCTTCCAAACTCACCCCACCATCCTATCCGTCCAACCACCTAACCTCATCCCACACCTTAATCAAGCACCCATCACCTTCCAAACTCACCCCAGCATCCTATCCGCCGAACCACCTAACCTCATCCCACACCTTAATCAAGCACCCATCATCTTCCAACCTCACCCCAGCATCCTATCCGGCCAACCACCTAACCTCATCCCACACCTTAATCAAGCACCCATCACCTTCCAAACTCACCCCACCATCCTATCCGTCCAACCACCTAACCTCATCCCACACCTTAATCAAGCACCCATCACCTTCCAAACTCACCCCAGCAGCCTATCCGCCCAACCACCTAACCTCATCCCACACCTTAATCAAGCACCCATCATCTTCCAAACTCACCCCACCATCCTATCCACCCAACCACCTAACCTCATCCCACACCTTAATCAAGCACCCATCACCTTCCAAACTCCCCCCAGCATCCTATCCGCCCAACCACCTAACCTCATCCCACACCTTAATCAAGCACCCATCACCTTCCAAACTCACCCCAGCATCCTATCCGCCCAACCACCTAACCTCATCCCACACCTTAATCAAGCACCCATCACCTTCCAAACTCACCACAGCATCCTATTCACCCAACCGCCAAACCTCACCCCACACATTAATCAAGCACCCATCACCTTCCAAACTCACCCCAGCATCCTATCCACCCAACCACCTCACCTCACCCCACACCTTAATCAAGCACCCATCACCTTCCAAACTCACCCCACCATCCTATCCACCCAACCACCTAACCTCATCCCACACCTTAATCAAGCACCCATCACCTTCCAAACTCACCCCACCACCTAACCTCATCCCACACCTTAATCACCCAACCACCTAACCTCATGCCACACCTTAATCAATCACCCATCACCTTCCAAACTCACCCCAGCATCCTATCCACCCAACCACCTAACCTCATCCCACACCTTAATCAAGCACCCATCACCTTCCAAACTCACCCCAGCAGCCTATCCACCCAACCACCCAGCCTCACCCCGGAACTGCCACCCAACCCACTGCCAACCTCATTGCAACATCATCCAACCAACCACTCAAACTTCACTGCAGTTCAATATTAAAGAATCTCACCCCAGCACTAAACCCGATCAACCCCACAACTAAATAGCCATCACACAGCTTTATCCCAGCACCTCGTCCTCTGCCCCCTGCACCCAAAGTCGCCATCCAACTTTGTTGTGATATGATTGTGTGTGGAACATGTCTGCAATGAATATGTGGTTTGTGTTTTGTTTGTGGCTGGGATGAAGGTTTGATGTGGAACTGGTTGTGATGTGGTCTTGAGGTTATGTTAAGTGCCAAGTGCTGAGCTGCCAATATTTCATCCTCAAATGGCTGGGCAGAAGGAGATCAGAGATGCCGTAGGACCATACACTGTATTGCATTCTCTAGCCATACGTTGCATAATAGATTGCATAGGAAGGGAAAACTAAGCACTTGCATCTTTAGTACTATGAATAGTTACTATGTGCTAGATAATGAAGGGATGTGTGTTGGTGTTCAGATCACAGTGATTGGATGCATGAGAAGACAAAAAACAGCTACACTCAGCCAGGTGTTCAGTGATGAAATGCATAAAAGCAGAACTCTCCCCCGTGTGTATTGCCACAGTGGGTGAATACACCTGATTTTGTTGTTGGCTGGTAAAAGCTCATTGAAGTGTAAGGGTGTGCAGGGGGCTTGGCAGGTGAGTGAACCGATTACAAGGCAGGTGACACCTGCCAAAAGCATGTGAGTTGAGAGGTGTGCGTCAAAGTGATGAGTTTGAGGGGAAATGACAATGCAACTATGACACTGAATCTAGTTGCAGCTGTGGGTCCTGAAGAGGTGTATCAAAATGTAATGCATTCCACATCTGTCTGTAATTCTGGAACCATAAGAAGCCCCAAGTTACCTGACACAACACCTTGGAGAGAAACCTCCCCTGAAAGCATATTATAGCATATCCTGCCCTAGCAAAGCAACATAGAACACTGAAGCATAGTAAAACGCAGTATATGTGGTGTGTGCCCCTTTAAGGAAGCCAGGATGAGACACGCCATGGTGTGTTGACAATAAAAGGGGCAGTCCCATGTCATGAGGGCATTCGTGAACACGGGGCCCAATACAGTTACTTGCGCTCTTTCTCTCCTTTATTTGTTAGGGAGGCCCCAACACTGGCGACGAGCAGTGGAGTAACTTTGCTGAAAATGTTGGGGGGGACATGACATCTGAAGAAAAGGTGCCCCAGCCAAATGAATGGGGACAAAATGGTGTGCCATGAAAGTTAGGGGGGACAAACACCCTGTCCCCCCACTAAAATTACGCCCATGGCAACGAGGCGGTTGCCACGACGGAATATTGTCTGCGTGGCGGACACCCACATGACTGTCACACAGCAGCGCTGTGTCTGTGGCCCTGGCCCGCTGCCTGCACTCAGGAGCGCCTGTGTGCCGCTGGGCCACATCCAGAGGCAGTTGCCGGCCACCTTTCTGCAGCTGATCCGGGCTGCCAGAAGTGAACTTGTGGATACCCCAGGGCTCTGGGCCTCCGCCCACTTCCTCTGAGCACTCCCGTTGAGGAGATGCCGATCCCGGGATAGCTCGTGATACTAGGGAGGGCAGCAGGCCTGTGGATGCCTGCTAGTCTAACCTGGTGTACCAACCATACTAACGGTATGTGCCGGGAGTGACTGGACAACTTTATTGGATGAAATTAACTGAGGATAATAATTTAAAAGGAAATAACATGAGAGAAAGACTGCATCTATGAAACCTTGGTTGGAAAAATGAACTATATTTAAAGGAATTATGTCAGTCCAGGCCTAGAGGGGGTTGCAGCTCCTATTTGGAGAGCGTGTGCACCCCATCTTTGGTTCCCCACCTACGAATGGACAGACAAGAGCCCAATGACCTGCCCCAGGTCCCAGCCAAGTCTCTCCATTTCAGTGACCCCATTTTCTTGATGCACTTACCCGCTCTGTTAAGACACTTAAAATGGAGAATGATGCCGGGTTGCCCCTGTTGGAGGCAGAGTGCTATACCCTCAAGTCTCCCTTGCCACACTGCAAGAGTTTGATGTCACAGTGACCCCGTTGTCTCTGGGCCCAAGATGGTCCACATGGGTGAAGCGTCTGGAGATGTTTCTGGCAGCCACGGGAGAAGACGGGGACATCAGCAAAAAGTCGACCATGCTGTCCACAACATCTTTGAGACCCTACAGCCCATTGATGGGACATTTGATGCTGAGAAGATGGCACTGCAAGAATATTTTGCAACAATGGCAAACCTAGATTATGAGAGATTTCTTATGAAAACTGCCGCACAGAAGGACGTACAATCTCTCAAGGCCTTCCATGGTAGAGTGTGGCGCATGGCCGTAACATGTGCCTGGCACGATGAGCACGAGATGTGGCAGCAGCATATCCAGGCCTGCTCGTCGAAAAAGATAAGGAGGCAGATACTGCGTGAGCCCGGTATCACCCTGGCACGCATCCTAAAACTGAGACGCTTGCACGAGCTAGCATATGTCACAAGATGTGTGCCACCCTGATGTCGGTCAAACTAGAGAATGCATGTGCCCTGGGGAGGCAACAGTCCTGAAGGAGGGACACCTGACTGTCGTGGAACAAGAAAGAGGGTTGGGAAAATGATCTTACCCCGTTCCCCCAATGTGGCTATGACCTCCCAACTCCAAAGAGGGCCCAGCGAAAGGCCACGTACGTGGCAGATGTGGTATATTGAACCACTTTGCACGTGTTTGCCATGCACTAGCACGATCCACGCAATCGAGAGGGCAAGTCTCTTCAAGACAGTCATTCCAAAGGCCGGCACACAAGGTTGCCCAAGTGAAGCAACCTTCCCTTGAGGTGGAACAACCAGAAGAAGAAGACGAGGAAGATGTGTTCTTCATCTCCAGCATAACAGAACTGCAAGTGTCCAAAAGGTGCCAGCCCAAGTGCATGGTCCACATCCGTGACTCTCCGATCCTAGTACTAATTGACATATGGGCGTTGGTTAGCGTCATTGCAGATTATCACTACCGACAGCTGAGAGAGGCCCCACCCTTGAAGGACACGCAAGTCTGTATCTATAACTTTGGAGGGAAGCACCCACCGCCTCTGGATGGTGTTTCCATGGCTTCTGTTCAGCATGAGGACATGACCATAAAAGCCAGGTTCGTCGTCACCAAGGTGAGTGACGTGGCGCTGCTAGGTTGTGCCACTGCAGAGGTGCTCCACATTGTCAACTTTGCCTTGGGTGTCTACCTGGAAGACATCCAGTGCTTACTGGCCCACTTCTCGAGCATATTCACAGGACTAGGGAAGCTAACTGGAGACATGATTCTCCTTCATGTTGACTCCACCGTCCAGCCAATAGTGCTGAAGTATAGGCGTGTGTACTTCCACCTACGAGATAAACTTGAAAGCGAATTGAACAACCTGGTGAAAATTGACATAATAGAAGAGGTGGAAGGGCCAGCTCTCTGGGTATTGCCCATAGTCATCGCCAGGAAGCCCAAGCAGGCAGAGTCAGTCCGCATCTGCGTGGACATGTGCCTCCCAAATTGTGCCATCAGAAGGGAAAGGAACATCACGCCAACACTAGATGATATCCTGGCGGATATGCAGGGAGCCAAGTACTTTTCAAAACTCAACCTCAGACCCAGCGTCCCACTTTAAACACAGCATTCACCACGCAGTACTATATAGGTAAAAGCCCATGAAATCTGGGAAATCATCGGCCGGGGGGTCTTCCAAAACACTGTTCGAGGGGCCCTGGCTGGACTCAGTGGCGCCATCAACATCAGCGACGATATCATGGTGTTTGCCAACTACTGAGCAGGAACAACTGGACAGACTAGGGAACGTCCTCAAGTGGATCCAACAGCTGGGGTTGACGCTGCACAAGGACAAGTGTGTGCCTTCCTACAAAAGAAAATGTAGTTTTTCTGGCTTTGTGTTCAGGAGGGAGGAATCTCTTCTGACCTATCTGTTTTAGTTGATTACCTGTTTTAGTTGATTACCTGATGGCTTATGGATTACTGACTTCTCGCGCTGCAGCGCCATGATACCCTTGGGTGACCGTGCGCTTAACAAATTTCCATAACATAACATAACCCAGTGAAGGTGAAAGACATACAGGATGCAGGAGCTCCCAATAACGTGTCTGAGGTGTTCCATTTCCTTGGGATGGTTCCATACTGTGTCAGGTTCATAAGGAACTTGGCCACCCTCTCCAAGCCTCTCAGTAACTGCACCAAGAAGGACTTTGCATGGATGTGGACCGCCCTGGAACAGAGAACATTTGAGGACATTAAGAGTTCACTTACTGCCAATGACACCATGGTTTTCTTTGAACCAGGAAAGAGCAGAAATCATTGTGGATGCCAGCCCATTTGGCCTAGTGCTGGTGTTGATGCAGCTGGATGATGGAGGAGATAACTGCCCAGTAGCCTTCACGAACAGTGCCCTGTTCATGACAGAGCAAAGATACACACAGATAGAGCGGGAGGCCCATAGCCGTGCTCTGGGCTGCAAACACTTCCAGCTATATGTATTTGGCAAGGCAGTGACAGTAGGCACGGATCACATGCCCCTGATCCCAGTAATGGCCGGATCCTCCTCCAAACCACTGTCTCGCATCGAAAAATGGATGCTCGCTCTCCAAGAATATGATATCGAACTGATATTCCAGCCCGGGAACACTAATGCAGCTGACTATTTGTCTCAACAACCAGCAAAGGGGGGGGGCAACAGGAACGGAGAAAAGGAGGAGGGCAAGACAGAAAAAACTTTGCATAGCCTTGCAACTGCCGTGACACCCATCTCTATGTCCATTGAAGACATCAGAGAAGGTTTGGTGGGCGCTGAATGCTTTCGGATACTACAGTCCAATGGGACCAGCGGCGAGTGGAGGAGGGTATTCAAGAAATTGGACCGACGCAGATGTGAGTCCCGGCAAGCACTCGAGCAGATGTGGCACGTACGTGCTGACCTCACGTTCATGGCAGATGGGTTGGTCCTCAGGGAATCGAAAATGGTAATCCCGGCGAGCTTAGTGGCACACGTGCTGGAGCTAGCCCATAAGGGTCACCAGGGAGTGGCCAGGACAAAGGTGTGTCTTCGACTAAAGGTCTGGTTTCCAGGGCTCGAAGAAAAAGTTGAAGAGTTTATTTGCAGGTGCGTGTGGTGCCAAGCAGCAATGTCCCACCAGAAGGAACCCCGCTTTGAGTCTATATACTGGAGCTACCTTCCGAGGGAAGTTGTGCACATGGACTTTGTGTCTACGTGCCATGACATGCACTTCCTGGTACCTGTGGACCAGTGGTCACGGTACCCGGAGGTGGAGTTTGTGGAGTCAACTTCTCTGTAAGATGTAGCGCCGACATTGGAGAAGATATTTGCCACCCACAGACTCCTTGCATAACTTTGCACCGACAATGGCCCGCCCTTGCAAAGTGGTGGGTTCTCATAGTACTTGCCCATGCATGGGGTGTGAGACAGGAAGGTGACACCCGTCTGGCCGAGGGCGAACGGGGAAGCGGAAAGGCTGATGTATACGCTCAACAAGGTATTTCAAATTGTGCATTGGCAAGGGGAATGTGAACGGAGGGCGTCATACCAATTCTTGTTTGAGTACCCCCCCATTGCTGAGCCGGAGTACTGCCAGTGGAATCGCTGTTCCAACGATGTCTGAGAGGACTGTTGCCAGACAACTTGCCTCGCGGCCGGAAGTTATCGACGATGATGCTGTCTTTGAGAGAAGAGCAAATGAGAGCGAGAACGACACACAAAGGCTGCAAGAACAACCTCTAAGTGTGAGACAGGGTTCTGATCCTTTCTAGACACCCGAGGGAATAAATATCACTCCCACGTGAGCAGCATCCATTCAGTGTCATGGACACAGCGGCTCCATGATTACCATTTCGGATAGCAATGTAACAGCCACAAGGAATTCCAGTTTCTTCCAGAAGTGGGCGAGGTCGCCTACGTCAAGTGAGGGCAGGGGGAGGATGTCAGAGAGTCCTCCACGATGGCAAGGACTTGACAGTGAAGAGTCAGATCAAGGGGGAGGCGCCGCCATCGAGTAGGACAGGGGGAGGATGTCGGAGAGTCCTCCACGATGGCCAGGACTTGACAGTGAAGAGTCAGATCAAGGGGGAGGCGCCGCCATCGGGTAGGACAGGGGAAGGATGTCAGAGAGTCCTCCACAATGGCCAGGACTTGACAGTGAAGAGTCAGACGAAAGGGGCTCCCTGTCCAGCAACAATGAAGATGGCCCAACAGATCAAGGGGGAGGTGCCGCCATGGATGGAGATGGTCCGAACGAGGAGAGGCATTATCCCGTACGGGAGTGCCGCCGGCAGCCAAGCTACCTGCAGGACTCTGACATAGGTCTCACTTGATCAGAACCATGCAACCAGGTCACATTGTTATTCACCAAGAACAGATACAGTTTGTCATTCTTGTTTTCCCCACCTGT
This sequence comes from Ambystoma mexicanum, assembly GCF_040938575.1. Lineage (NCBI taxonomy): Eukaryota > Metazoa > Chordata > Amphibia > Caudata > Ambystomatidae > Ambystoma > Ambystoma mexicanum. The sequence goes on from NC_090922.1 coordinate 1,537,796,074, forward strand.
TGTGTTTGTAAGCGCATTATGTGTTTGTTTGTTTGTTTGTTTTGATTATGAAAACGGAGCAGTGTGGTGTGCACCTTTTTACGGTAGCCAAGGCGTGACACCCCATGGCGTGTTGGTAATAAAAGGGGCAGTCCTGTGTCACGAGGGCATTCGTTAACACAGTGTTGCATTACAGTTACTTGGTCTATATGTTTTCTTTATTTGTCGGGGAGGCGCATCAGTACGGGCACTCCCCGACCCAACAGTATATAGTATACTCACATAGGACTTACTGCATGACGTAACAAGATACCATTGCCTGAGATAGCATAAACCCGAGGCAAACCACAGCATTTATAGCATGACTTCATTTGTACAACAGCATTTCTCAAATATATCGAGATTCTTTTAACAGTAAGAAACTGCAGAGATAGGCAGTTTTTCCCATAGTCGATATGAGCAGAGAATCTTCAGCTAAATCGCCAATTAAATTGACAGAAAACAGTTACACCTTTTTTGGTCCAAAATTAAAATCTAAAGTGAATTCAATAAAAAAAAGTGCAGCTTGAATTTACAATGTTTTTCAACAGAAAATCCAAAATAGCTTCTAAATAAATATAGGAAATAGCTGACATGCGTCCCCCCCAAAATGTCAATCCAATTCAGTAACAATATGTGGCTGACCATTAACATGACAGGGTTATACACAGAGGTCAAAGTGTGAGGGAACTAAAGGGTACAATGTTCCCTTACTTCTCTGGGAAATCGGGCATAGTCCCTTACTTCATGTGACTTGGAGTACTGTTACAGGATGTTAAGAAAGGCCTCTTTAAAAAAAATAAGAGTTCTCCCACAGGGGATTTGAATCTATGCTCTGAGTTAACAAACCTATTCATACCTCTCAACTCACACGGTTTTGGCGAGTGTCACCCACCACTTAGGCAGCTCTCTTATCTGCCAGGCTCCCTGCACGCCCATAGGAATCAATGGGCTTTCACCCACCAAATAAGAAATCGGGTGTTTTCACCCGCCCAAGGGCCATGAAAGGTTGAGAGCTATGCCTATGTTAAAACACATTGGGCCTCATTACGAGTCATGCCGGTAAGGGAAAAATGATGCCGGTGTGTAAATACCGGCATCATTTAACATCCCGTAGCATTCTGACCCGCAAACCCGGCATTAACGGCACCGTTATCTACAGTGCCGTTAAAGGTAGTAAATACCGGCATGCCGGTAATAGGGGGCAATCACAACCCACGCAAACATGCAAATACCGGCATCGCGAACACGGAAATAACGGGCTGCATGATGCCGGAAAAACAGGCATCGCGGACCACCCGCAAACAGCAGCCAAGATACAAGGCAGCTGCCACAGGTGCACACAATCCCCACAGGTGGAGTCAAAGGAGGCTGTGCAAGTATGAACTGAGCACACCCACACACCACACCCCCCCCACAGGTGTAGGCAATGCAGAGTGGCCCAGTACAAAAGGAGCACACACACACACCACACCCCTTCCTACACCAAAATGCTACCACTAGCATTTGCAATCATGGCGCTGGAGGACATGCCTATACTGCTACAAGTACAGCAACAACAGCAACAACAACAACAACTACAGCTGCATAAACAGGCAGCACAGAGGAGACGCAGGAGGAGAAGGAGGGTGAGACAGGCCCAGCAATTACCACCAGCCCAGCCACCAGCGCCTCGTAGGGAGCCACCAATCCCTCGCACCAGACCCAGCCCATTCAACCTAACCCCTGAGCAGATCCACACCCTGTACCGGTTGGACCGTGACACCATCACCACCATAGTGAACATGATACACAACGACATTGCCAGCCACATACAAATACGCACTGCCATCCCCCCCACTACTGAAGGTGGTGTCTGTGCTACACTTCCTGGCCACAGGCACCTACCAACACACAGTGGGCCAGCTGCATGGCATTTCACAACCACTATTCTCACGCATGCTGAACCAAGTGCTGGATGCCCTCCTGAAGCACGCAAGCACCCACATATCCCTACTACGGACTGCCCAGGAGATAGCCGAAACCAAAGTAGGCTTCCATGCACTGGCAGGCATGCCCAATTGTGTCGGTGCCATCAACTGCACCCATGTGGAATTGGTAGTCCCCCATGCCATAGAGGCGGTGTACCGCAATCGCAAGCAATACCACTCCATCAATGTGCAAATGGTATGTGACTCCAGCAAGATCATCACCCATTGCTGCGCCCGATTTCCTGGATCCATATATGATGCCATGGTACTGCGCAACTCCATGCTACCCGTCACATGGAGCGACACGCTGAACCACGTGCCTGGCTGCTCGGTGAGTTGCACAACAGGCCCAGGGCCATGCTGTGGGGTACTCATGTGTGCGGATGCAGAAGGGGGGGATAGTACACCTGGGTGGGAAAGGGGGTTGGAGAGTTTACCTGGATGGCAATAGCCAGTGAGTGGAGAATGAATGCAGAGCTAAACACTCCTCACCTGACACAGCCAAACTGAAAATGACACATCACTGGGCCACATATCACAAATAATGCAAATGGAAGACAACAAGAAAGAGGCACAACCGGGGCACCATGGTGATGGCAAGCAATGCATGACTGAACAGGATGGCAACTGTGCCAATGCGGCCTGTGTGACCATGCATAGTGAAGAGTATACAGCATGAATTGGAGGCTAAACATTGTCGCACTGCCACAGCACATCTGCCTCAGCATGCATGCTTACACCCTGCATCATCTAGTTAACCCCATACTGTGTACCATACCTCTGTACAGTATACATCCCATATAGGTGACTATTTGGTACACGTACAGGGACATGTGCATGCTCACACCTAATAGCTGCTGCCATGACCGTGCTCCCTGAAGGTGTCAGTTCAGAGTGACACACACCTATTTGTATCTGCTTGCAGGTGATGGAGGATATGGCTACTTACCCCTGTGTGGATCCCGCAGAACAGCCATGAAGAGGAGTACAATCGCGTGCACACTCGTACCAGTGTTGTGATTGAGCAGGCCTTTGGCCTGTTGAAGGCGCGGTTCCGCTGCCTAAGCAGGTCTGGTGGGGCACTCCTATATAGGCCTGAGAAGGTGGCAAAGATCACCATGGCCTGTGTCATGCTGCACAACATGTGCGTCCGAAGGAATGTACCACTGCCACCTGACATTGACATGCATAGCCCGGGTGAGGATGAAGGGGATGGAGACGGAGGTGAAGGAGCCCCCCTGCCAGTACGTGATGCACGGGACGGCCATGCTGTACGCCAAGCACTAATTGACGAATACTTTTAAGATACAGGGACCATGAATGATTTTTGACAGTCAGACACTGGGCCAATGTGAACATGCACAAAGGGAATGTTGTAATTTGGACATTGAACACTGTAACACATTAAATGGATGCACACCAAAAATTACAATGCCCAGCCATGGATTGTTCTCCAGAAAACTTGTGTATTATATGAAAGTGCAAAACTGTGCCCACTCCCCCCTCCCCCCTCCCACAATCTCCCACAATCCCCCAACAAACTCCCTCTCCCACCCCACAAACCCTCAAAACACCCCTGTTAACTCCCTCTCCCACCCCACAAACCCTCAAAACACCCCTGTTAACTCCCTCTCCCACCCCACAGATGCAAAGTGTCCCCATGTGTGCAACGGACAGTGCTCCCTTCCACAATGTGTTTTGCCACAATGTCATTGTCCGTGCATTCACTTCTTTCGGACTTTAGTGTCGGGTGGTGAAATGGCCGACTGTCGTGCGCTCCTCCTTATGGTGTCGAGTCAACTGGTCGACAACAAACTGGTCGACTGCAATTTGGTCGACACCATTTGGTCGAATTTTTTTTTTTTTTTATATATATGTGTTTTGTGGGTTTTCGTGTGGGGAAAAAAAAAAACAGAAAAAAAGGGGGTTGGGGGGGGGGACCCCCCCCAAAAAAAACAAAAAATGGGTAAAAAAAAAAAAACAAATTCGACCATTTGGCATTCGACCAAATGGTGTCGACCAATTGTCCTGTCGACCAAATGTTTTCGACCATTTGACTGGTAACCCCTCCTTATATGACGCACCGGACTGGATTGCGCCGAGGTGGTAGGGCTAGTAGTTGCGGAGGAGTCTATTGTCAATCGACTGTCTGTGTGAAGGTGTGGCCGCTGCATCGGAGCGTTACCTGCAAGGATGGCCTCCGTGAGTGTCCCCATGCACTCCCGGAAGGCACGCGTGGATGCCTCCACTGCTGCAGTATTGGCTGCTATTGCCCTTTCGATGGCACTCATGGCCTCATTGCCTGCTTCCACCTGCTGGCGCATGATCTGGAGCATGTACTCCTGCCGGGCCTCGACCCTTGTCAGGCGGGCATCAAATGAGGTGTCGTCCGCAGGTCTGCAGGTTGCTGGCAGGGTGGAGGAAGGCAGAGTGGAGGAAGGCAGAGTGGAGGAAGGCAGAGTGGAGGAAGGGGCCTGTGCGGAGCCATCCTCCGGGGCACTGTCCTCAAACAGCGCATTGTCTGATTCCCCGAGGTCGGAATCATGTAGACACGGATCATCGAGGCACTCAGACTTCGCTAGAGGTTGGGGGCTGGCAATGTGGCTTGGGGTGGGTGTGCCAGGCATCATGTCTGATTCTTCTTCCACCTCTGTGGACACAACGTCCCTGTTGGCTGGCGGCAGGGCTACCACTGTTGTGGTTCTTTGTTGTTGGTCAGTGGGTGCAGCTGTCCCCTGCAGGGTTGGTGCCTTGCGTGGCACACTGGCTTTGGCAGGTGTCTTTTCCTTGGCCGGTTGTGTTGGGGTGTCCCTGGTCCCCTTGCGTGCACTGGACGTGCTCGCACCCCTGTCCAGTGGTCCACCTTCATCATCGGTGCCTGAGGGATAGAAGAGATGCAGGTCATCAGTGATGTTGTCAAATGGCAGCTATGTTGAATTGCGGTGGGATATGTTCATGCATTCAGCCATCATTTCATTTCTGGTTTGTTGCTTTAGGTGTACTGAGGGGGTATGTGGGGAATCAATGCATGGCTGGTGGGGTAGCATTAGTTTGGTCTCTGTGTGGTGGGTGCATGGGCATGGTTGGGTCATGTGGAACCTCTGTTGGGATTGGGGTCGTCACTCAGCGTCCATGTGGTGCAGGGAGTGACAATGATTATTCTATGGATATGTTGATGCATCACCTTGCCCACTCTAACTTCCCCAGTTGGGCCACGTCATGTGTCGTGATACGTGGTTGTGATGGTACACTCACCTTCCTCTGTGGAGATTGCTGCGCCGACCTCCTGATCTCCGACCCCCTCAATGGTTTCGGGGTCAATGAAGCCACTTGCCGTCTCCTCCCATGGCATCAATTGGACTGGGGAGTGTGGGCCACCGCCTGTCGCCATTGCGGCTCTCCGTTTCTCAGACATGATCCTCCGGACACGGAGGCGGAGGTCATCCCACCGCTTCCGGCAGTCGCGCACACTCCTTGGGGCGCACCCCACTGCTGTCACCCTCTGAGCTACCTCAAGCCAGACCTCTTTTTTGCGGGTTTGGGCCGCATGCTTTAGGTCTGTGCTGCGTACAGACCTACATCCGCATGCTCTTCCAGGGTGTTGGCGAGCATGGTGAGCACAGCGTCCGAGAAACGCTGCTTCCTCTTCCTCTGTGTGGATTTCCTGCTGGCCTTGGACATGATGATGCTCCTCTGACACACTACGACACGGGAGGAGTGTTGGTTGTGGAGGATTGCAATGGATTGTGTTTTTAAAGATGGCCGCCGGCCCAATTCCCGTTCCAGCGCGATGACGTAATTTCCGGGTCCGGTTTTGCGAACACGGTTATTCCGTGCCGGAGTTACCGTGCCGGTGTTTAGGGGTTCATTGATTGCGGTTACGGATGGACGCAAGCCACAATGCCGGTATAGGGGGGTTGGTAGAACGTTACCGGGATGGCGGTTTTTCCACTACCGGCATGGGGGGACGCGCGTGCTCGCGCACTCGTGATCGGCCGCTGGTAGCGGGTTCTCGAGGGCACGGACACGCACTTCCTGCCATGCCGGTAATTGTGCCGTATTTTCCGGCCGACTCGTAATGAGGCCCATTGTTCTGTCTCGCAAATGCTGGCTCATTTCTACTGCTTGCGAATGAAGCCTATTCCCAGGCAGTCATGCAATAATCCTGGAATTGCTGTAGGCGCAATGGGCTTGTGTAGGCACAGAGCTGTTTGCAGGTAATGGGAGGGGCATATTAGTGGCTACAAGAGGTGTGAATGATGGGTGAAGGGAAGGGGAGGCTGCATAAAGATGCATGCTGAGTGGCAATGACACACTAATGGTGGTGATTTAAATGAATGTATATTCTTTCACTGCGTTTTCTTTAGACGTGAAAAATGTTGTAAATGATATGTTATGGGGTCACGGGAAGGAAAGAAAGGACCCAGGAAGTGGGTTTGAATTGCGGGGAGGGGAGGGGGTTGACTATAGGGGATTGAAGGGAGCAGAAAAAGGGGTGGGGCATAAATGGGGGCAGGGCAGATGAACATATTTCCACCACTTTATTTAGTACACTTCGACCACTGACTATACACATGCTTGCTCTGATTACTTACCGGTAATCTTCATTACTACTAGTCCTAGTCTTCCTCGTCGCTGTACTGATATCATGAAGCCCCTGCCTCCGACACAGGACCTCCTTCTATTTCTTTTATTTCCTATAACTCCTCCCCTTAACCCATGGCATCGAGTTTAACATATCCAAGCCGGAGCATGGGACCTTCGCCAAAGAGAGGGAGAGGAGGGTCGTCAGTACTGTGAAGATGAATAGTTGGACTAGGAGTAATGAAGAATACCGGTAAGTAATCAGAGCATTACCTCCACACCCACTCTTCCTCGTCCCAGTACTTACCTCATGAGGCATACCATAGCAGCAACGGGGAGAGGTCCCAACGAGACAGAGCCAGAAAAGTGCAGAACAAAAACTCACACCATTTAGAACTCAAAACACACATCCCAACAGACAAAACCCCAACCCCCGAAGTCAATCGAAAGAGGGTGACAAAAGTGCTCTGAGCCACCCAGGTGGCCGTCCTACAAATCTCCTGCAGAGATAAACCCCCTAGCATCTACCCAGGGAGCAACCAAACCCACGGTAGAGCGACCCAGCGTGGGCAGGCACAGGCAAGCCAGGAAAATCACAGAAGCCATGGAGAGAACAACACAGAGCCAACAGCTAATGGAAAACCACAGAGGCCTTCTCAATCGCAGCAGCGGGGCAAAAAAGCAACCAAGTGACTACCAGACCACCTGACGGGAGCAGTACGAGCCAAATACACCAAAAAACCACCTGCCGCTCATCCAATTCAGGCCAAGCAACCCCTTCATGCAACTGTGGGAATCGAAAACACAGGGACAACCAGATCCTGAAAGGGGCGAAACTGAGAAACAACCCTAGGCAGTAACTTTGGAGCACCCTGCAAAACCACAGAATCCAGGAGAACCTGCAAGAAAAAGGGGGGGTGACACAAAAGAGCCCAATCCCCCCCCAGCCTACGGGCAGATGAAATAGCGATCAGGAAAACAGTCAGTAGGGTAAGGAGCTTGACGACAAACCAGAAAGGTGCACCAAAGGTGGCCCCAAAGGAACCTTAAGACCAAAGGGAGATCCGAAGGGGGAAGGCCCCCATCAGTGCAAGGACGGGAAGAAGAGAGATCCCGAAGCAACTTCCACACCACTGACGTACAACAGGGGCCAGAGAGTGGCACACAATCTCTCCAAGTGGACGAACGACAGCTCTCCTCCAGAGCCCACAACCCCTGGGCCGAGAGGACTCCCAACGTGCCCCCAACCCCCTGTTGGTGCTTGGAGAAAGAGGGGTCAAAGGAGGACGGACCAGGGACAGCCCCACTTGGAGATACGGAACCCGCAACCATCACAATAAGAAGGCCCACAGAGCCTGAGACACCAGGATCAAGGCTGCGTAAGCCAGAAAAGCCAGAAGCCAGTGGGAGAGTAGGTAAGACACCAGAGGATGCAGATTATGATGAGCCCACAGAACCAGAAAGATATAAGACGCCATGGGCCCCTGAAGCATGATCAACAGGTGAGTTGTGACACACCGCCACCCGAGAACCCTGCCCATAACAGACAGCAGGCGCTGGACTCCATGAGCAAACCTGAGCCCTGACAAAAAACAGATCCCGAGAGGCTCCACAAGAGACAAACGCCAGTACAACAGAAAAACCCCAGTCCCGCAATGCCCGGTAAATCAGCCAGAGACCAATCAGGATTGACTGCTGGACCAACCAGGCGTCCATGTAGGGAAAAACTGAAGGCCCATCAGGCTAAGATGCACCCCCAAGGGAGCCACTAGCCTGGGGAAAACCCTGGGGGCCGAGCACAGCCCAAACAGGAGCATTCAGAACTGAACACCGAGATCCCACTGTAAAATGACAGAACAACATCTGGCACAGGGTGGAGAGACACGTGGTAACATGCAACCCAGGGAACCAGGGAAACCAACCAGACTCCTGTGCACAACATCGGGAGAATGTCCTGCAAAGGACCCATCTTGAAGCATTCCTCCCGGATGACACAGTACAGTGCCTCGAAGTCCAAGATGAGGCGAAATACCGCCCAAAGGTTCAGGGACTAGAAACACCCACGAGTAAAAACCCTGACCCCGCTGTGGAAAAGGAACAGACATTATGACACGCAGATCCTCATCCCCCTAACGGGCAACTATGAAGTGGGCAGTAAAACTCTTAATCCCATCTATTCAGAGATCCAAACCTGGATGGCGGAAAATTGGCTGTGCTTCAATGGCGAAAAAACTGAGATTTTACTTATAGGCTCCCCACGAACCCTCAAGAAACTTGACTTATACTATAACTCATTTTCAGTCGATAGCACTCCCATCATGGTTTCACATGCAGTAAAATCCTTGGGGGTCATTCAGGATTCGAATCTATCAATTGACAGACAAGTGAACGCCCTCTCATCTGCCGCGGCCTACCACTCTAAATTGATCACGGCAGCTAGACCGTTCTTAACAAAACAAAACGGCCTTACTATAGCCAGATCAATAATTAGATCTCGGCTAGACTATTGCAACACTCTCTTGGCTGGCACCTCTGCCACAAATGTCACAAAACTCCAGACGGTCCAAAATAATGCCCTTAGAGCAGTCACTGGCATTTCCAAGCGGGACCACATTTCAGCAACCAGGAAGCTTGTCCCCTGGCTCCCCATCAGGGAACGCATCCTGTTCAAAACCTTTGCACTCACCCACAAATGTCTGCATGACACTGCTCCCTCTAGCTTTTACAAAGGATTATCAAACCCTCTTCAAGAAGACCCACCAGAACGGCCTACCTTAATAGGGTCACCATCACCAAGATCATCAGAGTCAGAGCTCGGGGAGCCAGCTTTCCGGTCATTGCAGCATCCAACTGGAACGCCCTGCCACCACACATTAACGGGCCTGTTGTTAGCATCCTCCCCATTCCAAATGAGCACTATTGGGGCTCAAATGGGAATGGGGATGTACCGGGTCCAGGTTCCCTGAATGGGAAATACCGGGCCCTCCAAGGTCGGAATGGCCCGGTATTTCCCCATTCAGGGAACCCAAACCCGGTACCCGCTATGGAGGCAGCCATGCCGCTAAAAGCGGCATGGCTGCCTCCATACTCGTAATGAGGCCCATAATCTTTGCTACAGCGCCTCAATGCCCTCAGGCTGTAGCGCGCTTTATAAATTCAAATAAATAAATGAATGAAAAGCCACCTTCAAAAGTAACTCGGTCAAAGCTGTTGCCTTTGCCAACTACTTGGGCAGCGAGCAGGGAACAGCAGTATGAACCATGCAAACCAGGAAAGGGGGAGACAGAAAGTTCACCTGAGAACCCCTCCGGACAGTGTCTTAAGTCCAAGACTGCGAGCATCACTGGGCCCATATCGGAAAAAACACTGCAAGCGAATCACCAAAATGTTTGGAACCATCAAAAGGAAGCTAAAGGACAGCCGCCCACTGAGACCCCTCTTTTTTCCAATCCCACAGACGAACATGTCTGTAGGCCAATACACCAGCACCAAGGCCGAACCAGGCACTCCATCAAATGCCAGATCGGACAAAAGGGCAACCTGCCGTAGCATGTCACCCAGCAGAAGGGCACAGTCAGAGCCACCGTCAATGGCCACCTTCAACCTCCTCAACCACTCAGCACATCCTCCACAGTGTGATATGACAGAGCAAAGAAACACCGGCAGTTGAACCCAATGTGCAGCCGAAGAGTTATTTCTGCCAATAAACCAATCAGGTGGTAAATTTGAACACACTGAACGGTCGATTGACCAAAAGATGTTTTGGACGCCTAACAGACCACTGGCTGCAAAAGAAAGAATATGTTACAGCACCACAAACCACAACAGTACTTTAAACGCAGTGGCGTAAATCAATGCTAACCTGTATTAAACAACCATGGTGCCAACAGTGATTCATGAAGTCAATGGTCTTCCAAAGTTGGACCCCTGAGACTGGTGACAAAAGAAACTATCAGTATGCCGTGTTCATATACGGTTTTTCCAGAATAGAATAGCCACATGTGTTCCCTTAGCAGATGGTTGCGGTATGCGTCGTGGGAAAACCCGGTAGAGCATAGAGAGGAAGGTTTCCAGAGTAGATGCAATGCACAGGTCTTGCCTGCACCTACGGCACGTGGACGCCTAATCTGGGGAAGGGAGCACAGTATCCAGCCCTAGACCGGTGGCACGAGGATGCCTAACCAAGTCCAAGGCAGTGCTCTATTCGGAAGTCTCTAGTCCGAGCACTTTCAAATTCATGAAAACGAAAGTCTGTGACGCGGAAAAAACAAAGCGATAGGAACAAGCAGGAAATCCGAGTACGTTCGGGGTCGGGAAGCCGTGAGAGGGAACAAGGTAGTGGAAGGCAAGGGCAGGTCAGAATGGCAGTCCGGGTCGTTTTGTCCTGGCAGAAAAAATCCAGCAGTCAAGGGCAAACCAGAAGACAAATCCAGTATACAGTTCCGTGGTCAAAATCCAAAGAGGCAAGAAGGAAAACAAGAGTCGCTGCTGATCCGAAGGAACTTTCCAAATTCAGAAGCACCGCTCCGAGGAATTACAATCAGCTGATTCACTACGAGCGGGTCTTCCGCAACGTAGTGTGTGAATGGACGGGATGCCAGCGTCTCCATGGCAACCCCCAACGTGCCTGAAACGACAGCCCACACGTGGGGTAGTTGCCAGAAGTCTTCTTCGCATGCCTTTTTTCCCCTTTTGCAGCAGACTTGTTAGTGGAGGCACCCTGTAGCGACACAGCTAGAATTTCAGGAGCTTGGGAAGACAGATTCCTGACACAGTGTGGGAGCCATAGATATTCGCACTCAGGGCCAGATGTGCACCAGCATGAACCTATTTCAGGCTGCAATCCACCCTACGGTCCACCTGGTCCCGGACAGCCGCCTCCTCGGCCGAGCCAGTGGAGCGGCCCACCAGACTAGCAAGTACATCATCGATTGTACAGAACCAAAAAAGGAGTGTAACTGTGACCCCGGTGTGGACAGAGTAGGAAGGAAGGGAGCAACATGCAACACAGCATTCCAGGGCTGCAGTCATGCCGGTAGACAGCCAATCGAGTTGAAAACAGAGATCAGATTAGCTGCAACAGACATCCGGTGGGAAAAGGAGAAGTGTGCTCTAATTTCACAAAAACAGGTCCGGAATGGTGAAAAAAGGGTGCAAAAAGTAGAGGAGCTGTGAACAGCGAAAAATAAAGTAGCGGCACACCAGCGCCCGACCGTCCCCGCTCACTATGACCAGTCACCCCCTTTCCTTTCCATGTCCTTCCCGGACAAAGAACATAGAGCTGTCATTTTCTTCCACCTCTTGCGAAGCACAGGGGAGGAGGAAGATGGGGAAGAGGAAAAAGGGCAAGGAGCGGGAGCTGAGCAGTTTGCTGGCCCATGGCGCAAGCAGCACAAAACACAGCAAAAACAGAAATGCCAGCAACACATGTACATCCATTAAACTCCAGGAGAAAACAATTCCCCAATTTCCCCTGGAATGGGCCATCACTGCCGTTATTCATTCCAGGCCCACCGGAGCCCACAACAACAACAGCCCCCCAACCCCTGAAGAGGGGCCAACCCACCCTCGGAAGGCAGAAAACACCACCTGTAGTCCACCAGCTGCTACAGTGTTCCAGAGACAACAGCACATACCGTCACTTCTTCATATTAAAGGAAAAAGGTCATGGCAAAGGTGCCCTAGTGCAGCAGAGCACACACCCAAGTAGTGTAGTAACAACAAACAGGCACGTCACTAGCCGAGTTTAAAATATTTACTTGCACCTCAATCAGCCATTTTACTTTCACATGCCAGAGAGGTGGCTGAACACTGCATGTTGTAGCAGTGGGACCCACATGCCACCTGTTGAGCTATCGGGATCCCCCAAAAACATCAACTGCAGGCCAAATGAAAACCAACCAACAGGGGAAACAAACAATCCACCCCAATGGGAACAGGCTGTTATATTCAGCGTCTCCCTACAGACACAGAGAAACATGATCACGAAAAAAAAACCCTGCCCTCTGGAGGAGGAGCCCCCGCAATGGTCACCAAACTACCGTAATGCTGCAGCAAACGGAACGCTGAGTCCCGCAGGGCCTACAGGAACAGAAAAGGTGTGCAAATATTCCCCACTCACCCACCCCCCAAGGCGCATACATGGGTCCACCACCCGGCCATCTACTTACCGCAGTCCGGGGCCCTGCAGGACCAGGGCATTGATGCCTCCACGCCGGCTTTGGGCAAGGCAAAAAACTGGGAGAGGCTTCCTGCTCAACCGGGACCCAAACCTCGCAGGGGGCCCGGGAGCATGCCGCACATGGAGAAAACCGAGGTCCCGCCACACAGCCCCACCAGGGGGCCAGTATCTCTAGCCCCGCTACGGGAACAGTCCAACCTGCCGGAGGCAGGAAAAATTAAACTGGATGCCGTGGGTTGAGGGGAGGAGTTATAGGAAATAAAAGAAATAGAACAAGGTCCTGTGTCGGAGGCAGGGGCCTCATGAAGTAAGTACTGTGATGAGGAAGAGTGGGTGTGGAGGTAATACCTCTTGTTACGGAGTGATGCACACCCTGTACGCATGCGTGTACCACAACGAGGGCCGTGCATGCGCGATGAATAAAGGGGAACCCGTGTGATGCGCTACCCGGCAGGAGCCCATAACAGTAAGACGTGGCTGTGTCTTCTCTTCAGGTATGGGAGCCCAGTTATTGGGATGTCCACGGGGCATATAAAAACACAATATTGGCGACGAGGACGGTCCTGAGTGGGGAGAGAAAATATCACGATCGCAACATCTGATCTCCATGACATTTTCTCGGCGCTCACGCGGGCTGCATTTTGTATATTAACGATAGAGGCCCCTCACGGGGTACTCGTGCGCCGTTTTTAGCAATTTGTGGACACACCACAGCTATTTCTCCACAAATGGCTGTGGTTTCATGTGCAAGCTGTGCACATGTGTGATTTATGTGTTGCACATTCAGCCTGAGGAAGGATTTGAGGACCTTCACCCTATCCCCACTGCAGTGGGTCCACTGGGCATTTCATCCTCACTGGGGGTCATTTTTCTTTGGTGCCATCACCCCAGAGTCTATGCTACTGGTGCTGACTTGCGGCCTCTGTAAAGAGGGAGGTGCCTGTGAGGTCTGCACCAATGCCAGAGTTCGACAGGTCAGGCCCACTGTCCAAATTCAGGCCCAAATGGCTCCTACGGGTCAAAAAGTTGGAAATGTACTTCAGAGCCACGGGAGAGACGGAAGACGGTGCCAAGGTTGCGACTCTGTTGTATGCCGCCGGTTCCGAGGTACATCACATATTTGAATCACTGAACACTCCGGCTACCATATACCTGGAGGTCAAAAATGCCCTCAAGGAACACGTTCTGCCACTAGCCAATCATGATTTTGACAGGATCGTAATGTGCAGCGAGAAGCAGTTGGGGGATGAAACACTTGACCACTTCTGCAGGAGGCTTCGACATCTGGCCAGCATGTGTCAGTGGGACAATGAGGAGAGGATGGTGTGTAACCAACTCATCCAGGGATGCAGCTCTGGGAAACTCAGGCGCCAAGGTACTCCATGAGCCAGGACTGACTCTACCACAGTGTCATGATGCCTACCCCCGGGCATCCGGATCAAGACCATCAGCCCGGGAGCAGGCATCCAGGTATTTAATAAAACCCCAGCAGCCCCGGCTGGGGGCTCTCTGGGTTCAGTCCTGGCGCCTTAGGTGCCAGGCTCATAATATAAATCAGTACTGGCGCCATAGGCGCCAGGCTCATAGACTTTACTTACCACATGCAGACCATGCTGCAAATGAATCCAAGCCAACGTGAGGCCTGGATGGGACTATTTTTCTACAGGGACTATTTTTTACTCGGGTGTGGTTCTAGGGACTTCTTACCTGGAACTACTTTGGAGGCTATTTAAACAACGCCCGAACAGCAGCACATGCTTCGTGTTATTCTGCATCCAGCAGCGTAACGCTCAACGTGCCTGCAGTCAGCATCCAGTCTTCAGCCACACCCGTCTCGAATCCAGAGCTCCTAGCAATAGAAGAAAGAAGAAGGAAAGGTTAGAAAACAGATATTATTTCAATCCTTACCTGAATTCCGGATCAATCACGTCTTCGAACTTGAAAAGGACATTATTCTACACGCGTCGCATCGCCAGCTGCAGCGCCGTGCCATACTCACCAGTCCTCACAGCATTTTTCGATCCGGCGCAGCCTCCATCATTTTCTCCGCCGAATTCCACCATCTAGGGGACAAAAGAAACATAAGGTGAGCCGAGAGAGCCAAAAAATACAACCTCTCCACCATAGACTTACCTGATTAACAACCGGAGGCATTATTCTGTAACAAACCGCAACTTCTTACGCCGCACCTGTAAGGAGAGAGAAACCAGCAATTTAAACACACGCATCTTTTGCCGGACAGTGTTGGGTAATACAGACTCTTACCTCAACACCATCAGCTGCCACAAGACAATCTTCCCTTGGACCCAGCTGCAACACAAGAAAGGAATGTACAAGAGTGAACATCGGACATATTGAACTCTTTCAACTTTATACTTACGGGTTCTCGACTGGAACCTCAGAGTCAATATTCATCCGGAACTCTTCCAACGCCCTCAAACCAGTGAAGTAACTGGTATCTACGCGCCCCTGCATTCCACGCAGGATGGAGAGCTCCTCATTTACAAACATAAGGTGAGCTTACAGAAAGTGAATATCGGTGGTGATTAGTGGGGAGAACAGTGGGGTGCCATTACTAAAATCCACGGGTGGCTGAATCCCTTTCTCCACTTGCAGGAGAATATTTCTACAGGTCGAGCAGACGAGATTAGGCGGTCCAGTCCAGTCTGTCATCTCTGCACTACGCTTCATGTTGGAGGAGGTCGCAGCTGTCCGGGTCCGATCCACGGCCCTGTGGGAGCCAGGTGAGCGTAACAGAACACAAATTTCCACCCGGGCGTTATGGAAACCTCCGAAACAGACCACCTAGTCCAATTATTAGGGGAACGTAGGGCGGAAGTGCACTCTGCGCGCCAAGAGACTAATGCCCTCAGGAGAGAACTGATTGTGTCAAAGGAACGCACAGATGATCTTGCTAGACAACTGCTGCAAAATCAAGCTGGGTAAACACCCCTACCTGGACTCGGGGGAAACCCAGCTCCTGTTTCATCGAGCAATCCTGTGCAAGTAATCCTACCAGGGGCTATTCCTTTAGCTCCACCCAAACGCTTTGCTGGGGACCCAAAAAGGTTTGCAGTGTTTATGAATCAATGCCGCTTGCACTTTTTATGCAGACCTAGAGCTTTTCCAAATAACCAAGCCAAAGTAGCCTTTGTACTATCATATCTTAGTGGCAGCGCAGCTGACTGGTCAATTCCACTAGTCAACCAGGATGATCCTCTTCTTCGGGATTTTCAGGGTTTTCAAAGAAGCATGGAAAGACTATTCGCTAGACATTCACAGGGACAGGCCCTGGATAACGAACTTTTATCCCTTTGACAGGGTAATCAGGATCTGCTAACCTATATCGCAAACCTTCAATAGGTTGGTGGTGGAAACCGGATGGCCTGAGGAGAAACGAATTACATTATTTCATCGTGGGCTTTGGGGAGAACTCAAAGATGTTTTGGCTCAAGTTGTGAACCCACCTCAGGATTGCGCAGAATATATAGACTTAGTGGTCCAGTTAGACCATCGACTTCAGAATAGAAAGGCTGAGCGAGCTAAGTTCGAGAGTCGGGTATGGGTTAAACCCAATGTCACCCCCAAAGGAACAGATGGATCAGAACCTATGCAGATCGGGGGGGTTAAAGGACCCTTAACTCAAAAGGAAAGAGAAAAGAGACGGCATATGCAATTGTGTCTGTACTGTGGAACCGCAGGACATTTTCTACGGGATTGCCCTATGAAACCACCCAAGAAAGTTGTAGGAGTTGCTGACAAAAGTCAAATAGAGCCTGATTCGGGAAACGACCACGCCCGACAAGCGTAGAGGTCCGCTTGCCGAGCTTAAAGAAGGACACTCAGACCTCCCACCTAATTATACCAATGGTCCTAATTGATCCAAGGCAGCCATCACGTATGCATGCAGTAAGGGCATACATTGATAGCGGGGCCGTAGGAAACTACATGGACCACGAATTGGCCTCAAGGATGAATCTACCCCTTTGCAAAAAGACCGCTTCGGATGTCATCACCACAGTCGATGGAACTGAAATTGCCTCTGGGCCTGTAACTCATTCCACTACTGAGCTGACACTGTTGGGTCAAGATGGGCATCGAGAAACTATTGTGTTTGATTTAATCAAGGCCCCGCAATTCCAAATAATTCTGGGAATACCATGGTTGGAAACACATAATCCTTGTATTGATTGGCGAGAGAAGAGAATGATCTTCCCAGATTGTGCACACACCTGTTACCTGGAAAAAACCTTGAACAAAAGCCTGGCCACCATTACTAATCCAGTTGTGCAGTTACCTCAGGAATATCAAGAATTTCAGGATGTTTTTCAAAAAGAACAGGCAAATGTTACTCACCACTCCGAATAGGTCGAAGATGCGGAGAACACGACCTTGGAGATGTTTTTAGTATAGAATTCCGAATTCAGCCTTCCATCCCAGCTCCCCTGAGTACAAGACTCAGGCTTCCTCAAAGAGGGGCTCTTTTCCACAATGTACCTCTCTGCTGTTTCAGTTAGAACAGAGAGAGATGTCAATTGAATAAAAGAGCGGGGAGAACACACACCGCCAATACCAATGCTGCAAAAGAATACCAAGATATTAGACAGTGTTGATGTATTGATGTTAAACAAGTGATTAGAACAGTTAAAAAATGAGAGGACAACTACCTATATGGATATTGGAGTGGAATTGCGTTTCCCCGGGATAATCTACAAAGAATAACACGAATGAGTGGAATAAATCTAAATCAGTATTGTTTCCCACTTTAGCTATAGAATTGATAACAACTGACCTGAGTAAAGATAAATGGAGTAAGAGGAGTCCAGGATTGTAAGAGGAGTTCAGGATTCTGAAGACAACGACAGGAGAAAATAACAAACAGGGAAGTTAGTAAAACCCCGAACGGCACGAGGGACGCACTAGGGTCGGGTTGGTGCAGTTCAGGAAAGCGTTCATATGCACTGAAGAGAAATCTCACAGGAAAGTCACTCAATGTCCCAGAATCCAACAGAAAACAATGTCCATGGAAGACAAGAGATATGTACCTGAGTACACGAGTATAGTTGAGTAGCTGTTGAGATGATCCGGATGTAAACAGCAAAATTGATGTGCAGAGCGGCAGCCAGGGAAGAACAGCAAGACACAGAAGAAAGCCGTATCCAGTAGCGTTCCGAGTCCAACAACCAGACGATCACAACAAGAAGAAGGGAGGAGACGAAGCAATCCAAAATTCAGGCAAAAGGTCAAAACCAGGAGTTCAGATAAGGATTCGTGTAGGGAGACACGAAGAGGAAACGGATGAAACCGCGTGTAGCTGGTAACGCTAATTAGCAGCAACAAGCCCCTTGGAAGACGGTGGTTTTATAGTCGTAAGAGGGGCGTGGCTTGCTGTACGTCTTCCACGTACAAGGCGTGTCAGGTGATCTGGAGTGCGTCGACGTTTGTACAAACGCCATGGTAGCTTGTACCTGGACCACAGAGGAGCCTGTAAAGAAGTTGTACTCTGCAAGGATGCCGGCGGGGAAGTCTGAAGTGTAACAGCAAATACCTTAGCACCTCACAGATCATACGATTGTCAAATTGACCTAGTACCCGGTGCACAACCTCCATGCAGTAGAATCTACGCCTTTACGGAACCTGAAAATCTTCACCTACGACAATATCTGGACCAGTACCTTGCTAATGGCTTCATTCGTCCATCCAAATCTCCTGCATCCTCAGCTCTATTCTTCGTGCCTAAAATGGAAGGTGACCTTAGAACGTGCATAGACTACCGCGCATTAAATCATATTACAGTAAAAAACCGATACCCATTGCCTTTGATCCCCGAATTACTAGACCAAGTAAAGGATGCTTGTATCTACACTAAGTTAGACCTCCGAGGGGCATATCATCTGGTACGTGTAAAGAAAGGCGATGAATGGAAGACTGCCTTTCCCACCAGGTATGGGTTATTCGAATACCAGGTGATGCCCTTCGGGTTGTGCAATGCACCAGCAGCCTTCCAGTATTTTATGAACGATGTCCTTCGTGAACTCATTGACATCTGTGTTGTCGTATACATAGACGATATTCTAGTGTACTCCTCCTCAGAATCAGACCATGTGAAGCACGTTTGTGCAGTCCTAGAGAAACTACACCAGCACAAATTATACGCACAATTGGAGAAATGTGTTTTTCATTCTACAGCAGTTGAATTCCTGGGATTTATCCTGACTCCAAAAGGAGTTCGAATGTACTCTCGAAAGGTGGATGCAATCCTTAAGTGGCCATCACCCAGTTCTGTTAAAGGGGTACAAAGCATGCACAATTGGAGAAATGTGTTTTTCATTCTACAGCAGTTGAATTCCTGGGATTTATCCTGACTCCAAAAGGAGTTCGAATGTACTCTCGAAAGGTGGATGTAATCCTTAAGTGGCCATCACCCAGTTCTGTTAAAGGGGTACAAAGCATGCTTGGATTTGCTAATTTCTATTGCAGATTTATTCCTGAATTCTCATATAGTGTACACCCCATCACAGCACTTTTGCGAAAAAACAAATGTTTTTTGTGGACTGAAGAGGCTGAAAGAGCCTTTCAAGAGCTAAAATCGAAATTCACGTCAGCACCTGTCTTAAAGCATCCACGCCCTGAGCTTCCATACATAGTTGAAACCGATGCACCAAGTTTAGCCATGGGAGCTGTCCTGTCCCAGAAGGATCCCGAAACCGGTCAACTTCATCCAGTAGCATTCTGGTGAAGAAAGTTCTCAACACCTGAATTAAACTATGCGGTTACTGATAAGGAGTTATTAGCCATCAAGTCCCCCTTCAAGGCTTGGCGGCATTATCTTCTTGGTGCCAGTCATACCATCACTTTAATCACAGATCACAGGAATCTGCAGTATTTGAGAACAGCCAAGGCCCAATCATCGCGTCAACTTCGGTGGGCATTATTCTTTGCCGAATTCGATTTCGTGATCACTTTTCGACCAGGTTGTAAAAACGGCAAGGCAGATGCCCTATCCCGAATAGGGATGGCAGAAGTATATTCGAACCCGGAACCAGTGCCTATAATTTCAGAACAAAGAATTCTTGGCATAACTACTCTACAGACTCTAGAAGACATTCATTTAAAAATGCAACAACTTTTCGATCCAGCAGCCCTGCAGTACTGTGTAAAGAAAGGCCAAGATTATTCAGTCATCAATGACCTGCCTTACTATCAAGGACGTCTATTTCTACCACTCAAGGAACTACAAGAACTAGTCATCTCCAATTATCATGACGCCCTTATGGAAGGATACCCAGGTATCGCAAAAACTGAAGCTAAAATTAAAAGACAATTCTGGTGGCCCACCTGGCGAAAGGACGTAAAGTCATTTGTGATGTCTTGTGGTATCTGCGCCCAAAACAAAAGTCAGAAGAAAAAAACCAGCTGGCCTTTTACAACCTTTGGATATTCCACCTACACCATTGCACACCTTGTCTTTAGACTTCATTACAGATCTACCTCTGTGTAATGGATTTAACACCATTCTAGTTATTGTGGATCTTTTTTCCAAAATGGCCCACTTTATTCCTTTAAAAGGATTACCTTCCGCTTCGATTTTGGCCAAGGAATTTCTCGAAATCATTGTTCAAATCCATGGATTTCCTTCCGTATTGGTCTCTGACCGGGGTAGTCAATTCATTTCGCAATTTTGGAAGAAATGCTGTCAATTGGCGCAAATCGACGTAAGGCTATCAACCAGTCACCGCCCCCAAACTGATGGTCAGAAGGAGAGGACCAACCAGACTCTTGAACAATACCTACGTTGTATGCTACACCAAACCAAAAGCAATTGGAAAGATATTTTATGGATTTCCGAATACGCGTACAATAACTCTGTACATTCAGGAACCGGACAAAGCCCCTTTTATACCATATATGGACATCATCCTCGAACCTCAGAACTCGATTCGCCTCAACACTTAGAAATGCCTGCAGTGACTCATATGTACTCTACTATTACACAAGCTTTTAAGGAAGCAATAGAACACTTGAAACAAGCAAAGGAGAAATACAAGAAAAATGCTGATCGACATAGAAGTGAAACTCCACAATACCAGATTGGAGATAAAGTTTGGCTAGCTACAAAACACATATCTCTAAAGGGAACTCGAACTTTCAATCCTAGATATTTGGGACCTTACACCATTAAGGCCATTATCAACCCGGTGGCCGTCAAATTGGAATTACCCTCTAATTTGCGGATTCATCCTGTCTTTCATGTTTCACTTCTAAAACCAGTTCAACCTGGGACAAGATTAACCAAACCACCTGACCCCATCCTAATAGATGGAGAACCTGAATTCGAGGTAAAGAATATCCTGGACTCTAAAATGGTTAAATCAAGACTTTTTTATATAAATCGACTGGAAGGGTTACGGACCACAAGAAAGGTCATGGGAACCTAGTGACAACGTTCATGCACCTCGGTTGGTGAAGAAATTCCATCGGAACTTCCCAGACAAACCAGGACCAAGGGGAAGAGCAACTTTAGGAGGGGCCTTGGAGGGGAGTGCTGTCATGATGCCTACCTCCGGCCATCCGGATCAAGCCCATCAGCCCCGGGAGCAGGCATGCAGGTATTTAATAAAACCCCAGCAGCCCCGGCTGGGGGCTGTCTGGGTTCAGCCCTGGCGCCTTAGGCGCCAGGCTCATAATAGAAATCAGTCCTGGCGCCATAGGAACCAGGGTCATAGACTTCACTTACCTCATGCAGACCATGCTGCAAATGAATCCAAGCCAACGTGAGGCCTGATGGGACTATTTTTCTACCGGGACTATTTTTTACTCAGGTGTGGTTCTAGGGACTTCTTACTTGGAACTACTTTGGAGGCTATTTAAACCACGCCCGAACAGCAGCACATGCTTCGTGTTATTCTGTATCCAGCAGCGTAATGCTCACCGTGCCTGCAGTCAGCATCCAGTCTTCAGCCACACCCGTCTCGAATCCAGAGCTCCTAGCAATAGAAGAAAGAAGAAGGAAAGGTTAGAAAACAGATATTATTTCAATCCTTACCTGAATTTCGGATCCATCACGTCTTCGAACTTGAAAAGGACATTATTCTACACGCGTCGCATCGCCAGCTGCAGCGCCGCGCCATACTCACCAGTCCTCACAGCATTTTTCAATCCGGCGCAGCCTCCATCATTTTCTCCGCCGAATTCTACCATCTAGGGGACAAAAGAAACATAAGGTGAGCCGAGAGAGCCAACAAATACAACCTCTCCACCATAGACTTACCTGATTAACAACCGGAGGCATTATTCTGTAACAAACTGCAACTTCTTACGCCGCACCTGTAAGAAGAGAGAAACCAGCAATTTAAACACACGCATCTTTTGCCAGACAGTGTTGGGTAATACAGACACTTACCTCAACACCATCAGCTGCCACAAGACAATCTTCCCTTGGACCCAGCTGCAACACAAGAAAGGAATGTACAAGAGTGAACATCGGACATATTGAACTCTTTGAACTTTATACTTACGGGTTCTCGCCTGGAACCTCAGAGTCAATATTCATCCGGAACTCTTCCAACACCCTCAAACCAGTGAAGTAACTGGTATCTACGCGCCCCTGCATTCCACGCAGGATGGAGAGCTCATCATTTACAAACATAAGGTGAGCTTACAGAAAGTGAATATCGGTGGTGATTAGTGGGGAGAACAGTGGTGTGCCATTACTAAAATCCACGGGTGGCTGAATCCCTTTCTCCACTTGCAGGAGAATATTTCTACAGGTCAAGCAGACGAGATTAGGCGGTCCAGTCCAGTCTGTCATCTCTGCACTACGCTTCACGTTGGAGGAGGTCGCAGCTGTCCGGGTCCGATCGACGACCCTGTGGGAGCCAGGTGAGCGTAACACACAGATTCTACACACGGGCAGAGCGTATGAACTGGCAGAGAGCAAAGGAGCGAGAATGGACACAGCAGTCCGGCCAAGCAAAGGTGAGGAGGCCTACGACATTGGGCGCCCAGCAAAACATGCACCCCAGAGACCGATATGGGCCCAGCGAAGACCAGAGTCATCTCAGAAGCCCGATCTGCTCCAACCATGTCAGGATAGCGGCTATGACCTTCCGCATGCCAATGACAGCCCAGCAAAATCAAAGGTGTGTGGGAGCTGTGGCACGACTGGACATTTTGCTATGGTATGCAGAGCAGCCAACCCTGTAGTGGTCTCACGAGGGCCGGCAAGTGCTGGCAGTAGTGGCCCGCGAAAACAAAAGGGTGTGGCCGCTATTGAACAAGGGATGCAAGATCGTGAACTGGCCGAGAGGAGGATGAAGAGGTGTTATTCATCTTGAATATTGACTCGAGGAAATGACGACAACCCACCTGTGTGGTGGAAATTGGTGAAACCCCCACCCCAGTGCCCAGGAGCATCCGTGTGCGTAATGACCGCTAGACATTATGAGGCACTGCCAGATCCACCAGCGCTCGATAAAACTGAGGCCAGGTTTATACTCTTTTGGGGGCAATAAACCCCTTCCCCTGCAAGGGGTGTTCACCACGTCAGTCACCCATGGCCAACACCCCATCAAGGACAAATCTTTCTTAACAGAAGTTCGTCCACACTTGTTGCTAAGCTGCGCAGCGTCTGAAGCTTTGAACATTGTACACTTCGCCTTGTCGGTATATCAATCCGAAGTTAATACCATTACAGAACGGTATGCCGATTTGTTCAAAGGGATAGGCAAACTGCGGGGAGAACTTATCCGCTTGCACATTGATGAGTCTGTGAGACCAACCGCATTGAAACACAGCCGGATCCCATTCCACCTACGGGCGGAGGTAGAACAAGAACTGCAACATCTCGTTGATTTGGACATCATAGAGAGGGTGGAAGGCCGCAGCATAGAGAGGGTGGAAGGTGTAGCCAATAGTTGTGGCATCCAAACCCAAGCAACCCGGGGCAGTGCGCATCTGCGTGGACATGCGCCTGCCCAACATAGCCATCAAACGGGAGCATCAGCTGACACCAACTCTCGACGATGTGGTAGGAGAACTCCAGGGAGCCAAGATATTTTTGAAACTGGCCCTTCGGTCGGGGTACTACTAGCTCGAGATACACCCCGGCTCCAGGTGCATAACCACCTTCACCACCCACAATGGTCTTTACCGATACAAAAGACTGAGTTTTGGAATATCTTCGGCTGCAGAAGTTTTTCAAAACATGGACAGAGGTGCCCTTGCAGGTCTAAAGGGGGTACTAAATCTGCGTGATGACATTCTGGTGTACGCGTTCTGTGAGGCGGAACATGTGAAGAGACTCGAGAAGACGCTGGAGAGGATCCGAGACATGGGGCTAACCCTCCATCGAGAGAAATGCGAGTTCTTCAAAGATAAAATTGAATTCTTCGGTTTTGTGTTTCACGCAGGAGGCAGATCTCCAGACCCAGAGAAAGTAAAGGACATCTGGGAAGCTGTCCCACCCCCCCCCCTGAGTCACCATCAGATATGCAAAGCTTTTTTGGGGGTGGTAAACTACTGTGGGCGATTTATCAGAGACCTGGCTTCCCTTGCAGAACGGCTTAGGGCTCTCACGAGGAATATCGCCACCTGGGAGTGGTCCACCCGGGAGCAAAAGGCATTTGACACCATTAAGGCAGCACTAACCAGGGAAGAGACCATGTTGTTTTTTTACCCCAAGAATGAGTCAGAACTGGTTGTTGATGCCAGCCCGGTAGGCCTGGGGGCGGTGCTGTTGCAACCGGACACACAGCGGCAGATGATGCCAATAGCATATGCCAGTAAAGCCCTGACCGACAAGAAGAGAAGGTATTCACAGATCGAGAGGGAGGCTCTGGCGATCCTGTGGGGCTGCAAACATTTCCGTATATACATCTTGTGAAAACCGGTGTCGGTCATCACAGACCACAAGCCCCTTATTCCCATCATGATGGGGGCATCCTCCAAGCCTCCCCCATGGATTGAAAGTTGGATGTTTTCCCTGATGGAGTACGTACTGAAGCTCCAGTACCGACCTGGTATGAATAACCCGGCAGACAAACTGTCCCGACACCCTGGACTGGCCACTTGCGAGATGGACTGGCCGGAGATGTCTGCGCGGAAGTGGTCAGGCATGTGGTAGAGGCCACCATGCCAATAGCGTTAACCATGATGGAGCTGGCAGATGCTTCCAAGAATGATGAGTGCTTTCAGCTGATCCGTACTGATAAGGCCGATGGGGACTGGAAACTGGCGCTGGCAAACATGTCACGAAGGGCGAAAGGCGCACAACAGGATCTGCAAGCGCTGTGGCGTTCCCGTCATGAGCTGTCCGTGTCATATGAAGGGCTGCTGCTAAGAGGACAGCAGATTGTAGTACCGCGACTGTTGCTTGAGAGGGTGCTCAAACTGGCCCATAGTGGCCACCAGGGCACGGCCAAAACTAAGGCGCATAAGAGGACCAAAGTCTGGTTCCCAAACCTGGAACATCGTGTAGACGAGTATGTGCAACACTGGATATGGAGCCAAACGGCCAGCCCGGCTTCGAAGGAACCCTGTATTGAGTCCATGGGGAGAAGTGACAGGCCATGGGGCACGGTACATGCCGATTTCGGTTCCACGGGGAAAGGAACATACTTTCTAGCAGTAATCGACCAATCGTCTCGATACCCGGAGATTGAGTTAGTCGAATCTACCACCAGTGACCACACCATTCAAGCATTGGAGCGGATATTCGCCACAGATGGTATCCCCCTTGAGCTATGTTCAGACAATGGACCCCCATTCCAAGGCCATCAATTTGCACAGTACATAGAGGAGTGCAGAATAACTCACCGGAAGGTGACAACACTATGGGCCAGGGCCAACAGAGAAGCGTAGCGATTTATGCACACCCTAAACAAAATATTCAAAATCACTCAAGGCCAAGGGGGCGAGCTATGAAGGAAGCAATATCAGTTCCTCCGCGAGTACCATGCCACACCCCATCAGTCCACAGGAGTGACTCCAGCAGAGGCACTGTTCAATCGGTGCCCCCGAGGACTGATACCGGAGATGGAAGGGCGCAACCCGGGGACCATTGACGATCAGAGGGTATCAGAGGAGATGCAGGTGCGCAATGAGCGCCAGAATGTCAGGAGGCACGTCCAGCAGCCCAAAATCGCAGTGGGGGACACCGTCCTGGTGCGCAACAGGCCCCCGGAAGGAAAACTCTCTCTCAAGTATGAGCCCAGTCCCATGGGCGTGACTCATGTCAACGGGTCAATGGTGTCTGCATCAGACCGCAGAGGGACTGTCACGAGGAACTCATGTTATTTTAAGAATATGGCACCAACCGAGTCTCCCCATCAGTCCAGGAATGAGGGCAGAAGGTATTCAAGTTGGGATGGTCGAAGGTGCCCAGCAAGGTTCTGTGATTTCATAATGGACCATGATCCGACGGTAGTGGCCCCCGTTGGGCCGGTAAACTTATTACCTGTTTTGCACTAATGTATGCGCCCCGGTTGGGCAGTTGACTATTGTTTGTTTGATCCCTCTGTTTGTTCTTTATGAAAAAGGAGGAATGTTACAGAGTGATGCACAACCCATACGCATGCACGAGCCACAACGAGGGCCGCGCATGCGCAATGAATAAAGGAGAACCTGTGTGACGCAGTAGCTGCCGCGTGCCTGTAACAGTAAGACGTGTCTGTGTCTTCTCTTCAGGTACGCGGGTCCCTGTTACTGGGATGTCCACGGGGCATATGAAAACACAATACCTCTCAACTCACATGCCACTTAGGCAGCTCTCTCACATGCCAAGCTCCCTCGACCCCCATAGCATACATGCCAACACTCCCGATTTAGGCGGGAGACTCCCGACTTTTCTGTTAGAAATATTGCTTTTTTTCACGTTCTGCCACCTAAAATAATTCCAGTGACAATACATTCCTATGGGGAAAACTACATCTCCCGATTTTCTCTCTCAAAACTCCCTCCTAGGTGCGTTGGAATGTTGGCATGTACGCCATAGGAATCAATGGGCTTTCACCAGCCAAATACTAAATCGGGTGTTTTCACTGCCCATGGGCCATGAAAGTTTGAGAGCTATGCTAATACATTGTTAACCATCCAGAACAAATCCTCCAATTAAGATTAAAAAAACTTCTCCTGCCAAAAAAAGAAAATACCTTTTCCCACCCCAAAATAAAACTCGAAAGTAAGCCAGAAAAAAATCAAAATAAAATCCAAAAGGTAGATTTCTTTTTTCAAGGGTCGGGGCCTGTCGAAACTCAGAGCATGTGCTGGAGTCAGTATTTCACCGTTTGAGCATGCGCAGTATAGCAGATCAGTTCTCCGGCGTTTCGTAGCCATTGAGAAAAGGAGCACCATATTCCAGGCATGCGCAGTACAGCAGATCGGGATCCAGGTGTTTCGTCGCCATTGAGCAAGTCTCGGCAAATCACAACTCATGTTCTGGGCATGCGCAGTATGTCGAATCTTAATGCGGGCGTTTTCACGCGATTGAGCAAGTCTGAGGGAGAAGTGTTCATGTTTTGAGCATGCGCACTATTTCGAACCGTGACGAGGGTGTTCTGTAGCTACCGAGCAATTCCGCAGGATGGGTAACTCATGTTCTGGGCATGCGCAGTATATCAGATAGCAGTGCTCCTGCACCTTGCCTTTAGGCGCTAGCTGTCTTTGTTTGGGCTTATACACAGGACCTGTTGGCTGAGTTAACGCACAGATCTTTCAGCTGCAGTAAAAGCACTTCTGAGAATGGAAGGTCTTTCCAGTGTCTGATCAAGTGAGTGATGGGCTCATCTGGGGTGTGCGCCTGTGTGATGCGGGGTTCCTGGAGTCAACACAATACTAAATCACGTGTCACACCTTAACATCCCGCCAGTGCTCTGGGAGCCCCCCACACCCCTCCCCAATACTGCACACAACAACATACCCTCAATATCAATGTAGTTAGATGTGTGTGCAGCAAGCTGTTCTAACAGAGCTCCCAGGTTCCCTGTGGCCATGGTGAGAAGGCCCTCAGGAAAACTACAAGTCCCAGAATTCTAATGTATGGTGCCTGGTAACTTTACAAATGACACAAAAGCAGTATTTGTCTAGTTTTGTGAAGTCGCCAGGCCTATCACACACCAATTCCGATTGGTCACATCCTAACCCTTTTACACCCTTCCCCAAATACCCCAAGCAGTATTGATCTGTACCAAGGTACAGGTACTATACGTTGTCGAACCAGCAGCCGCAAAGTCTTTAAAGCTGGCAGCTTCCCAGTTCATCCTCGGTATATCGCTTGTCCCCCTTGATCGTTACTTTGTATTTCTGGTAAATTGGGGCGTGTGAGGCTGCTTCTTATTTCTCCCTGTGGTTCATTGGTAAGAAGGGATTCCTATTTTGCGGACGTCTAGGGCCTCTTTGAAGGACCCCCAAATGTTTAGCTTTTTCTCCTTATATTTATTAGATCACTGACATTTTTCTGATGGCCATAGGGACTTTTTCTGACGCTCCCCTGCATTGCAATTATTTTACCTTTACTTGGGATATATGGTTCTGGTTCGCCCATAAACCGATCCAGAACCATATATCTCTCTATGTCGGTTTTAGGGAATAGGTTGCTGCCAGGTATACTTTTGATTTGGCTCCAAAGGGGTTCAGTGCTTGAGAAAGGATTTTAAGGTTTGAGTATTTTACACCCTAATTTTAAACTTTGAGAGTGAATGTGTTTTCAAGAGAGTAAACATTATAGTTTTCCTGTGTTAAAGAGAAATAAGCATGTGACATCCAGGCAACACGTACAAAAAATTAAAACTGTGTAGATAGCATTATTATGTTGCTGCGGTCCACACCATGACAGAAAAATAAGTTTCCTTTATAATTAACAGTTAAAGCACAGTGCGATAGCACAAGCAACCTTGCACAAATGGAACAGATGGGCACTAACACACTGAGCTTTCCCTCCATGCAAAGAATAGGTACATTTATAGTACTGTTTACCCCATTGACTCCAAGTTATGGTTGAATGGATTTTTGAACTACACACGGCATACTCATCTGTGCCCCAGAGAAGGTTTTGAGGTGGGAATATTTTAGACTGGTTTTATAATTGGAGTGTAAACTGAATTGTATGAGTACAAATATTTTGCCTTTGGAACAGTGTAAAACGTGTACTACACGCAACCAGAGCATGACTACATTTGAAAATGAATAGAATACACAAGAAACAAAGCAGAGTTGTGTAGCACAGATGTCTGGCTTCTAACAATGTATTTATGTATTTATTGTATTTATTCATAACATTTATATAATGCCCAAACCCAAGGGTATCACAGCGTTTACTACAGTAAAAAGGTAGTGAGAACATAGATACAGCTTTACTCATACCATGTAGGATTGTTCATTTCGGATGGCAGCAGGGAGAATGTTCCAGAGTGGTGGCTGCAAAGCTGGTGCCTCTGCCCTCTTACCCTTAATGTGAGGGGTGGACAAAGAGATACTCATGCTAGATCTTAGCGTGCACTCTGGGACTTTATGGAAGAGACAGTTATTGAGGTAGGTGAGTGCCTCTTTTGTGCGCCAGAGTAAAGGTTTTATAGACAATCCATGCTTTGATGAGCAACCACTGAACATCCCGTCTGGTTTCTGAAATCTGGTTGGATCGCTCTAGGCCTAGTGCAGTCGCAGAGCTGTGTTCTGGAGTAGTTGGAGTTTGGCCTGGTTAGGTGAGAAGGTGCCCATGAGGAGCAAGTTGCAGTAATAAAGTTTGGAAAGCATTAGTGCTCGTGCTAAAGTGAGGCAATTGTTTGGTGACAGGAATTGTTGCTGAGGGATATGAGCCTAGAAGAGCATAACGCCTTGATATGTACCTTCTTGGAAGCCATCGAGGTAGCAACCTATTTTATCAAATCCTGCTCTCGTCCACTTTGTATTTTGAGGCTTCTTCGTTCAGGGCAACCGTGAAGTAGGACTAAAATGGTCATTCCTACCATATGCGAACCCTTGTGAGCCCACACATCAGCCTCCATATTGGTTCTAAGTGGTTAGTGGGTAGTTAAGGTCCCTGGGCTGAGCGGCAGTCGGCTACCTGACTCCTTCCTCTCTAGCCCCCTATAGTGATTATCAGGCTGGCATTTGACAGCCCCTTTTTGCAGTGGTATTTAAGGATTTGTCCTGCCCAGGCTCTTTTCTCATGCTCTGTAATCCTGGAACTTTGACGAAGCAGGTCTGCCGATCTGCTGAAGACGTTTCCTGATGCGTTTCCACAGATGATACCATTTTAAGCCCTCATCTAGCCATACTGGATGTATGTAGTGGTTTGGACATATCCTAGTTAGTGTTTCTGCTGTAAGAAGCCTAGGCTGAGCTTCCTACATCCTTACTGAGTCCTCTTCCTTGTTGAGTTGAGCCTTCCAAACTCAGACCAATTTGCAGGCCATTGACGCCGCCTCCTTCCATTTTTCACCAGGGCATTTTCATTCATTTTATTTTTATTTATTTACTGAGCATTGGTTAGGCACCTATACAACAAAATGGTGTTTCCAGGCACAACAAGACAAAGTGAGGAGGGAATAAGGTGAGTAAATAATAATGGCAAAAAAAACTGTAAATATACAATCGTTGTCCTACTAGGCATTGTAACATTCGGACATGCAAGTGCTGTGCAGTGAAGAGAAGTGCAGGAGATAGTGGATGGAGGAGGGAGCAAGATGTGGGCAAGTTCTGCTGAGAGCCCAAGTGGGAAGTGCTTCACCTCGCTGATGATGCCCAACCAGGCTGAAACACGTGTCTGGGGTTGCTGTTGGTACTCTTGTTCAGAAGAGAATTGCCTGGTATTTCAGTGCTGGACTGCCCCTGGGCAGGACAAAGACTGATATGCGGGGAAATGTCTTCTCTGTGAAAAGAACAGCAAGCTTAAGACTTGGTTGAGACTCTCCCAGGGGCCATCCACCCAAGAACAAGTCAATGGGCTGTGTTCATGCTGGAAGAGTTTCCCAGACCCTCCCTCTGTGTTGGGTCCCAGGGGAGAAGGCCGGTGGCTAAGTGTTAGGGTGGAGGAATCCCAATGGTGGGATGCCCAGGCACCAGGTAGGGGGTCCACAAAGGCGGTTCTTGGGGGGAGGGTTCTGGCTTTGACTGGGCAGGGGCCTGGTAATCTTTGAGATTCATGAAGGTTCAGACCACCAGTCTCAGAAGCAGTGGAGTGATTAGCAGGGAAAGAGGTAGAGAAAATCAGAGTTTTGAGATGTTTCTGCAATTTAATAAGTTCCTACTCAAGTCCGAGAGGGACAGGGAGGCTGTTCCAAAGAGAGGCGCCAGCCGAGGAGAGAGACCTGCCCTCTCTCTCTGCGTGGAGAAGCGTTTAACAAGCAGGGAGTTGGAGTTAGAGCAGCGGAGGGCTCTAGCAGGGAAGTATTTAGGGAGAGAAAGTTGGAGATAGTGTGCTCCCAGGCCCCAGAAAGCCTTGTGGTGATGCAGAGGGTCTTGAATTTGATCTTTGCGGCCACCGCGAGCCAATGGAGACATCTAAGGGCTGGAGAGATGCGGTCCTTGGCTTGAGGCCAAGGAAAAGTCTTGCAGCCCTATTCTGGATTAGTTTAAGGGGGCGTAGAGAGGAAATGGGGAGATTGATATGATATGGCATTTATAACGCGCCTATACACAAGTGACGAGGCAAGGGAGGGGGAACAGAGGGAAGACAGACAACGATCCTACTAGGCCAGGTGTCATTCAGATCACGCAAGTGCATGGTAAGGGGGAGGTGGAAAGTGCAGTACATGGGATAAAGAATAATAAACAATAAATAAGTACGGCCAGGTGGTGGCAAGTGGAAGGGTAAGTGCATACATCAGGTGTCAAGTGCTGGTAGTGGAACTGTAGAGATACGGAAAACAGTCCCCAAGTGCTGGGGTATCCAGGAGTGCAGTGCAGGTGTGTGACTGGCAGGGAGGGGACCTGGGTCCGAGATCAGAGGGTGCCCAGGTAACCAGTGCAGTTTCATTTTCAGCCAGGAAGTCAGCAGGGTAGAGGAGGGGAAAAAGCAGAAGCAAAGAGAAAGGTGTTGAGGTGCTTCCGGAACTGGTGATGATTCTCAAGTTTCAGGGGGGCAGGGAGGCTGTTCCAGAGGGAGGCCCCAGCCAGGCAAAGAGATCTACCACCAACGCGTTGCTTGGAGAAGCAACTGACCCTGAGGGAGTTGGAGGCGGATGAGCGAAGAGCTCGAGAAGGAAGATATTTAGGAAGAGAGAGCTGAAGGTATTGAGGCCCCAGTCCCCAGAAGGCCTTGTGGACAATGCAGAGGGTTTTGAACTTTATAATCGCAGCCACTGGGAGCCAATGGAGAGATTTCAGTGCTGGAGAGATACGGTCCCAGGGCTTGAGGCCAAGGACAAGTCTTGCAGTCCTGTTCTGGATGAGTTGCAGATGCCGGAGAGTAGAAGCAGGCAGGTTTAGAAAGAGGCTATTGCAATAGTCCAGCCTAGAGAGAACCAGAGCTCTGGGGAAAGGAAGAATACCTCTGAGGAGGTGCCGCTGGTAGTGTGACTTCTTAGAGATGTCAGAGATATGAGGAGAGAAGGAGAGTGTGGAGTCGAAGAGGTCCCCAAGGTTTTTAGCCTCAAAGGTGAGAGCAGGAAGAGGGTCAAGGGAGGCCAGCCAGTGAGTGAGGAAAGGAGGGAGTGGGTGTTACAATGAGGAGAATCTCGTTCTTACTGGCATTAAGGCAGAGATAATTAATAATAACAAATAATGTAGCATTTATATAGCGCTACGAACCCTCGGGTATCTGAGCGCTGCTTATTATCACCCACGGTGTGTGGTGCTCATTTATCGACCTCGGAAGGATGAAAGGCTGAGTTTGGCCCTGCCGGGATTCGAACCTGTGTCGGCAGGCTCTGCATGGATGTCAAAGCGAGCGCTCTACTCTCTGTGCTATCTGACCGGCTATGGCGGCACACCACTCCTGAATGGCAGACAAGCAGTCGGAGATGAGAGCGGGAGCTTGAGGAAGAGGCTGTTGCAGTAGTCCAGCCTAGAGAGGACTAGTGGCACAATCAGGCTATCCAGCACAATCAGGCTATCTGGTACAATCATACCTTTAAAAAGGAATTTCACTGGTATGAACCAAGCCGTTGTCTAAGATCAGCCAAAAAAGGGCTACTCAAAGTTAGCCATACTAGAGTTAAAGCTACTGGACTTGGGAGAGCCTTCCCCACCAAAGCTATTGCCCTCTGGAACGAGCTTCCAGATAACCTTAGACTGGAAAGTAGTTACTCCCTATTTGGGAAGTAGCTGAAAACGTTACTTTTTCGGTAATTCGTTAAATATTCAGCACAGACTCCCTTGAGTCCCTCTCTTTTCTTTTTTATGTAGTCCTGTGACCTCTTTTCTCGTGTTCTTGTCGCGCCCTGATGCTTGCAAGCTTCGGCGCGTTATAAATACATAAATAAATAAATTAGACTAGATGTGGAGTAGGGCTATCTGGCCCAACCAGTCCAAATGTGAAATAGGTCTATCTGGCACAATACGGCTAAATGTGAAATAGGTCTATCGGGCACAATCTGGCTACATTTTAAATAGGATTATGCAGCACAATCAAGCTAAATGTGACGGGGTTATCTGGCACAATCAGGCTAGATGTGAAATAGGGTTATCTGGCACAATCGGGCTATCTGGCACAATCGGGCTATCTGGCACAATCAGGTTAACTAAAATAAGGATATCTGGCACAATGAGGCTAAATGTGAAATGGGGCTGTCTGGCACAATGAGACTATTTAGCACAATCGGGCTAAATGTGAAATAGGGCTACCTGGCAAAATCATGTTAAATGTGCAATAGGGCTTTCTGGCACAATCAGACTAAATGTGAAATAGGGTTATCGGGCATAATCAGGCTAAATATGAAATGGGGCTGTGTGGCACAACCGGGCTGAATTTGAAATATGACGATTGAATGTGGAGCAATGATGGCTGCACCCCCTGCCTGTAGCCGCACTTAGTCAGTGGCTGCTGGGTGATGGCTGCAAGCACCATAGGCTAACACGGGTCAACATGCTCTGGACCCACTTCTGCAGGAGCTGCCCTTTGCCTCGGGTCCTTAGCGGAGGAGGCTGCAACAGGCAGGGTCTCCCCTAAGAGGCTGCCTTAAGGGGTTGCCATGCCCAATCATGGTCCGTGGTGCAGGGTGGGGAGTCGGGAACAAGATTGCGGGGGATGCGGGAAAGGGGATGGCATGGAAGAGGGAGAGAGTGACTTAAGCAAAAAGCCGGAGAAGCAGACCGATAATCTTACCCAAAAGAAAACTAATTTCATTTCAAATCAAACAAAAATGGTGTTGCTCCCAGCCAGCAAGGTTAGACTTACCCTGGCTCTTGTTTGTAAGTGGCTCTGACCACGGTCTGCAGGGTCTAGATCCTTGCAGTTCTCCTGGCAATCATGTTGGCCAAATCAGTCTGTGGTGCAGGGTGGGGTGACGGGAACAAGATTGCAGGGGGAGCGGCGGGTGGAGGGCAGGGAAGCAGTAAAGAGGGAGTTGCGCAGAGGGCCAGAGAAGCAGGCCGATAATATTACCCAAAAGAAAACAAATTTCATTTGAAATCAACGAAAATGGGTAAATTCCCAGCCAGCAAGGTTAGACTTACCCTGACTCTTGTTTGCAAGTGGCTCTGGCCACAGGTTGCAGGGTCTAGACCCTCGTAGGTCTTCTGGCGATCAGGTAGGCCCGATCACAGCCCATGGTGTGCGGTGGGGAGAGGGGGAACAAGGTTGCAGGGGTGGCAGGCGGGAGAGGGCAGAGAAGCAGGAGAGAGGAAGTTGTGCAAAGGAAGCAGTACAAGAAACAGTACAATCATGATAAAATGTAGACATGGGTGAAAACAGAAGAAGGGAAAGCAAGAGGATTAACCAACAAGAGAAGATAATAGATGAGATTCAAGGTTTGTTTGAAAAATACAGAGAAATGATGCAGAACGAAGTAAGAAGGGAAGGGCATTCCAATGTTTGGGAGCTAGAAGAGCAAAAGAACAGAAATTTGAAAAAACACAGGGAGGTTTGGGAACAGTTAAACAAAATACATTCTGTGATCTGAGAGGGCGAGAGGGGACGTAGGACGAGACTAAGGAGAAAGATAGGGGGCAGACCATGGGTATATTTAAAGACTGATGAGAGAAAGTGGTAGAAAGGGAGTAATGAAATATGAAGTAGGGAGGGTGTAATAGAAGACCGAGCGAGTGAAGACAAAAGGACGGAAATCAAGGAATTATTGGGGGGCAGGAAGACCAAGCAATGGAGATGAGCAGTAACCAATACGAGAAAAGACAAGAGAAAAATTAAGTTTTATGGCATGGAAAGAGAGGGCAAGCACGACAGATGTTAAAAAAGTGCCTAACGACAAAAGCGAGCAATAGACGAAAAGTGAAGAGAAAACGAGAGAGAAGGATCAAAGATATCGCCCAGGTTACACGCAGATAGTGAGAAAGAATGAGAATATGGAGGAAAAAGAGAAAGGGTAGAAGCAGGAAAGAACAGACCTCAGTTTTAGATGGCTTGAAATGTAGAAAATGAGAACATATCTAGTTTTGAAAAGCAGAAAGACGATTTGTAACAAAAGAATGCAGAGCAAAATCCAAGGGAGAAAACGATCTGTCATAGATGTACAGATGAAAAGGAAGATGGAAACAGGGGAGGAGCAGTATAAAGAGAGAAGAGAAGAGGACCAAGTACAGAGCCTCGAGGGGGGGCGTGGCTAACCGCCATGTAAGCAGGACGCTTTCCACGCAGCTCCGTATGATGTGCCCTTGATTTTGCTGCGATACTGCGGTTTTGTCCCATCAATACTGCTGAAACTCGCCACATCCGTGGCTAAATACCCAGAGCACCTGCACAAGAAGTTTGGGGCCGCTGCGACCTTCCTGCACGAAGTTATCCGGAGTTTGCTGAGGCACACCGGCACCAGAAAATGGCGCCTGCCTAGCGGAAGCCGGCGCGTACTAAACACAGCCGCCTGGCCTGCGCCACAGACGGCAATGGGGACCAGCTTGGCCCGACAGCGCCCAGGGGGCAACCTGGACGCTGGGCGGAAGGAGCAGAGATTGGAGCGGTCCTGCGCTGCGGAACCCTGAGATCCAGCACCCCCCCCCCCGAGCTGCGGGGAGGATCCGGCCCCGAGCGGCCTGGGACGCGCCGCTGGAACCTCGTGGAGACAGCGGAGCGCAAGCGGCCCTGCTGAGCCCACTTGCAGAGAAGGAGACAGAGCACCCGGATTGCCGACGTGCACTGAGGAGACCCGGAATCCGGTGCCCTCCCGGTCCCTGGCGGAGGTCCGACCCTGGGCAGCCTGAATCGCGCCGCCGGGATCCCGTGGAGACTGAACCCGCCCACGAATGAGGGAACACAGCACCCAGATAACCGGCAAGCAGCCTAGCGAAGAGAGAGGGAGCCGGCGCGGAGAGGCACGCCACCTCACCCGACAAATACGGGGTAAGGAGACGGCGGGAGGGGGGACGCAGCCGCCATCGCCAACATTCCACATTGATCAAGCGGCCTATCCCCCCCCGCCTGCCCGCAAAGCATTAGTGCCCCTGCTCGTGGCACCGCACCTTTGCCGGGGCCGCAAACTGCGCCCGGTGCCTGGAGGACCCGGCCCGGAGTAGCCCTCGGTTGCGAACCAGGGAGACGTACCCACCCCAAACAGTGGCCTGATCTCGGGCCAGCAATAAAGTAGGACCACGGGCGCTTCTTCTGCCCGTGGCGCAATTGACTATAAGCCTAGTGGCTCCTCCCGCACTGCTGTTTAAAGGTGCGGCGCACATAGCCCAAAGGACCGCAGCCAACACACTTTGGTAGTCTTGCCCTCGGCACAACACTGCAGTTTACCATGCTGAGGCCCGCCCTTGGACCTGCGGACCCGCCTTCCCATTGAGAAATGTTCGTGAAAGGCAACAAGGGTAGACAGAGGCAAACAACCATGGAAACCTTCACGGCTAGTGGCCCAGTCAGTCTTAACACCTGCACCACCAGTACCGAAGCTCAGCAGGGAGAGACCAAGGAACCAGCGAACACACAGCTCATGGAAGCCATCAAGGCCCTACAGAGGACCATGGACGCCAAAATTGACGCTGTGGCAATTGATTTGAACCTGCTGCGACAGGATGTCCGTGCTATTGCAGGCAGAACTGAAGCGCTGGAAACCCAGGTCAGTGAAAACACGGAGGCAAAAACTCAGATACGTAATGATGTGGACGCTCTAGTACAAAAGGTGAAAAACCTGGAGGACAGAGCTGATGAGGCGGAAGGGCGGGTGCGCCGAAACAATATTAGACTCCTTGGATTACCGGAGGGCATTGAAGGGAGTGACCCCACAAACTACGTTGAAAACCTCCTAATACAAGAAATCGGGGCCGGAAAGCTTTGCAGGGCTTCACCATTGAGCGCGCACACCGTTCCCTCACCAAAAGGCCGCCCCCGTGGACCCCACCCAGACCTATAGTAGCCAAGGTGCTCAATTACAGAGACAGGGAGGCGATCCTCGCATTCTCGAGGTCAGGTGGCCGCATACAAAGGGACTCAGCCAAAGTGGCCATATACCCGGACTACACATTCCAAGTTCAAGTGGAGAGGGCCCAATTCATCACCACCAAGGCAAGACTAAAAAACGCAGGCTTACGCTACATGCTTCTCTACCCAGCCAGGCTAAAAGTGCTACACGACAACAAAGCGCTGCTATTCGATATACCATCGGAAGCCAACAAGTGGATGGACGGCGAACAGCTCCCAGACCTTGAACCTAGAGAGCGCAGGCCACGGAAGCAGCACCCCAAGTGACACGAGCCGCCCAGCTATGGAGCTGGGCTCACACGGAAACTGGGACGCACCGCAACGCAGCAACACTGATCCCCATAGGAGTTGCACGGGAGTCGGACGGCTCCTCCCAAGACAACAATCGAAGCGCTCCTGCTTCAGGCCCCCTGAAGAAGTTTGGGTGCGTTACACCCGCCCGTAGGGCACCTCGAGACCTTAGGTCACATGGCGCGGAAACAGGACAGTCAGAACGGGGGAAACCTCGCTAGACTTGTTATCTTACTGGGGAGTTCAAAGTTTTTGAGAAGGGGAACCCACCTATGTTCGGGTTGTTCTCAGTTAAAGGGGGGAGGTGGGATGCAGGGAGTTATTATTTCAGTTGGGAATTATAAACGGAAAACACCAAGACTACGGGAGCCCTCGATACGCACTGCCGCACTAGCAAGGCCCCGAGTCCTGTTGGCCCCACAGGGTCGTCCTAGCACCACCCATGGCTGACACAGTGAAGATCGTTACTTGGAACGTCAGAGGCCTAAACAGCTTCGTCAAACAACGACGCGTCCAATCCTACTTGAGGAGATGCAAGGTCGGAATCGCCATGCTTCAAAAGACTCACCTAACTGCCAAAAAGCTAGATGCCCTGGCCAAAGCCTGGCGTGGCACCCTAGTGGTTTCCGCTTACTCCTCCTACGCCAGGGGGGTCCTGATCTGGATTGCCCCTACCGTCCCCTTCAGGCTTACTTGTACTAAATCAGACAATGGGGGGAGGATGGTTGCGGTTTGCGGCTCTATCGAAGGCAAAGAGGTATGCCTGGTCAGTACTTACGCACCCAACCACGACGCGACTGTCTTCTTCCACTCCCTCTATACACGGCTCACCCCATACGTGGACAGAATTATTATATGGGGAGGCGACCATAACTGCACCCTAGACCCTCTACTAGATGGATCCAACAATAAACACGATCGTCCCTCCCCCCCAGCCAAAATACTTTCCAAATTAGTCCAACAATTGCAACTCAGTGATATTTGGAGGGATCAGCACCTTGAGCAACGTGAGTTTTCCTTCTACTCCCCACCACATGCCGTGCATACCAGGCTAGAATATATTTTTCTCAGCCAAGCACAACAGTCCGCATTTGTTGACGCGCACTATTTGCCGAGGGTACTATCCGACCACTCTCCCCTGTTGGTCACCTGGGAGGTGTTCCCGCCAAAACCCCCCATTCCCACGTGGAGATTGAGAGCTGAAGCCCTACTTGATACATCATTCAGAGAACGCATAAGGGATAGTACTGAAGAATACTGGCACAACAATCTACATAGCGTTAAATACATGAGTACCACCTGGGAGGCATACAAGGTAGTCATGAGGGGCGAGATGATCGCAGCAGTGGGGGTTGCCCAGAGATCCATCACAACCCTGTTAGAGCAGGCCGAGAGAGACCTGGGTGCCCTCGAGGGCAGGGCTGACTCATCCCCTGATCACTTACGAAGAATCACCAAACTTAGACAGACCTGCCTAACGCACTGGGAAGCCCTAGGTAAACTGAGTTACGCCAAACACACGGAAAGAATCCACGCCCTGGGGGACAAACCCGGGAAACTGTTGGCCTGACTCTATAAAAGGGAAACCCACAGGCCACCCATTTGCCACATATTCACACCAGACGGCACTGCCGTGCATACCCAACAGGAAATTAATTCGGTCTTCTCTAACTTCTATCGCAACTTGTACTCTGAGACCCCCCCCCCCCTTCTGACACAGGGATCGAAGACGCCCTTGACGTCATCAATTTGCCCAAATTAGACTCCCATATGGCTGAGACCCTTGACGAGCCCGTTACTCCCGAAGAGGTCAGGGTGGTAATTAGATCGCTACCAGCTGGGAAAACCCCAGGCTCGGATGGCCTCCCCGGGAAGTTCTATAAGACCTATGAGGAAACGCTCGCCCCTATATTGGCCCAGGTCTATAATGAGGCCTTTGAGCGTGGCGCCCTCCCGGACTCCATGAGCGAGGCTGTGATAATACCCCTACTCAAACCAGGGAAGGATGGGGCAGATTGTGGTTCATACAGGCCCCTCTCCATGCTAAATGTAGACTGTAAGATCCTCACAGCATTGCTCGCTAATAAACTACACAGAGTGATCCCACTGTTGATTCATCAGGACCAAACTGGATATGTCCCTGGACGATCCATCACTAAGAACTTGCGTAGGTTACATCACGTTATTTTTAGTACCGAGGGAAGGCCACAGAAACTTGCAGTGGCGTCACTGGACGCCACCAAGGCTTTTGATTCCGTGAGGTGGGAATGGCTATATGCTACCATGACAAAGATGGGAATAGGACCTATATTTCTGAAATGGACCTAGCTGGTCTATGCCAACCCCACTGCAAGGGTACGCACCAACAGAACCTATTCCGCAAAATGGTCCCTACACAGGGGCACCCGGCAAGGCTGCCCTCTGTCCCCCATGTTGTACATCATTGCCGCGGAGCCTGTAGCAGCCTACTTGAGACAGGAATATGGAGATGGGGGCATTCAAATAAATGGAACGACTCACCTCGTCTCTATGTACGCTGATGACACTCTCTTGTACTTAACAGACCCTGAACACCTCCTGCCCTACATCCTTGAAACCCTGGACTGCTTTCATAAGCACACCGGGATTCAGATTAATAAGAGCAAATCTTGCCTCTACCCCCTAGCTGCACTACACAGTGAAGAATATGGTTCTCTCCCCCCTCTGGACCTCGAATGGCAGGTGACATCTTTCAAATATTTGGGGATAACTATACATCGAAAAAACCCCGGCACGGAACATATCCTTAACACCGTTAACGCCAAGGACTCTCTCTTAAGATCCATGGAGTTTTGGGGGCGGCTCCCACTTTCAATGTCCGGGTGTGCGGGCCTCCTTAAGGTGGTCGCCCTACCCCGCCTACTGCATAACTTCACTAACATTCCCTTTAACATCCCACCCTCGTTCTTTAAGGACCTCAACAAACTCTGTAGGGGCTTCCTTTGGCAGGGAGGCAGGCACAGGGTGGTATTGGAAACTCTCCAGAGACCATACGAGAGGGGCGGGCAGTAGATCCCCAATTTTGAACTCTACTTCCATGCTAGCCAATTAAGACACGTCGTGCGGTGGATGACCGATGAATGCACAACAGACACTCGCCTCTTCCAGCCGGCCCTCCCCCAGCTGCTACTTAGAGACTTTCTGTGGACTAGGAAGAGTTCCCTCGAACATTGCCCTTACCTTGTCAAGTTGGGGATCCGACTCTGGAAAAGGGCCTGCAAGCTAGTTGGGTCCGTAGATCCGTACTCCCCACAGATCCCCATTGCAGCACTCATGACCAGTCATTCCTGGGGGCAACTTGAGACTTGTACACAATGGGAGCCCTTCGGGGTGGCCACACTGGGGGACTTGATCCAAGAACAGGAGGTGTTGGCCTTCCCGGAGCTCTGCGATGCCACGGGGCTCCAGGCCGGGCTATTTCTGTTGCACAGAGTGGTCATACAGGCCCTGAATAGCAGATGGCCTGTCGCTGTCGACCACTCAGAGGAAAACGAACGCATCGAAACGATACTAAACGCTGCTGAAGGGGGACACGAGACCTCATGTATCTACAAGGCCTTTCTGTGGGGCTCCACCAAAGAAGACCTCAAATGCCGGAACAGATGGGAGACCAA
The DNA here is from genome assembly GCF_040938575.1 of Ambystoma mexicanum. Lineage (NCBI taxonomy): Eukaryota > Metazoa > Chordata > Amphibia > Caudata > Ambystomatidae > Ambystoma > Ambystoma mexicanum. Next base: position 1,537,837,297 of record NC_090922.1, read on the forward strand.
ACTAAGCCTCGTTTTTGAGGCCAAAGACTGAGGTGTTATAACCCACTACCACAAAAAAATCTCCCGAAACGCCCGCTTACAGCTCATCCAACTGTACATTTTGAACAGAGCGTACCTCACCCCAGAAGCTATTTCAAGATTTACCGGTGCGGGTACCCAATTATGTCCCAAATGCAGTGAACCCAAGGTTGGTATGGCCCACATGTTCTGGGGATGCCCTGTGATTAGAGAGTTTTGGTCACAAGTGAAGCACAGAGTGGCCGGTGCAGACATTGACATTGAAGTGGATGAACCCTCGGCATGTATCCTGGGCAGGTATAGGCACAGCAGGAAGAATAAATCCCTGAATAAGCTTAGAGACCTTATATATATATATATATATAATGGCCAAAAGGCGCATAGCCATGGGGTGGAAAAGCCCTAGAGGACCGCTTATGCCCCTGTGGTGGGGTGACCTTGCGAAGTGGATCACAGCTGAAAACGCAGCATGGGAGACGGCGATCCAAGTGCAGAGACTCGATTCTAGCGAGGAGCTACACCGTTGGGTGGCCTTAACAGTACCCCTGCTCCATCCTGAGTCGCAGGATGGTGAGCCAAACGGGGAAGGCGACCCAGGCCCTGGCACGGACTCATAAGAAACAGTGAACTGACCGTGGTCTTGGAGGGGAAGGAGAGGGATGGGTGGAGGGGAGTTGGGGACTTTACTTTTGACACGCTTGTTCTATCTCCACTGATGCCAGTTTTGTCATCTCATGTTATGAAACTAATAAAATATATTTTTAAAAAAATAAATTAAAGTACAGAGCCTCGAGGAACACCAAATAAAAGAGAGAGTGAAGGCGAAGAGTGCCCGGCCCAAGTTACAGAGTAGGACCATTGGGAAAGATAGCAGCGGAACCATTGAAGAATAGACCCCAAGATGCCCAAGGTAGAAAGAGAGGAAATAAGCACTGTCGTAACAGGGGCCCCGGTGACCACATGTTCTGGGAGGGTGCCCCATTTGGAGTAAAACAAAAAAAAAGATTTTTTTTTCCAACATTTTATTTTTCAACATTTTATTTTTGAATTCACTCTGCATTTATAAAGAAATTATTTCTTTAACAGAAATTATTTCTTTATGAAGTCAGAGTGACTACAAAAAGAAACAATTTACTTTTGAAGAATTATGGCTCCCCTCAACCCCATGCCGTATGCGTGTGTGAGTGTATGGTGAAAGGACGCACACAAAGGCTACTTCCTGTCTTAGCCTGTCCTTGCCTGATCTTGCCTCTTGCCAGAACCCCTGCATCGCCGGACTTGATCTCAAGTTAGAAACCTAAGGTACTGTCTGACTACACGCCATATTACTACTTCATAATACAGCCACTCTCTGTGGCCATATTTCCCGGCTGCTATTCAAGTATATGGACTATCAATAATATATACCGCTACATGTCACTATGCCTCTGACTACTAGATTGTATACTGCTGATTATTTACGCAATGTCTGCCTTTGTGAGCTTGCTATTTGAACTTGCTGCCCATATTGTGACATCTGAGATTACTTATAGCCACATAGCACCGAGTTTTGTTACACTCTGTCAGATATTACTGCATTTAGCCCGCTAATAGCATCATTTTAGCCTATCTGCACCCTGACTTACAAATTGCACCTAGCCCATTAACTGGACCCAACCTATCTATGTCTTGCTATCTGATATTGCGCCCAGCCTGATAGTCGCATCTAGCCTGCCTGTACTTAGCCATTTCAAATTGCACCAGAAATTGCACCTAACTTGCCTCTACGCAGCCACTTAGCATGTACACCCTGGGTCTCGCCTACAGGTCACCCTGGCTACCACTGTATATTACCCTCTCCATCATACTAGGAGTACAATCACTTAACTTGACCACCAAAGCTAACATTTTGAGTCTCTGCACCACGTCCTATACCACCCATCTTACCTACCTTATCATGCTCGACACAAAAACCCAATACAGGACTTAAAATGAACCAATATCCAGACAGTACCACTCTACAAAGGCCATGTAATACTGTAGACGGAAACCTAAGACTACGCGCTCACCTGTCCAAATTGCATGAGCCACCAGCCAAGAAAATTGAACTACTAAATCTCCAAAAAAATACAGTTACCTTTGAAGGTTACTGCAGAACCCACCAGGAAACAGTCCAAGCCCAATAGACCTATACTAAACGGCACCAAATAGACAGCCAAAGTTAGTCATAACACTACCGGCCCTAACTTCGAAAGCCACAAACCTTATCTCAAAGGAGCGCTTATAAACGCTAGGTCTCTAGTCGCACACTCTACAGAGATATCCGACATCATTCTTACAGACAACCTAGACTTCCTGGCCATCTCAGAATCCTGGCTACATGATGCGGCAGGCCCTGCCCTATCATTAGCAGTCCCGGATAACCATACTATTCTACGAGCGGACACTCACCTCCCGAGGTGGAGGCATAGCAATCATAGCTAAAATCAGCCTAGACATGAGAATTATCACAACCACCACTATGAAATCCTGTGAATGCCTCACAGTCAAAATAGCCATTGCTAACTCCCAAACCCTAAACGTCATCCTTATCTACAGACCACCAGATCCTATCGGAACCTTCGCCGAGGACATCTCGACATCCCTGTCCAATAACCTAAAAAATACATCCCAAACAATAGTGCTAGGAGACTTTAATCTAGGTTACAATGACAATGAGGATATCAAATCTACAGCGATTGCCCTGACCCTGAAAGAGCTGGGATTCTCCCAGAAAGTTGAATTACCCGCCCACAATAAAGGTTGTATCCTTGATTGGATAGCAGAACACAACTGCGAAGTAAATATTACAGATTCCGTACCTCAGATCTGGACTGACCACCACCTGCTTCTATTCACAGTGAAGACCAACCCTGCTACCGCCCTGTCCACACTTGCCCCGCACTTGCCCACAAGGAACAAAAAACTCATGACAGCAGAAAATCTGATGCCCGTCATAATACCTAAATTGAACTCACTACCAGACATTATGGACCCCAATCTGTTAGTTGAACAGTATAATGAAGCTATGAACTCAGCCCTCAACCACATAACTCCGCTCAAACTATGAAATAGCAAACCGAAAAAACACCTCAACTCATGGTTCACTCCTCATCTAAAAAATCTCAGGCTGACCAAAAGAAAACTTGAAACTATTTGGAGACTCTCCCCATCAGTCGAAAATAAACTCAACCTTTCCAAAGCCTCCTCCCAATACAAGAAAGAAATACTATTAGCCAAACAAGAAACCTATAATACTAGAATATCTAATTCAAAATCTAGTGTCAAAGAACTGTTCAGCATTCTGAAAGAATTGGAAACTCCCGTTGTACCTCAAGAAAACTGCACCAAGGACAAAAAATGGTGCTCCAATATACAACTTGCCTTAACAAATAAAGTAGCTAACCTACAAACTAAAATTGCCCTCAAGAAGGCATCCCTAACGCCTCACATCCCTCAGAGCTTAGCGCCACCACCACCACCGCGTAATCAAGAAGCCCGATTCGGCTTTTCTAAGGTATCGACTATAGAGGTAGAAAAGGTCATCCTGGGACTTAAACCGTCTAACTGCAAAGGCGACCAATGTCTAGCACAACTTATCAAGGATGCTGCCAGAGAACTATCGCCATTAATAACCAAACTTATCAACTCCTCCTTTACCACAGGCTCAGTACCGAACAACCTAAAAGAGTCCTGGGTACTGCCACTATTAAAGAAACAAACCCTCGACCCGGCCATTCCCACTAATTTCAGGCCCATCACGACTGTGCCCTTTCTTCTAAAACTCCTAGATAAAGTGGCTTACATGCAAATACAAATTTCCCACAGTCCAACCACCTACTTGGAACCCGTCAATCAGGATTCCGCCCGCAACATGGGACTGAGACAGCTCTAATAGATCTTAAGGCCCAAATAGACGAATGCAGACATAATGGGCAAGCAGCCCTACTTCTCCTTCTGGACCTATCAGCGGCATTCGACTTAGTCGACCACACAGTCCTATGTAGTCACCTCGACTCTGCAGCCCACTTCTCAAAAGAGGCGATAACATGGATCAAGTCATTTCTGAGTAATCAGACTATGAGAGTCTTCGCTCCATCAGCCTCATCAGATCCTATCCCCATAACATGCGGTGTACCACCAGGATCCTGTGTGTCACCCACCCTCTACAATGTTTTCACGAAGCCCCTCTTTGATGAAATGGATCATCTTGGTATCGCCTACACCAACTATGCAGACGATACCCAAATCCTCCTCCCGCCCTCAGGAGATTACGCCAAGGACCTGGCCCTAGTGAACAGTATCTATAGCATCGTTCAGGCATGGATGGCGACACACGGCCTATGCCTGAACGATGATAAAACTGAGCTTATCATCCTAGGTACCCCTACCTATATATCCAAACTCAGCCCTGACTATGCCAACTTCATTATCGATGAGAACAACATAAAAGTAGCTAATGAAGTGAAAACCCTAGGATTCTACCTAGACGCCACCATGACCTTTACCAAACAAGTCAACTCTCTAGCCTCTGCCACAGCATACTTATCAGAGCGAGTAAACAATTCCTCTCTACGGACAGCTGCATTACACTTGCCAGAGCACTGATACTATCCAAATTGGATTATTGTAATGGACTCTACATTGGGGCAAATAAACAGACCATCCACAAAATTCAAGTCCTCCAGAACAATGCCTTGAGAGCAGCACTCAAGATTAACAGAAATGAGCATATATCCTCTATAAGAAGAGAATATAAATGGCTCTCCACCGTTGATAAAATTCAACTCAAAATCGCCTCCCTCACCCACAAATGCCACAATAATAAAGCACCTCCCTACCTCACAGACAGGTTATGCAAAAGAACCTCTTCCAGACCAACTAGAACAGCTAACGCAAACTCCCTCCAAGTTCCGCACTTCAAACTCTCCACTATAGGAGGACATAGCTTCCCTGTCAAGGCTGCACAGTTATGGAACTCCTTCCCCCATGACATCAGAGAACCTCAGCCTTTCGCCAATTTTAGACAGAACCTAATTAGGTGGCTGAGAGCTAATGACAGCTAACTACTCTAACTGCTTGACCTGATATGTCACACTGTACATAACTGTATATTACTTTCCTATGACTATGCAGGAGCATGTACTTTGCTCCCCTTGTTCCTTGACCTCTCCTTGTACATACCTGCCTACTGTAACATTGTTGATGTCTGTATTTTTTTCCTACTTTCATGCACTTTTAACTAAATTGAGCATATCCTTGTCTGCTTGCACCCTGATGCCCCAGGGTATGGCGCGCCATATAAATAATAAACTAAACTAAACTAAACAAATGTATGGGTGGCTGGGTGTGCCTGTATGGTGAACGGGTGCACATTTAAATGTATGGGTAGGTGCCTGTGTGCCTGTATGCTGAAAGGTTGCACACTTAAATGTATTGCTGGCTGCATGGGGGTGCCTGTATGGTGAAAGGGTGCACACTTAAATGTATGGGTAGGTGCCTGGGTGTGTGCCTGTATGGTGAAAGGTTGCACACTTAAATGTATGGATGGCTGCCTGGGTGTGTCTTTATGGTAAAAGGGTGCACACTTAAATGTATGGGTGGCTGCCTGGGCGTGTCTGTATGGTGAAAGAGTGCACACTTAAATAAATTGGTGGCTGCATGGGTGGGCCTGTATGGTGAAAGGGTGCACACTAAAATGTATGGGTAGGTGCCTGGGTGTGTGTGCCTGTATGGTGAAAGGTTGCACACATAAATGTACAGGTGGCTGCCTGGGTGTGCCTGTATGGTGAAAGGGTGGACACTTAAATGTACGGGTGGCTGCCTGGGTGTGCCTGTATGGTGAAAGGGTGCACACTTAAATGTACGGGTGGCTGCCTGGGTGTGCCTGTATGATGAAAGGGTGCACACTTAAATGCATGGGTAGGTGCCTGGCTGTGTGTGCCTGTATGGTGAAAGGTTGCACACTTAAATGTATGGGTGGCTGCATGGGTGTGCCTGTATGGTGAAAGGGTGCACACTTAAATGTACGGGTGGCTGCCTGGGTGTGCCTGTATGGTGAAAGGTTGCACACTTAAATGTATGGGTGGCTGCATGGGTGTGCCTGTATGGTGAAATAGTGCACTCTTAAATGTATGGGTGGCTGCCTGGGTGTGTCTGTATGGTGAAAGAGTGCACACTTAAATGTATTGGTGGCTGCATGGGTGCGCCTGTATGGTGAAAGGGTGCACACTAAAATGTATGGGTAGGTGCCTGGGTGTGTGTGCCTGTATGGTGAAAGGTTGCACACATAAATGTACAGGTGGCTGCCTGGGTGTGCCTGTATGGTGAAAGGGTGCACACTTAAATGTACGGGTGGCTGCCTGGGTGTGCCTGTATGGTGAAAGGGTGCACACTTAAATGTATGGGTGGCTGCCTGGGCGTGTCTGTATGGTGAAAGAGTGCACACTTAAATAAATTGGTGGCTGCATGGGTGGGCCTGTATGGTGAAAGGGTGCACACTAAAATGTATGGGTAGGTGCCTGGGTGTGTGTGCCTGTATGGTGAAAGGTTGCACACATAAATGTACAGGTGGCTGCCTGGGTGTGCCTGTATGGTGAAAGGGTGGACACTTAAATGTACGGGTGGCTGCCTGGGTGTGCCTGTATGGTGAAAGGGTGCACACTTAAATGTACGGGTGGCTGCCTGGGTGTGCCTGTATGATGAAAGGGTGCACACTTAAATGCATGGGTAGGTGCCTGGCTGTGTGTGCCTGTATGGTGAAAGGTTGCACACTTAAATGTATGGGTGGCTGCATGGGTGTGCCTGTATGGTGAAAGGGTGCACACTTAAATGTACGGGTGGCTGCCTGGGTGTGCCTGTATGGTGAAAGGTTGCACACTTAAATGTATGGGTGGCTGCATGGGTGTGGCTGTATGGTGAAATAGTGCACTCTTAAATGTATGGGTGGCTGCCTGGGTGTGTCTGTATGGTGAAAGAGTGCACACTTAAATGTATTGGTGGCTGCATGGGTGCGCCTGTATGGTGAAAGGGTTCACACTAAAATGTATGGGTAGGTGCCTGGGTGTGTGTGCCTGTATGGTGAAAGGTTGCACACATAAATGTACGGGTGGCTGCCTGGGTGTGCCTGTATGGTGAAAGGGTGCACACTTAAATGTACTGGTGGCTGCCTGGGTGTGCCTGTATTGTTATTGTTATTGTTATTTTGCATTTATATAGCGCCTTATATACCATTGGTATGGTCTGAAGGCGCTGGTAGGTTGAACGCCCTTGGGAACCGAAGTTCAGGTCAGTAGAGAGAGTAGAGGGAGTCCAAAAGTGCGTGTGCGCACCAGGTATGTGTGCAGCTGGTGCGGAAATCGAGTGGTAGCTGCTTCTTAGCTGTAGGTGTGGTGGTTGAGCGGTCAGGAGTATGTGTTCGCTCTGGTCGGTTTTACCCAGAACGAGTGTGGCTGCGTTAGGCCTGAGGAGAACGCCTGGCTGGGGGGTGTGAAACTAGCAATGATTACTTAGAGTGATGTGGAGTAAGCGGGAGAATGTAGATATGAGAACAGTTATACCGAATGGTGTCATAGTATCTCTGTGTTCTAGATGAGTGGTGGTGTAAGGGGGAGAGTAAGCGTGGGGTGTGGTATGATGTATGTTTTCAAGTGTTTCATTCATTCCAAAGCATATTAAGTATCGTCCGTTGCACATATTCGTCCGTTCCTCATACTCGTCCGCTCCACACATTCGTCCAGTCATTATCATCGTCTAGTTCACACCCTCGTCCAGTCGGCACACTCGTCCAGTCCGCACGCTTTCTTTGGTGCGATTGGTGTGAGAGAGGGTAGGGGGGTCAGAGGGGGAGACAGAGGCAGCTTTGGTTCTCGCTAGGGCTAGGCGCGCAGTTTTTAGGGAGGGGAAAGGGTGCGGTGGGGGGGAGGTGGCAGGGGTATGATGGCAAGGCGGGGGGTGGGCGATTGCAGGGTGGGGTGTGGTAGTGGGGGGAGCGGGCACGGGCAGTGCTGGTGTGTCGGCAGTGGGGTTCAGGAGATGAGTGGTCTTGGGTTTCTGATGGGCACTGGTGGAGTTGGTGCGCTCATGATTGGTGTGAGGTTGATTTGGGAGGGTTTTCTGGTTGTAGTTCTAGGGTCAGTGACTCACACTTATAGGTACACTTCTGGGCTCAACTAGTCAAGGACTAATTGGTGCTTCTAAGCAATTGGATATACTTCTAAGTGCAACTTGGTACGGTTCTAAATGCAATTGGGTACACTTTCTTAATGCAGTTGGGTATACTACTGAGTTGAGCAACTTTCAGAGAGGTTAATCGGCGCAACTTCAACTGTAGTTGGATATACTTCTAAATGCAGGTGGGAACAGTCCTAAATTCAACTTTCTCAGAGAGGGTATTGGGTGCAATTTCTAAATGCAATTGGGTACACTTCTAAATGTTGGTGGGAACAATTCTAAATTCAACTTTCTCAGAGAGGGTGCAGGGTACAGTTCTAGATGCAGGTAGGAACAGTTCTTAATTCAACTTTCTCAGAGAGGCTAATTGGGCGCAGCTTCTAATTAAGATTGGGTATAATTCTAATGCAGGTGGCAACAATTCTGAATTCAACTTTCACAGAGAGGGTGCAGGTACAGTTCTAGATGCAGGTAGGAACAATTCTTAATTCAACTTTCTCAGAGAGGCTATTGGGTGCAACTTTCAAGTGTAACTGGGTACACTTCTAAATGCAGGTGGGAACAGTTGTAAATTCAGTTTTCAGATAAGCTATTGGGTGCAGCTTCTAAATGCAATTGGGTACACTCCTAAAATGCCGTTGGATACACTTCTAATTGCAAGAGGGAACAATTCTAATTCAACTTTCTCAGAGAGGGTGCGGGGTACAGTTCTAATTGCGAGTGGGAACAGTTCTTAATTCAACTTTCTCAGAGAGGCTATTGGGCGTAACTTCTAAATAAGATTGGGTATACTTCTAATGCAGGTGGGAACAATTCTAAAATCAACTTTCACAGAAAGGCTAATGGGTGCAAACTTTCAGGTGCAACTGGGTACACTTCTAAATGCAAGTGGGGACAGTTCTAAATTCAGCTTTCACAGAGAGGCTATTGGGTGCAGCTTCTGAATGCAATTGGGTACACTTCTAAATGCCGTTGGGTACACTTCTACATGCAAGAGGGAACAATTCTAATTCAACTTTCTCAGAGAAGCTATCCGGCGCAACTTCCAACTGCAGTTGGGTACACTTCTAAATGCAGGTGGGAACAATTCTAATGCAGGTGGGAACAATTCTAAATTCAACTTTCACAGAGAGGCTAATAGGGGGCAGCTTCTAAATGCAAACAATTCTAACGCATCTTTCTCAGAGGGCTATCCGGCGTACTTCTAAATGCGATTGGGAACAGTTCTAGATTCAATTTCGTAGAGAGGTTGTTAGAGATTCCATCTAAGTGTGGCGTATGCTAGCAATCATTAGTTGACGTTATACTGCGGGCCATTGAAATGTAGGTTAGAGTGGGCAGGCTATTGGGAACACTTCTAGATTCAATTTTCCAGAGAGGCAATTGGGCACACTTCTAAATGCAACTTTCACAGATAAGCTATTGGGCACATTTCTAAATTCACAGAGAGGCTGTAGGGCGCACTTTCTAAATGCAAACTTTCACATGCTAACATTCACAATTCCATCTAAGAGTGGACATGCTAGTATTATGGCACTCTGTTATTGGTAGGTGAGATAGAGTGGCGGGGGTTTTCTGGAGTAGAGTGATTGCTCTACTCCCCACCCATGCCACACTCACGGTTTTTGTTGGTGTTTGTTGGCTTCTTTGGCGTCCCCTGCGGACACCTGCTGACACGTCCTGGAGCCGCCTCTGTAGGAGCCACCCTTTGCCTTGTGGCCCTTCGCCACAGGGGCTGCCGGGCAGAGGGCTGCCCTGGGAAAGTCGGGATAAAGGGGAGGTGGACGAATCAGGGCCAGGGGAGGACAAAGGGGGCGGCACTAAGGGAGGAAAGCTGCCGTGCAGAAGGGAGGCAGCAAGGGCCTCCTAGCCCCATATTGGTAGCATGGGGGGGCAGGGGCAACACAACCACACACGCTTACCTGGGCCAGGATGGAAATTGCCGGGAGGGAGCGGAGAGAGGGGGACGCAAAGAGGGTACAGGGGCCTGGGGGCACAGAAACTACTTTGTGGGGGGCATCTGGGGTCGGCTTGCCCTGCGTAGCACTCACCTGCTTCCTGATGGTAAAGGAAGCAGGGAGGCTACCGGGGTCGCTAGACCCGAGACCACGGGCCAAGTTAGCCAATGGGGGACGGGGGGCGGGATGGGAGGCGGGAGCAGGGAGATCCAGGAAGGAGCGGGGAGAGGGGGACGCAAAGAAGGTACAGGGGGCACAGAAACTACTTTGTGGGGGGCATCTGGGGTCGGCTTGCCCTGCGTAGCACTCACCTGCTTCCTGATGGTAAAGGAAGCAGGGAGGCTACCGCGGGTCGCTAGACCCGAGACCACGGGCCAAGTTAGCCAATGGGGGACGGGGGGCGGGATGGGAGGCGGGAGCAGGGAGATCCAGGAAGGAGCCGGGAGAGGGGGACGCAAAGAGGGTACAGGGGCCTGGGGGCACAGAAACTACTTTGTGGGGGGCATCTGGGGTCGGCTTGCCCTGCGTAGCACTCACCTGCTTCCTGATGGTAAAGGAAGCAGGGAGGCTACCGCAGGTCGCTAGACCCGAGACCATGGGCCAAGTTAGCCAATGGGGGATGGGGGGGGATGGGAGGCGGGAGCAGGGAGATCCAGGAAAGAGCGGGGAGAGGGAGACGCAAAGAGGGTACAGGGGCCTGGGGGCACAGAAACTACTTTGTGGGGGGCATCTGGGGTCGGCTTGCCCTGCGTAGCACTCACCTGCTTCCTGATGGTGAGAGGGTGCACACTTAAATGCATGGGTAGGTGCCTGGCTGTGTGTGCCGGTATGGTGAAAGGTTGCACACATAAATGTACAGGTGGCTGCCTGGGTGTGCCTGTATGGTGAAAGGGTGCACACTTAAATGTACGGGTGGCTGCCTGGGTGTGCCTGTATGGTGAAAGGTTGCACACTTAAATGTATGGGTGGCTGCATGGGTGTGCCTGTATGGTGAAATAGTGCACTCTTAAATATATGGATGGCTGGGAGTGTGTGTGTGTGTATATATGGTGAATGGTGTGTATGCTTGTGTTCAGGGGCGCAACAAAACCTTCATTTCAAGGGGGCTAACCCTTCAAATGTTGGGAGAGGCGCTAACTTCATGTGTGATGGGGAGGAGAAAACTTATTTGTGTGGGAACATCTAACTTCTTTACGCATTTTAATGAGACTATTCTAGTGCAGCTTCAATGTTACAAGCAATTCACTCCTTTAAGTCTGAATGCACCCACTTATGGACGGCTGTGAGAATGACTGGTCTCCTGTTCCCTATCTACCCTTACAATCACTCCCCTGGCATGCAAGTACTAAACCCACATCAGGATTTCAATTTCTTAAAAAATTGGGCATTTGAAAACGGGTACTAAGATTGAAATGCTGTACATTAGTAATTGCTGGGCCCTTGTTAACAACAAAAACCAGGTGCTGCTTAACATCTGTGTCCTTTTCTGTCTGGCAACTGTTCTGTAGGTCAGCCAGGTCAAGTCAACCTGGCCCACAATTTCAGTGGGTGGTGGGGGGAGTGCTAAAGCCCAGTCCGCTCAATGGTGTTGCACCACTACTTGTGTTTAATGCCTTGATTACTTATTGGTAATCTTCATTACACCTAGCCTTATTCTTCCTCATCTCAGTACTTGTGTATGAGGCAGTACGTGTGCATGAGGCGACATGCCTCATACACAAGTCCTGGGATAAGGCAGAGGTACATGAAGGTAATGCCTGACTTAGCTAAATGTATTCTTCATTACTCCTAGTCTCACTCTTCCTCATCCCAGTACTTAACTGTGAGGCAAGGAGCCTCATACGTAAGCACTGGGACAATGAAGAGGGATGTGGAGGTAATTCTAGGCCAATTAGCTGATTTTGGAGTTTGGGTAGGAAATGGGAGGGAGAAGGGATGTGTTGGGGGCTGGGTTGTGCAGTAAATCATAATGGCCGTCCATGACATGCTAAGCGGGCAAGATATGTGGTATTAGTGGCTAGAGAGGCATTTTGGTGCAGCCAGTCTAGTCATTCCTCAGTTTGGTATGACTTTTTTTAACTGGGCATTTCTGATAAAGCAGTCCTGCTAAGTCTAATTACATGGCTTGACTGGCATTTGGGTTCTGTCAGTCCAGCCGTTTCTTACTGCGGCACTGTATATTTTTCTGGGCATCTGTGATAAAATTATATGATAAGTCATATATAACGCACCTGTACACAAGTGTTTTTAGGCTCGACAAGTCAAGGGAAGGAAAACAAAGAGAGGACAAAATAAATGATCGTACTAAACCTTGTGTCATTCAGATCATGCAAGTGTGAGAACGAGAAGTGCAAGGGGAAAGGGAGGGGGGAAGTGCAAGGGAGAGGGGAGGAGAAAACGGGGCAGCAATGCACTGAGTAAGTGCAGCCAGGGCAGGGTGGCTCTGGGTAGTGCAAGGAGAACAAGGGACTGTAGGGTTACAGTTACAGCCCCTAACTGTGTGGTAGGCTCGTAGGCAGTGCAAGGGTGACTGATCAAGAAAGAGCCTTGACTCAGTGAGACTGAGGGTAGCCAAGCAACCAGTTGGTACAGCAAACAGGTAGGTCAGCAGGGGAGGGAGAAAGAGAAAGCGGAGGAGACGAGGAACATTTTGAGCTGCTTCCGGAACTTCAGGTGGTCCGGCTCAAGTTTGGGAGAGGCAGGGAGGCCATTCCAGAGGGAGGCACGTGCAGGGGAGAAGGATCTACCCCCCCACTCTCTGCCTGGAGAAGCATCAAACCCTTAGGGCTCGAGACGGAAGGTATTTTGGAAGAGAGCTTTGGATGTAGTGCAGATCCCAGCCCCAGAAACCTTGTGGACAATGAAAAGGGTCTTCAACTTGATCCTTGCAGCCACCGAGAGCCAGTGGAGATATTTCATGGCTGGAGCGATACGGTCCCTGGGCTTGAGGCCAAGGGTAAGTCTCGCAGTCCTGTCTTGATTAGTTGCAGCAGAGGGCAGAGAGTAGAGGAAGGCAGATTGAGAAAGCGGCTATTGAACAGTAATCCAGCCTAGAGAGAACCAGGGCTCTGGAGACAGTGAGCTTCTGGGGGAAAGTGAGAAAGGGAAGAGTCCCTTTGAAGAGGTGCAGCTGATAGTGGGACTTCTTGGCGATGTCAGAGATGTGAAGAGAGTGGAGTTGAAGATGACACCAGGAATGAGCGAGAGAGGAGAGTAGGCTGAGGGGAGCCTCAAGGAAAGCTGGGTGTCATCCACATAACACTGTAAGTTAGAGGAGAAGGTAGAGATCAGGTGGGCCGAAGGGGCCAAGTAGAGGTTGAAAAACCAAGGTGAGAGGATAGAGCCCTGGAGAACACCACATGCAGAGAGAGGTGGCGGAGTGAAAGGGACCAAGTTGGACCTGGGAGGGGCGGTCCAAGAGGAAGGAGGTCAGCCACTCCAGAGCCTGATCCAGGATGCCCAGGTTCTCGCGGAGTCAATTGATCAGGATGGTGAGGTTGACCGTGTCGAAAGCAGAGGAAAGTTCCAGGAGGATGAGGACAGAAGGAATGCTGGAATCAAGGTTAGAGATCCGATCTTCACAGGTGTTCAGGAGAGCAGTTTCCGTGCCTCTGGCAGCTCTTAAGCCAGACTGATGGTCATGGAGACAACCAACAGATTCAGTGTGGAGAGTAAGCTGGCAGTTGGCCAGCTTTTCCAAGAGTTTGGGAGAGGGGAAAGTTCCAGTGGCAAAGAATGATTACAGAAATCGGCCAAAGCTGGATCAAGGGTGTCAATGTGGTCCTTGATGGTTCTGGAGGAGCAGGCGAGCACCTGTTTCGACGACACTTCCATAGATGGGACTTGAATAGAAACCTTGTCAGGTGTTAGAGAGAAAGAGGAGAAAGGAGGAGGAGGAGAGGGAGAGATGGCCAAAGGGGGCCGAGAGAGGAAGAGGAAGAGGGAGAGGAAGAGGGAGAGGAAGAGGAGATAGTGGACAGGATTTCCTGAGTTTTAGCAGAGAAGCGAGAGGCCAAAGTACAGAGGGCCTGTTGAGGGAACAGGAGAGGTAGAAACCGCAACAGGAATGGCCAGTTCCTTGCAGATTTGAGAGAGTTTGGCTGTGTTGTTAGAGGCCGCAGAGACGCAGGCATCAATGTGTGCTCTCTTCTTGATGAGTCCCATTGCTTCGACTGGCATTTTGATACAACCAGTCTAGGTATGTCTTAATGTGCCCTGGCATGCTTTACAGTAATTTTATTATGTGTCTACACTGATCTACATTGTGCAGCTAGTTGGACATGTTTTCATTGTGGCATGGCATTTTTAATAACAAAGCATTAATGTTCATGTGCACTGTTGGTGACTTGCATGTATTGGATTGGTGTTACCCTACAAACACTGTGGCTTTTTAGCCAATTTCTCTCACAATGTGTTGTATATTTCATTAAAACACATATTTATATCTTTCTCCTAGTGCAGTGTCTGGCATACCCCTTCAGCAACACGTTTGTGCATATTGCGCAAGCGTGGTAATCTAGGCGGGCCCATAGTGTGGCGCAACTCGTGATTTGCTGGCGAGTTGGGGGAGGGGCCCTCAGCATGGCTCGCAGGCTGGCCCCCAGATCTTGTGTAACGCCACTGGAAATAAGGCGAGAGTGATCAATAGTGTCGGACGCCGCAGACAAGTCAAGAAGAATAAGATTAGAGGAGAGCTTGGAGTGACGAGCAGAGAGGATTGAGACATGTAGAAGAGCAGTCTCTGTAGAGTGAGAAGGATTGATTGATTGATTTATTGAGCGCTTTACACCAAAGAGCTGTACAATGGAACAACAAATACATAGAAATAACAATTAACATTGTGAGCAGAAATTACAACTTGAATCATTCCACAAAACAGTGCAAAGAGCAATTAACTGAAAGAGGGGGAAGTCGAATGGGAATCGGAGTGTAGAGGGGGATGAGAGCCAAACTGAAGAGGAGGGAGGAGAGAGTGAAGGTTCAGATGGTTGACTACCTGAGCATAGACAGCCCGCTCAAGAATCTTAGAAATAAAGGGCAGAAGAGAGATGGGGTGGAAGTTGGCAGGAATAGCTGGGATGCGTTAAAGAATTTACCTCTGGGAAGGGAGGGGACCCCTGCCAGGCTCCCTGAGACTGCTGCTGCACTTGGGGATGGCCATCCCACATGGGAGACGGGTGCCCAAGGCCAGGTAAATGATCCCCAACCATCCTGGTATTCTGGCTGGCCCGCGTTACAGCTCCACCCTCTGGGAAAGGACGGGGAATGTCCCAGCCCTCCTTGGAACCACTGCTGGGCTTGGGGACGTTCAACTCACATAAGAATCAGCCGCCCAAGGCAAGAAATACGACACCCGCCAACCCCGGAGCGCTGGCTCGGCTGCGTTACAGAAATTCCCCCTGTCAAGGGAAGGGGACCCTGTCAGGGGCTCCCTGGCACTGCCGCTGTGCTTGGGTACAGTACACCCACATGGGAAATGGATGCCCACGGCCAGGAAATTCACCTGCAACCATCCTGCAGTTCTTGCTGGCCTGTGTTACAGCTTTTCCCCACCAGGGAGTCCCGGCAGTGTACCAATACCTCCCCAAATGGAAAAGATGTAACGCAGCCCAGCCAGAACTCCAGGACGGTTGGGGTGATGTCCCCGGCCTTGGACATCCGTTTACCATGTAGGTGTACCGTCCCCAAGCACAGCAGCAGCTCCAGGGAGCCCTGGCAGAGTTCACTTCCATCCTCCAAGGGAAATTCTGTAACACAGCCCAGCCTGCACTCCAGGATGGTCGGGGGTGATGTCCCTGGTCTTGGGCGGCTATCTCTCATGTGGTTTGACCGTCCCCAAGCCCGCCCAGCAGCGGGTCCAGGGAGCCCCAGCAGGGTCCCTGACCTTTCCTGGATTGAGAAGCTGTAATTCAGGCCAGCCAGAGCTCCAAGAAAGTCGGGGGGGCAATGTCCCCGGCCTTGGGCGGCTGTCTCCCATGTGGGTTGACCATCCCCAAGTGCAGCAGCATTCCCAGAGTGTGTGTAGTGGATGTGTAGTGTGCTGTCAGTTGTGTGCTGGCGGATCTTGATGATATTGTTAATGAAAGAGTTGATGGCAGTGGATCTCTCGATAGAGTGCAGTATGGGTGGACTGATGCAGTGCTTGATGGCTTTGAAAAAGGCACTGCGTTCACTGTTGGTCTTGGCTATGGTGTTTTCCTAGTACTTAGTCTTCCTGCTAGCCATTTTTCACCACCACCCTCTCTCCGCCAACCCCCCCATTTCCTTTGTACTCCCATAGACTATGATCATCCAATGCGCAAGCCCAACATACATCCTAGACAACGGCCATCATGAAGCGTCATAGTAAAAGTGCTTCATAAATTATTATTTACATTACATCCAAGAAGAATACTGCATGCCCCAAATTCACACATTTGGTCTCGCCAATCTATGGAATTGTTGTATAATTATAATGGACTGTACACATTGTGCCAACATTATCAGCAGGGGAATGAATTGAACGTCTTAGGCCGGTCTGCGGCTGCCGTGCTTTAGCCCTGAAGGTTGCACCCGCATCTCCCTGCTCTGTTGGCTGAGCGACCACCAGTCATTCACTTTCTTGTTCTTCCGCTTTATTTATGACTTGCAGCAATCTTGAGGCCCTCTCTCATGTTCTCTGTTTGCTCCCGGAACCAACCCCATAACCATCCCCGCCCCGCCTCTTGAAATCCTTGAAAATGAGGGGAACAAAATAAGCCAGAGCAACGCAACAAAGAAATTCTTCTAGAATGTGGGGGATTATTCGGTGAGTCTCTAATACATGACATACTAAACTCATTCCAAGTATGTAAGTGCTCCCCAGAGGGTCCCATGCATGAAATGGCTCTTTGACCATTTAAACCTGCAGCTCATGTACGTATTCTTCAGGTTAATGCTTATTGAAAGGGACACATTTTTTGTGTGTTGTGGAACTGGAGGATGGTGGAAGCCTTTCAAGCCTTTGACGGGATTGAGTTTCCAGATTGTAGAGGTATGGCGGTAGAAGGACTGCTTGCGAGTCTTCTCTTTACGGGCTAGCTTAGACTCCGACCTTTTGATAATTTTGCTACATGAGGTGCGAAAGCCAAAAGAGGTGTATAGTTTAGCAGCCAAGTATGTTGGTGTTCCATTTGTGACTGCTTTGTAGGTGATATATGCACTTTTTAATGTACTCCTGCTGGGGAGGTGAAGCCAGTGAAGCTTGTGCAGTGTTGAATCGCAGGCACTTGTAATGAGGTTGGCTGCAGCCTAGTGGGTTGGCTTGAGGCGGCCAGGTGTGCGGATGGAAGTCCAGAAAATAGGATTTTTCCTCCATCAATGTGTGAGATCATGAGGACTTGAACTACCGTGCAGAAGTCATGTGGCGTGAGTAAGGGTTTACTTATGCAGTCTGTGGAAATCTGTAGCCATGTGGTTTATGCATTTTTGGCTATCTGATTTTGGAAGGAAGGGTTACAATCGACAATGAAACCCAGGGACTTTACTGACTTTAACAGCTGATGGGTGAATCCATCCAGGCGTATGTTTTCCCGCCGTTGTTGCACAATCTGTTATTTTGTAGGTGGACCGATGAGGACGAATTTGGTCTTGGTGGGGTTTAGTTTGAGGTATACAATTAACACCCATGTTTTGATGGTATCCAGGTATTTGCAGAAGCGAGCAATGACCTAGGAGCCACTGACCTTAAGCTATACCCAAGTGTCATTGTGTATAGACTGAAGAAGATTGGAAACTTGGGGGACCCCGACATGACTGGGTGTCGGTTGTATCTGAATGAGCCCCTCTGTATGGCTTGGTATCTGCTGAAACCAATTTAGGACAGTTTCAAAGAATCCCATACTATCGGTGAGGAAGGAGAGGAGTGTTATGTGGTCAACTGTGTTGAATGCAGCTCAGGGATATAAGAGGTAGTTACTTGACTATCCTTACCCAGCATTCACAGTCAATGACTAAGTACCTGATTTCTGTTCCCTTAGGACAAATGAGGCTAAAGGAGTGGTCTAGTCTTCTTTACCAATGAAGACTTGCATTGGAAAAGCACCCAGGCCATTCTTCATGGCGTCCATACACTGAACCGACTTCCATCTCTCATCAAAGCATCCCAGAACTGGAGCATCTCCAATGTCCTTTTTTATCTGAGAAAACTCCTCCCCTCATTCTCCTGATGAAATAAAGGAGACATTTTCCTTTATCAGTTTTCCGAGAGACGTAGGGCCTCACTACAAGTACAACGTGGTGGTAAAATGATGGTAACTCTGTTATGGCCATGTTACCACACCACTGCACTATAGGGTTACGGTGAGGTGGAAGATTTACCTGCAGCAAAATGCTCTAGGTAATTCTAACGCCTCACTGCCAAAAATCCACTAGAACTGCCACACCACCTGTGAGGGGTCAGAAATGAGAGGCAGGCACAAAGTTGGAATGTGTTTATAAAAGAAAAAGGGGTTTCGATTAAGGCCCATCTGTCCCTAACCTAATGAAAATGCCCTTGCCTACACTTAAAATAAAGCAATCTGACCTTGTGTCCAAAATATATATGACCCTCGCATTACCATACACAATCAAAAGGTGCAAGGTAAATGTCTCTATTTTCAGTTCAACAAAAGTGTGTAAAAATCCAAATGTATAATTCCAACAAAACAATCCTTCTATCCAGGGGTTGGTTCCCTTCCCCTAAATTGTTTCAAGAAAACGATTGAAAATGTTCTGTTCCAGCAATGTTCTGTTAAAGTTAATGAAAATGTCTCGTTCACATAATACTTTCTTCAGGATGGCAAAGAAAAATGTATTTTCCAAATAACTTTTTGGAGTTTGGCAAAAGAAAGTATTTTCTACTTTGAAATTTCAAGCAGTTGTTGATATCAAACAAAGTTTCTCTTCCACACAACTGCTCCAAATGATTTCCTAGTGTACTCTCTTGCCAGGAACATGAATTTCTCAACTGAATCTTTAGATATCCTGGTTTACTCCCCTGCCAATCATTTCACCATTTTGGCTCTTGCACATCCTCTGGTGTACTCTCCTGCCATGTTCCCTCTTTCCAAACAGAATTCACTTCCTGATGTGTATCTTTCTCTGGGTCTTTTTTTTCAAATTATAACACAGATACACTTCTTCACTGGTTATAACTTATTGACTTAAGATATTACTTATTCCATCTTCCCCCGTATTGACATCCCATATATGGGGGTTTGTTAAATTTCTGTCTGTCAACTTCTTTCTTACTATCTCTTAACATTTGTCAGTGCTTGTTCCAAGTTTCTCCAAATTGACATCTCATATAAGGAGATTTGTACAACTTTTGCCCTTCAACTTCTTCAATAATGTCTCTTGGTTTATGGCAATGCATGTTCCCCAATTTGATTGAAAACCTAGTTATTACAGATAGAAGACTGATGATGTAGTGTGTGGGAGTGGAAGGGCTTCTTTCATTATAAACAATGTGCCAGTGCAATCAAGTTGTTCTAACTTTGTGTGCCTCATAAATGCTACCTGCCATGCAAGCACTGTAGTCAGCGTTTACTCGTTTGCACGGTAGAGTGCAAATGTCTAGGGCTAAAGGTGTCAGTCATGCCTGCAAACCACCTTTTGCCGTTCAAAAACACCAGGTCCTGCTGCCAAATACTGCAGAGATATACAGTGAGTTTATTTCAGTCTCAAGGACAGTTTAAGGATTTTTATTAAAATATATGTGGGACCTATCACTGTCCCTCTCTCTTGCCTTCCCATGAATATCCTCCCACACCAAGCGTCCGTTGCCCCTGGTTAGTACTAGGGACTCTCCACACCTACTGTATAATATCTGCCTTGACTTATTGATGTGCTTCCTATAGACAGGTTCCCTATCTCCCTCAGGGACTGCCTAGCTTCCCCTACTCTCACCAGATGTCCGTGTCATTCGCTCCACCAAGGGTTTCCTCTTTTGGATAGGACCCAGGTGGGCCTACAGAGAAAATTAGATGTAATACTGGAATACCCGTTGCTGAATGAATTATGCATCAACGAGAAGAAAACAGGTATCCGGTTTACAAGCACCCCTAAAAGAAGAATGGGTTATAGTTCTGTTGGAGGGTGGGCAATGAAGCACTAATTCCTACCCAAACTCTTATGTACCCGGGCTTCACAATTGTAATTGTTTATTTGTACAGTGCTTATAAAAAGGTGAAGTGCTCCAAGCGCTTCAAGGTGGGAAGGAGGTTTCCGAATGATCTAACAAAAAAGTAACTAGCATACTATGCCTGGCGTCATTTTTCCTAGTGCAAGTGCATGAAGTGTTTCAGGCGCAACCATATTAGGGGTGGGGGGATAAAGGAGGAATAGACAGAACTTACTAGGCCTAGTAAATTCAGGTCATGCAAGTGTACAGACGGAAGTGAGGGGGAGGGGGAGCAAGTGCGCCCAGTCCAGCTGGGCCCTGGGTTAAGTGTAGAGAGGCTACCCCCTCTCATGGAACGTATGCAGAAAGTGCAGTAATGCTGAGCATAGTGCAGACGCCGGGAGACAAGGGCAAAGACTGGCGGGGGAGCCTGAGACCTGTGAGGCTCTGGAGGTAAGCCAGACGACCAGTCGGCAAAAGCTGAGCAGAGTTAGGGGAGAGATGGAGGAGTGAGGCAGAGGGAAAGAGAGAGGAGGTTAACAGGGGAGAGGGAGAGAGAAAGAGGGAGAGAAGAGGGAAGGTCTAAAGGAGTTTCTGGCACTTAAGGAGCTTCGGCTCAAGGCAGAGAGAGGCAGGGAGGCTGTTCCAGAGGGAGGCACCTGCAGAGGATACAGATCTACAAGCAAATCTCTGTTTGGAAATACGGCTCACCAGCAAAGAGTTGGAGGATGAGCGGAGGGCTCTAGAAGGAGAGTATTTAGGATGAGAGTGTTGTAGATAGTGCAGGTCCCGACCCCAGAGAGCCTTGTGAAATATGCAGAGGGTCTAGAACTTGTTTCTAGAAGCCACGGGGAGCAAGTGGAGGGATTTCAGCGCCGCAGAGATGCAGCCCCTGAACTGGAGGCCAAGGATAAGTCTTGCAGTTCTGTTCTGGATGAGTTGTAGCGGACGGAGAGTACAAGTAGGAAGAATGAGAAAGAGGCTGTTGCATCAGTCCAGACTAGAGAGAACCAGGGCTCTGGAGACTGTTAGCCTTTGGGGGAAGGTGAGAAAAAGTAAAATACCTCTGAGGAGGTTCAGCTGGTAGTGGGACTTTTGGAGATGTCTGAGATGTGCGAAGAGTGGAGTTGAAAATTACCCCCAGATTTTTTGCCTCACGTGCAGGTGGGGGCACAGGCCAAGGGAGGCCGGCCAGTGAGAAATTGGGAAAGCGGGGGCAGAATCCCAATGAGGAGGATCTCGGTCTTATTGGCATTGAGGCAGAGATCGTTAGCAGCACACCAAGACTCAATTGCGGACAGACAGTGAGGAATGAGCAAGGAGGAGGAAGAGAGAGAGGGTAGCCTGAAGGAGAGCTGCGTGTCATCTGCATAACACTGAAAGTTAGAGGTGAAGGTAGAGATCCTGTGGGAGATAGGGGCCATGTAGACATTGAAGAACCAAGGGGGATAGGTTTGATCCCTGGGGGACACCACAAGTAGAGAGAGTGATGGAGGAGAGAAATGACCCAAGTTCCACCTGGGAAGGATGGTCAGAGAGAAAGGAGGCAAGCCACGCCAGGGCCCGATCTGTGATAGCAAGGGTATCACATAGATGGGAGATCAGGATGTTGTGGTTTACCGTGTCGAAGGCAGAAGAGAGATTGAGAAGAATGTGGATAGAAGGAGAGTTAGAGTCAAGACTTGAGAGCTGCTCTTCATGGGTGTTCAGAAGAGCAGTTTCTGTGCCTCTGGATGCTCTAAAGTCAGACTGATGGTCATGGAGCCAACCAACAGATTCAGTGTGGAGTGTAAGCTGAGAGATGGCTAATTTCACCAAAGGTTTGCCCAGGAAAGGAGTGATAGAGATCAGGCAATAGTTTGCCGGTATAGAAGGGTCAGCAGAGGGTTTTTTGAGCAGAGGGTTTTTTGAGCAGAGGGTGCACAAGAAAGTGCAGAGAAGTGGGGGAAACTCCAGTGGCAAAAGAGTGGTTGCAGAGGTCAGCCAAGGCTGGAGCAAGAGAATCAATGGAATCCTTATGGACCACATCATGTATAATGTGATCCAGGCTGCTGCACAGATAAAATAAATCCAAACTCGATTCTGTAGGTTACTCAATCCCTACTCTCATATCTTCTACAAAATGAAGGGGCTATCTAAGTTGCTATATGTTACTGAGATTGATTATGGGTTGAGAGTTTTAGTGTACGATAAGGTGGGGCCTCGGTCTGGAAGCGTACCGTGAGCCTGTCTGATTGTGTGCCAATAGCTGCTTTGGGCTCAACTTCATTAAGCTGTCAGCTAGACTGGAGAATCTTGTCCTTGTACAGAAGGCCATTGGTTCCTATGGTGGGTTCGCTATATGATGATCTAGCCGACACGCTGAAACATACAGCAATGGTGTCTTTGGCCAATTTTAGGGAAAGAGAAGAACAGGTGCTAAGTGGAATTGAACTATTCTCCAGAGAACTCATACACCATCCGAACGAGGTAAAAAATATCCTGTTTAGACAAAATTGGATAAAAACAATGGCAAGAATTAGAGAGTATAGGCTTTATAGGAGACTATCCCCTCTCGACAAACCATTGATAACAATCCCTAAATATCTAAAAAATAAATCCTTAATTGTTATTGGGCTGGCAATTTCTGCGATACAGACTGAACTTGCTAGCAGCAGGAGAAATTGCTCCAGTCAGATCCTCAGGAATTGGAAAGATAACAGGTTGTGAGCTATGTAAAAATGAAGATGTCTTACAGAACAGAGAGCTCTTGCTCTTGAATAGTCCAGCTTTAAAAATGGATAGTTTTTTTTTTTTGGCTGGGTCGGTATATACCCAATTCTACCATGTTAGATTTCGGGAACCTTTTTGCTCGAATCTTCAGTGGGGAAGAAACTGTTGTTTCTGTAGCTGACCTAAAGATTCTACATCAAGCTGGCTTGGTCAGATTAAGGTGGTAATATCTCTGGATTTTCATCTTCCCCTTTTCTCTCATTCTTCGCTGTCATTTTACTTTATGCACCTTTTGTTTGTGGTATCAGAATATCTCTCGTTAATTCCTATTCCTTTGTATTATGATTTCTTTTGAGTCACCGTGCTGGTGGTGGGGTTGCCTTAATCTTCCCTTGCTTCCTCCACTATACCCACCCAGCCCTACTCATCCTTTGAGAGCCTGGTCTGTAAATTGGTCATCTCCCCCTCCTCCTCTCTGACCATTGCCACTATCTACAGGTGCCACGGCACTACCACCCTGTTCATCTCTTCTCTCAACCACCTCCAAACTCCTCCTCTTGTGAGAATTCAACCTCCAACTGGACTCCCTTATCACAGCAGCTACTGCCTTCCTTGACCTCTGCACATCTCTATCCCACTCCATTCTCCTTTCTGGTCCAGCCCACTCGACTGGACAGACTCTGTACACCCTCATACACTCTGACCTCTCTCTCACCCCCTCTGGTCACACCATACTCTTGGACAGACCATTCTTTCCTCTCCTCTCACCTGGATCCCCTCTACCCTCTGACAGCACCTCCAAAAGCCCTGCCAACCTCGTTCATGAACACCCATCAAATGAAACGAGTGCCAGCTGCTACCTTCATATACACCTTCTTCCACCTCTACCCCCACCGCAGACTCTACCTCCAACTCTGCTCTCTGCACTCTCCATTTGGCCATTACGAACATCCTTGTCATGAGGATCTGCCTGAAACCTGCCTCCAAGCTTAATACCTGGTCTACGACTCCGAACTTGTAGCCCTGAAATGCAAGTGCAGAGCTGCGGAACAGAAGTGACAAACCTAAGGATCACCCTCTGACAAACTGGCCTGCCGCCTGCTCCAAAGGTAATACAGACTCTCCATCCGTGCCAAGAAAAGGACCCACATCTAGGCACGGGTATTTGGTGTATCCAACAACACGGCTGAACCCTTTAAAATCTGCAGTGAACTAGCCAACCCTTCCTCAGTCTCCCCATCCCCTCTTCCGTCCCTGGCCCTCTGCAACGCACTGGCAACACACTTCACCACTAAAACTCTGGACATCCTGAGCACCCTTGATACTGTCCCCCCCCCCACCCCTCTCTCACTCCCTTGCCTCCTCTGGCTTCCCAACCTCCTACTTCCTCTCTCTCTCTCTCTCCTCCTTCTCCCATGTCACACCTGATGAAGTCACCAGAGTTGTCCGGCTCTATGTTGGTCTCATCCAAATAGGTTTCCGCGTGCTCCTCCAAAACCATCAAGGATAGCATTGGCTCTCGTGCACCTGCACCTGCTGACTTCTGCAACCAATCTTTTGCTTCTGGCTCTTTCCCCTCCTTCTTTAAGCACGCCATTGTGCGCCCACTGTTGAAAAATCTTTCAGCAGACCCCACCTGTGCAGCCAACTACTGCTCTTTTCTCTCACCCACTTCCTCGGGAAACTCCTGGAGAAGCTGGCCTTTCCCCAATTTACCTCACACACTGAACTTGTTGGCAGTCTCCATGACCATCAATCTGGATTCCAAGCATCCAGAGGCATGGGAACCGCTTTTCTGAACACCTTTGAAAAACTGCTTGCATCTCTAGACACTTATTCTTCAGCTGTCCTCATTCTACTCAATTTCTCCTCTGCCTTTGACAGAGTCAATCACTCCATCCTCATAAAACGACTCCATGATACCATGGGTATCTCGGAACGGGCACTGGCCTAGCTGACCTTCCTAACTGACCATTCATCCCAGGTCATTCTGGGCACCTTCTCCTCACCTTCCTCCTTCTCCACTTGTGGTATCCCCCAGGGCTCAAACCTCTCCCCCTGGCTCTTTAACACTTGCCTTGCTCAATTGGCACTCCTCATTTCCTCCTTCTCCCCCAACTTCCAGCTTTATGCAGATGACACACAACTGTTCTTCAAGCTTCATGCTGACCCTCTTACATCGTCCATCATCCTGGACTGCCTATCTGCCATCCAGTCCTAGTGGGACCCCTGCTCCCTCTTTCTTCGCCTCGCTCTCACCATCCTCTATGGATTCTCCCCCTTCTCCTTCATCTGAAGCCAGAAACCTTGGGAGTCATCTTCGACTCCTCTCTCTCCTTCCTCCCTCACAATCAGGACATTGCCAAGAAGTCCCACTTTCAACTCTTCCATCTCAAAGGAATTCTCCCTTTTCTCACTTTCCCCTAGAAGCTCAATGTTACCCGAGCCAATGTCCTCTCTAGGCTTGCCTATTGCAATAGTCTTTTCCTGAATCCCATAGGACTCCATGGGAATGGTGACATGGGAGCACTGGCACCATTGACAACAATGTAAGTTCCTCCTTGAGAACTCGGCAAGTGGGTGCCACCCCACAGGTCTCACCCTGGTGGGTGAGATGGCACCCGCCCACAGAGTTGTAGTGTGCTGGTCTGGAAACACTTTTGCTGGTAGGCTTACCGGCACAGTTGTTTCTGGACCGGAAATATTGTAATGATGCCCATTATGTTGCACTGTAAGAGGAGTTGTTGGGAAGAAGAGTTAGTAACATTGCATGTGATTACTAGTATGGTTGTAACACTGCCGTTGCTGCAGACGGTTGCCACCAGATGCCTAATAATTGTTTGCCAGCCAGCGTCCCAGTGTCACTAGGACATTACAGGTCATGTTGGCCTGGAAAGTAAAGTCAGGTGGTGGAAAATGTTAGTCTCTATTTCTGTGGAGTTCCATAGCATTGAATGGGGATATGGGGGCACCGGCAGTGTTGGTAATGGGATCGTGGTACCATGATAAGTATGCCCTACGGGACTAGAGTTTTGATTTGAAAGTGTGGGAGTTGTTGTTGCACTATTCGTATTAGAAATGGTGCACTGCAAGTCCCAGTATTTTGAGAAAAATCGAGAAGCCAAAAAGCATATACAGATTAGAAAAGAGAATGTTAGGTATGCATGTGTGGGAAAGTTAATGAAATTGCATACACTGAGTGTTATTGCAATATGTTGGAGAAAACATTTCCATTTTGTTCCATTTATTTATTAAGAATTACACAGAGCACTATTGTAAATGTACCATGAAATAGTGCTGAAATGAATAGTGTTAAACACATTGCATTTTGTCATTTTTCATGCTGTGCTTTAGTAACATGCCTGCAGTTTTCATTTTGCGTGCGCATTGTGGGAGTTTTAGTGCAGCTTTGTTAGTGGGAGAAGTGGTTTTAAAATTGACAGAATGACAGAAGAAAATAACAGTTTGTACATTAGAATGGGTGATATGGGCAAGCATGCAAGCCTTTATTATTTATTGAAGTTTCGCACAGGTTCTGGCATTTAAACATGCTGTGGAAATGTTTCTAATGTGGGTTTCTTTTGTTTCACAAAAAAGACACAGCCAATGCTGCTGAAATTGTAAATATGTGTTGTGAAAGTCTTATGAACATTTTCATTAAAAAAAACGTTTGCAACTGCACAGCATTTTAAGTGAGTGCCATTTGATGTCAGGAGGTGGGACACATGAGAGGATGATTATTGAATAGATTAATGCAGGGTAAGTGGTAGGAACCCTGTTACGATGCATTGGTAAAAGAGTTGGAAATGTAATTTTAAAAATATGTGCATACCTGTACTTTGTGTTGATAAATGCAGCTGTGGATGACTCTGGAAGTAGAAATCTTGGAGAGTTTTACAGTAATTGTTGATGCAGGTGCTTGGGAATAACAGGAGACCTGTATGCTGAGTGTTCAACAGTACATTTGCAGTGTTGAACTGTTGAACTGAGAGTACAGATTTAGATATAGAGTTCTTGGTTGTGATTGGTGGATGGGTGTGTGACTGCTTAACAGTAGCCAACGCGGAAGTACTGCAAATAGCAAAGTGGAAAGGGAAGAAGGGCTGCTCTGTGTTACGGGGTCCACGGACAAGGCCTGCCACATCAGAGTCTTTGCAGGATGCCTGGCATGGAATGTGGACTGTGGGGATTAGCCAATCAGGTGTTCCGGTTGTGCTTCATAGAAAGAGAGGGTCGTAGTTGTTTTCATTGCTGTGTGTAGTGAAGATGGCTGTCGTTGCCGAGATAGACAGACTCAGCGTGCGGATGGTGGAGATTGTTTTATGACTAATCTGGAGAGGTATACAGAAATATGTGGCATTTCTGCCAACCTTGGATTTGAGGGAGTAGAGGTTTTTTGGTGTGCCTAGGCAACATTTGAAAGGTGTATTTGCACTTAGTAAATATATGGCTGCTTTCAACACTCCAGATGTCATTGTGGAGGGCTGTATTTGGGGTACGTTAGAGCGCTAAGTTTGCAGAGTGCAGTGAAGGAATTGCTAAAGGCACTAGTGCAGCTATTTCCATGTGCAAAGATGATATTTTCCCATATACCACCTAAGGCACTATGGACCTGCCACAATGTCTTCTGTCCTCAACAGGACGCAGGAAGGCGTCTTGTCAACACAGGCATAGCTTCTTTTTTGTGCAGTGTTGGGATGTCATCTTTTGAGAATGATAACATCAATTCTCAGGATGTGAATTGTTTTGCTGCGGATGGAATTTACTTTTCAAATATTGGAAATGCAATGTTCCTTTATAATGTAAGGAATGCACTTTGAAACTGCTCCCTCCTACAGAGCGGTGTGTCATAGTGCATATAGAGCAGAGAAATGTAAGGGTCGACTGCGCCATGTGTCATGTATAGTCTGCGATGCTTCCGCAGGGATCATTTGCCCCACAGGAGTGTCTCTTGTGGTGGCAGGAGCGGATGATGTGACAGTAGATGTCAGCCTGCTAGCCCCTTCAAAAGGTACTGCTTTCATTGTGGTTCGACCTTAGGTGTCGCTGCATGGAGGTGGTCCCGTAGCTATACAGACCCAGTTTTACGTGACTGAGTACTTTGCACTCAATGCATCGAACCTTGTCCGCAGGCGCCAACGGTGGTAAAATGCCTCCACACCCAAGTTTTACGCTGGGAGCTGTTGACAGGGATTTCCACTACCTCATCCTCTTGATCCACCTCTGTATCTCCATGTCTGTTCCCCTCTGCAGGCCTTGCAGGTGGTGATGATGATGATGGTGGTGGGGCCGCTGCAGCCGCCATGGATGCCATTATTTCCAAGTACAAAGTAGAGATAAAAAATATCCCTAATCTGCAGCAGGTGCTCTCTCCTGGACAGCCATAAACACAATGAGGAGCAGCAGTGGGTGTGTCCCTTTTGGGGTGCTGTCCGGACAGTTCGATACCCAGGTGGGGTTCCAAAAGTTACAAAAAGACATTAGATCAACCAGGACATCGGACCTCACAACAAGTTTGCCGGTCTGGGAACATCGGTACCGGTAGGCTTGCCGGTACCGTAGTTCCCGAACCAGCAAACTACGAATTGTGCTCGCAGGTGTCTTTCAGCCCTCAAGGTCTGACCTGGCAGGCAGAGCGGCACCCGCGAGCACAGCATGTCAGACGCACCAGCACCATTATGAACGGTGCAGGTGCATCCAACCTCCCTATTCCCATTGAGCCCTATGGTGATCAAATGGGAATGAGGAGTAATGGGGGTTTGACATAGCCCGGTAATTGCCCATTGCCGGGTGCCGGTAATATTAAGAGTTTGGTTGCAGCCATGCCGATTTTACCAGCATGGCTACCGCCAAAGAGGCCCATTGTCTACGACTTCTGCAAGGTGAAGTTTCAGCTTAACCACAAACAAAAGAAAACAAGGCAACTTTACCTTATTATAACTGGCGCTTCTCAGTTGGCCCCTAGAGAGGGCTGCAAGTTCCCAAAATATTTATATCCAACGTTCTCATAGAGTCAAAGCATCAGTTTGTTCCGTGCAGTTTTGGCCAGGAATCTTTCATTCACATCCCTGTTTTTCTGATTAAATTTATTCTGAACGTGATCTGTTGGGCGATCATATTTTGCCATCAATATACATTTAGCCAATGCATTTCGGTGTAAACCTTCATCAGGGCTGTATATAGGCTCTTGATTACATCATCAAGCTACGCATAGTCATACATTTGTCAATACAAGTTCATTGAATGATTTGTATACAATACATAAACAAATTCACACATACCATTTTGTTTGTCCCACGAATATTCAATTGGTACGCCAGAAAAAATAAATGAAAAACAGAAATTTTCATTTAGTATCAGCGTTACAAAATTCTATGTACACAGTTTAAGGACAGAAGAGTGTCCTAACTGATCACTTTCAATGCGCTCTCTCTGTCAAATCTGGTAAGCCCCAAAGGCTTTTTTTTTCGCAACCCTCACGGCTCCAGCCACGTGTGTTGCAGATGCGTGGTGAAAGGCATATGTTAATTGTGTCTCTGTGAAAGAAACAGGCTATGTAGACAGCCGTTCTAGCACGTATTTAATGATTGTATGA
This sequence comes from Ambystoma mexicanum, assembly GCF_040938575.1. Classification (NCBI taxonomy): domain Eukaryota; kingdom Metazoa; phylum Chordata; class Amphibia; order Caudata; family Ambystomatidae; genus Ambystoma; species Ambystoma mexicanum. The sequence goes on from NC_090922.1 coordinate 1,537,866,890, forward strand.
ATCAAAGCGGCGGATGTTCTCCGACATTTACCTTCAGTTCCTGCGTTGTTCTGCCTTCTGCAGAGAGACATGCACGCGCATGTCTCTTAGTTCTATTTAAATGTTGCCTTGGATACGGAGTCGAGGCGCCGAGGTCCGACAGGAATGCCGGAGCATGTACGCCTCGCGCCCCATCCCCGGGTGATTACCCTGGGGTGGGGATGTCTCCATGACAACTCCTGAAATGCTATGTGTTACCAAGCTGTCAGCGCCGTTCTCGTGTGCTTGACATTAGTTTCAGACTGTTACTGTGAATGCGTGTACATTGTAGTGTAAATGCATGTTATAAGTGTAATAGCTGTTGTATAATTTGTGCTGTTCTAAATTTCTCATTATTGCGGATAACCATGTATCGCTACCTCTACTGACTAATGCTTACAGGTTATGTACAATGCTAACTATCATTAGCTTACTATGGGCCTCATTACACGGTAGGCGGTAAGGGTTTACCGGTACCGGTATTTTACCGGTACCGGTAAACCCTTACCGCCTTACTACGAGGTCCCTTTGCGGGTTGGGGAATTTAACGCCTGCTTTATGCAGGCGTTAAAAAATGAACCCACAAAGGGACCGGGGTGCTAATTACGGTACCGCAATTTGTGGTACTGTAATTAGCACATTCCCCATTCCCATTATGCCCTATGGGGCAAAAATGGGAATGGGGAAGGGCAATGGAGGAAGGAGGAATTACCGCCTTCCCAACCTTGGAATAGGGCAGTAATTCCCCTTTCCTCCAAGGCGGTACCGGTAAATTACCAGCATGAACCATGGCGCTAATAGCGCCATGGTTTACCGCCTACCGTGTAATGAGGCCCTATGTGTAGTATTTTTGTTCTTCATTTGCGGGTTTCAAACAATAGGTCTTAACTAAAGCAGGCACAAGTGTAAATGTACAAAAATAGAACTGTAGCGTTTACAATAAAACGACACGTAGGATTTTTCGTCCGAAAGGACAAGCAGAAAACCTTCACCCAAACAATGTTTTAGACAATCTAGCACATGATATTAGTGAAATTAAAAATAAATGTCATTCCAAATGTCAAATTACATCCGTTTCATATGTCGATGACTGACCTGGTTGGCCATTACGATGGCTGCTGTGGGAGTTCATACGCAATCATGAATGTTTAATTACAAAAAACACATGAATTTAATCTCCTCGTTCATTCCTTTAGGAATCAGCGAACTCAAACGATCTATCCAGAAAGTTTCTCGTTGATCCATTGTTTTTTTAAAGTTTTCATGTGGATCTCTCTTTTCAACTATTTCTAGGATAGCAAATCGAATCTGTGCCAAGTTATGTTTTTTGTCATGCCAATGTCTTGCCACAGCCGAAGTTTTGTTGTTGTTACGTATACAAGATCTGTGTTCGTTCCATCTTGTCTTGGCCGTTCTTACAGTTTGTCCAACATAATGCAAGCCACAATACATTTTATGGTATATATCACGTTTTGGGAGTCACATGTTCCAAAGCTTTTTAGTTTTATATTCTCTCCTGTATACGGATGTTTCAAAGAATCACCTTTCATGATGTAGCCGCAATTGCTACAATTTAGGCAAGGAAAAGTACCTATTCTCTTGGTGGCTTTCTTCTTTTGTGCTGGTATGGTCTTTACAAGTTTATCTTTCAAATTATGACTTTGTTGATAAGTGAATGTTGGGACCGCGTTGGTCGCAGGTGACTGTGTTCCAATGTTTTTTAATGATAGTCTTGATGCGGTTACTCTGTCTTGAGTGCTTGGATACGAATACTAGGGGAGGTTCATCTTCCTTCTCGGTTTTAGTTCTCAATAGATCTTCCCTTTTCTGAGTTGCTTTGCGTATTTCTGCTGCTGTCACTTCTTCTTTCATGTATCCACGGTCCAGACATTTCTTACCCATTTCTTTGACTTCTTTTTCGTACTCTACAGGGTTACTCACTAGTCTTTTTACGCAAAGCATCTGGCTGTATGGTAAATTTTTGATGAGGCTTGGTTGGTGAAAGCTTAGTCGTTGGAGTTGATTATTCCTATCTGTAGGCTTTCGAAAGATAGTGATCTGGTATCCTGTGTCGGTTATTCTGATTTGTACATCCAGAAAGTGTATACTTTCACAAGGGTATTCATGTGTAAACTGTATTCTCGTGTCCTTACTGTTTAGGTAATAAAAGAATTCAAGTAGTTCTTGTTCACTGCCTTTCCATATCCCAAAGATATCATCGATGTATCTTATCCAGATACCCAGATGTTGTTGCCACTGTTGGTTAAGTAAAACATTTTCAGTTTCAAATTTGTTCATGAATGAGTTTGCATACGAAGGGATGCACAGATCTAACTGATGCTTTGACTCTATGAGAACGTTGGATATAAATATTTTGGGAACTTGCAGCCCTCTCTAGGGGCCAACTGAGAAGCGCCAGTTATAATAAGGCAAAGTTGCCTTGTTTTCTATTGTTTGTGGTTTATGGAGGTCCTTGTGCTATAGGACAAGTTTAAACTGGCAGCTCCAGGACAAAATTATTGAAAAACTAACTGAGAGAAGTACACATTGAATAGAAGCGAGTAAACATTGTGGTGCCCACCTCTCTGGTATTTGTTGAAGTTTCAGCTTAAAACACCCTGGATTGGCCAAAAATGCACTTTTTACTGTCCGGGGGTACGGACAGTGTCTGCGAATACTACCAACATGCAGCACGGGTGTGTCACATGATGACATCCCCGGATGACCGCAGATTGGACGGTTGTCCTGCAGACACCCACTGCACGGGATATGGTGTGCGCATGCGTGCCTGTGCCCGTAGGACAGGGTAGGAGCCCCCAAACTAATTAAAAGTGTGACACGTGCGGCTAGACAAGTCTGGACAGACACAGTTTTCGGGGGCACGAAGGAATCGGATGCAATTGGGTCCAGGTGTCTGCAGGACATGGGTGGGGCCCCCGAACAAATGAAAAGTGCGACGCGATCTAGAAGACATCTCAAGACAGGAGCAATGTTCGGGGGCACCTCCATTTCGGTTACGGACTGCCCGGAAAGTGGGTGTTAGTCTTAGCAGTGTACAGTGGTGGCGCGAGTCATGGTTGAAACATTACGATAACTGGCGAATTTCTGGGGTTTTCCGATTTTACTTGTAACCATAATAACTCTTTAAGCAAGTTTCTCCACTGATTTTGTTAGGTTTTTATTAGTGCAACTTGGGTATTAATCAAATAAGGGAGAGAATGGGGATGTTTAGGGCACAGAGTTGGGTTTTAACTGTAAGTGTGATAACTATTCACTATACATGAGAGTACATTCTGAGTTACAGTGAGCCATGCAAGTTAACAACCTAAAATGCTTTAATCATGTCATGGGTGCAGTGGTTATGGTCAATAGTTGAAGTTGCTGTGAGAAACCTGGAGGTTTTATCACGTGTACTCCTTTTGGGTCCTCTATGCAGGTGGCCAGGGAAAGGCCATCGCATTTGGATCCTGCCCCTGGGGTTGGACAAGCGAGGTAGGACCACCTGGGTTGAGGTTCCTCAGGGATTGGAGGTGAGACACAGTATTCTAGATCCTCCTATTAAAAAAAAAAAAACATAAAAACCTGTCCCAAAAGTAGTCATAGGATATTGTTCAGCTAGTCCCATGACTCAAGAGCAGGGTAAGAATCAGTATTATACCAACCAGACTAAACAAAAGAAGAAAAAGGATAAAGGTAGGATATTTAATAATAAATCATGATATCCCACTTATCTTCAATAAGACTTTCCCCGACCCTCATGGATCATTTCAAAAGTGTTCCACTTTCCTCCTCCATTGACATGCCTAGGAAAACTGTGACGAAGAAGCGGCCACTAGGAGCTATGAAGATTACCTCCCTGTACCATTCAAGTACGCAAATTGTCCTAATTGGGGTCAGGCACACCAGGCAAGTGGAGCGCACCTGAAACCCCTTAAGGGAACTCGGGTGTATAAAAGGTGGAGCCCAAAGAGTAGTTTGGCTGAAGCAGAAGGAGAGAAGGCAGCAGCAGGAAAGCCAGTTTGATCCGTGAGTGCCCCAGGGAGAGCGAAGCACCGAGAGTCTGGGGGATTGCAGAGGAAAGTTAATTGTAATCTCTTGGCGAGGGAGCTGTGTCTCCAGAGAGACGGTGAAAGAATCCGAAGGAAGCCATGTGAAGTCGGTTCCTTTAATGTGGCCAAAGACTGCTTGTTCCCCTGGCTGGCTGGCCAACGGCATTCTAAGGGGCAGGTGGTGAGAGCGTGACCTCAGAGAAGCCAATCACTGGGGACCCGAGAAAACATAGCCGTTGAGTGGAATGCAAGCTGCAACCTGGTGTGTGTTTTCAAGCAAGCCTATACATAGTATCCCGTACGCGCATAAGGATGAAAGATGCACTTGTTGAACTTGTGGAAATTGGTCAGTCTAATAGTCGCAGAGTGATTGCCTGCATGAAAGCTCATTCTGAAATGTTTCAGTGTGAAACTGGAAGACTTATCCAATTAGAGGAGCTGTATACGTACATAAAGTAGAAGCAAAATCTGAAGTGTAAAAACCCTTGAGAAATATTATTTCCAATGGAATGAACTGAATAAAACTAAACAGATAAAAGAGAACCGATTGCTCCCCTTATCTGAACAAATAAGATTGCCTAGGAAATATTGAATAAAAGGAGAAAGTACAAGGAATCGATTGCACCAATACAAATAGAGCAGGTGGCTTGTAGATAAAAAAAGGCAAAAGCCATCCGTGTTGAACTTTGCATTGAGAAAAGAAAAAGACTTGCACTGAAAGTATGAACTGAATTTCATGAGCTGCTTATTATGTGAACATTGAAAGAAGCCTGAACACTTGAAGTAAAAACCACTATACTGGAATTATGAGCTACATTATATGAAGTGCTTATTATGTGATACTGTGAACTCTGAAGGAAGCCTGTAGGCTCTTGATTGTGTGACCTGTAATGACCTGTATTATCCATTGTGGTCTGAAACTGCGCCTTGACCAAGGAGCTGTTACCAAGAAGCAAAGGAAACGCAAAGGTGAAGTTCCTGGCTGCGTGACCTGCAATGGGTAGACCTGTGGTCTGAAACTGCGCCTTGACCAGAGAACTTAACATAAATCAGGAAACTCGTTGTGAAAGCAGAAAACCAAGTGCCACCAGACTGAGGGAAAAGAGTCCTGAGTGATAAATGTTCTGTGGAAAGATCAAAGCTGTAAGAGATTTTCTGTCTTAAGAACTTACAAGAAGCTTGGGGAAGGGAACCCTAAGATTTGTTGACTTGAAACTGTGCTTTCCCAGAGCTGTGATTAAGGTGCTTTATTTACAAGGTGACACTGAACTTGGGGAAGGGAAGCCCAAGTGTTGATGTCTTGGTACTGTGTTGAACTTAGGGAAGAGCAAGATAGCTGTATTTCTGTTTGATGTTTGAAAGATTATGAATTGAACTTTATAAGGACCTTAGATCATTCCCAAGAAGAGGCTGAAGACATAAACCAGAGCTGGAAATGGCTCAGAACCTTATTCTGGAATCACTGTTTAGGTTTAGGTTTTGGTTGCTACCCCAGCACAGTGTTTGTATTAGTTGTGAGGGCAAGAATAAGATTTTGACACAGATGGGCTTTTAAGATGAACATACTGACACATTCTTTTTTTGGGTAGGAAAATCCCTCCATATAGTATAGGGCAAGTTTGGCCTGCATCCATCCTGATTTTTACTTTGAATCTGTTGTCTGTGTCTTCTTCGATGATGCCAACCTTACAGCGCATAGGTTAAAGTGAATAACTCACATTTGCAAGAGCTTTAGCACATAGCTAACCACAGAACCTTGATATTATCCATTCAGTAGCGGGGCAGTACATGATTGGATTATACAGTACTTTAATTCTGTTGGTAACCTGGTGTGCAAGGTATTGCTGATCTTTGGCCCGCAACTGCTAATGTTCTTTATCCTATCCGTCATTGGTGTATGGTATGTTCCATTAAATATATCAGTTCTCTCCCCTGATATAACATCTATCATTAGAGGCTGTTGGAATCCAGCCTGATGTTTGACATAAAACAATAATGTCATTACAATTGTTCCTGTCTTTAAAATGCAACATCTGTCCACCCAGTACTGCACAACCCTGTCAACCCCTGAGACACCCATCTCATTCTACTCACCACTTTTGAACATGACCACTTTCAACAATTCAAACTCTCAACATGTTATTTCTGTGTGCTAGATAACATGTAGGTACTTATTGTGTCATTTTACTTTTGCAGGTGACGGGAACACGAGCAGAAAAGCAATATGTTAATTTAGGACAATTGTCTGACAAATGAAGACTGAAAAAGCTTTGCACTGAAGAAAGGAACCCATCACCAGAGTGCTCATATTTAAATGGCTTTGCGATGCCTGTGTTATCAAGAACTGTATATCTTTACAACTACAGATTATGAAATTGTATATTAAATTACTTCAATGGAATTGAATGATTTTTCAAAGTAAACCAAGCACAAATTAAAACAGGAGCCAAGTGCAAGCACTAACCACGAGAAAACATGAATTCAAAAGGAATATTGTTTTATTTTAAAGAGAATACAAATGTGAAAAACATATCTACGCACCAAAGTTGAGAAACACATCGAAAGTGCATTTGATACATGGTTCTGCAAGAAAACACCAACATAAATGAATTTTGTTTCCATTAGTACATGTGTGTTAAAACTTGCATCTCTTGGATACTTTTACATTATCAGTCAAGTACCTGCTAGAAAATTCTTAGTCAAGATGTCAGCTGGATTCTTGGCAGGAGAACCTACATGGTAGATGGTAAGAAGTGAGCACATATGAACTTTTAAACGACGTTATCATAGGTAATATGTCACAATGCTATAAGGGCAAATTAAGAGATTAATATTAAACATGTTCTAAATACGCCTCAATCTGGAATCAAGTTGGCACTTATCATGGAACAGTTACTCAACAAAACCCAACCTGGAGACGCCAAATACCAAGACGCTTCTTATCAGTGTTCCAAAAGTGAGAAAAGATTCAAGTGGCAAACACTTCTACCTGTACAAGAGAGGACACATGTTGAAGAAAAACCTTACCAGTGCTCTGAATGTCAAAAAACATTCACTCAGTCAAGTTACCTGATTACACATTTGAGAAAACACACTGGAGAAAAACCGTATCCGTGCTCTGAATGTCAAAAAAGTTTCAGTCAAAAATGCAGCCTGGTTCTGCATGAGAGAAAACACACTGGGGTAAAACCTTATCAGTGCATTGAATGTCAAAGATGCTTCAGTGACAAAAGCAATCTGGTCCGACACGAGAGAAAACACACGGGAGAGAAACCGTATCAGTGCTCTAAATGTGAAAAAAGTTTCAGTCAAAGATTCAGTTTGGTTCTACACGAGAGACTGCATACTGGAAAAAAACCTTATCAGTGCTCTGAATGTCAGGAAAGTTTCAGTCAGCAGGGCAGTCTGACTTTACATGAGAGAAAACACACTGGAGAAAAGCCATACCAGTGCTCTGAATGTCAGAAAAGCTTCAGTCAGAAGTGCAGTCTGACTTTACATGAGAGAAAACATACTGGAGAAAAACCATATCAGTGTTCTGCATGTCAAGCGCGCTTCTGTGTCAAAAGCAATCTGATTATACATGAGAGAAAACACACTGGAGAAAAACCTTATCAGTGTTCAGAATGTCAAGCACGCTTCAGTGATAAACGCCATCTGATCCAACATCATGGACTACATACTGAAAGAAAACCTCATCAGTGCACAAAATGTCAGAAAAGCTTTCGTCAGAAAGGCAATCTGACTGTACATGAGAGAACACACACTGGAGAAAAACCTTATCAGTGCTCAGAATGTCAAACACGCTTCACTTACAAAAGTGCTCTTGCTCAACATGAAAGAGTACACAGTGGAGAAAAACCTTATTGTTGCCCTAAATGTCAGAGAAACTTCAGTCAGAAACGTAATCTGGTTCGGCATGAGAGAACACATAGTGGAGAAAAAACTTGTCAGTGATCGGCAAGTTTCAGACATAAAATCACCGTCGTTCTCTACATGAAATCGAATATCAATGCTATTAGTGTTTTACACAACTATGGTTCAGTTATAAAAGAAACATCTACAGGAAGGAATACTGACTCCAGAAAACATTTATCCGTGCTCAAAATGTTATATAAGCTTAAGCCCGAAAGGCAATCTGATGGTAAATTATTGCAAAACAAACTTATAAGAGCCACGTTTCAGACAATCAAAGAATGTAATTTACCATGTAAATAGGGAATATGGCCCTGGTAAGAAAACAGATATTACTTGAATAGAAATGTAATCCTACCACATTCAAGAACACATCCTAGCTGTGGCTGTTTATATGGGGTTTTCAGGTGACAGGGAGTACCCTGCACTGCGCATAGAAAGGCACAAGGTGATGAGACACTGAATCAACAAAATGTGGTAAAAAGCAACAGAAGTAGCTCCAGTTGTCTTAGGTTCAGAATTATTAATACAGATATGTCTAGAAGAGGAAGCTACCTACGCACTAAAGTGAGCGTGCAACACATCTTACGATTAAAGCTGGCCATTGAGCAAAGAGTCCCTGAATCTGGAGAGCGCCCCATGTCGACTGCAGTATGGAGCTCTTGCTGTCTTGAACCTGCCATGTAAAGAGCACAGGATGAGGAGGCCCACATGAAAGTATTGTAGCTCAGTTTGAATGGGAGCTGAACATAAAGGCTCCCGGAATGACCAGAAGCAAGGAATCCGAGCAGGGAATAAGAGCATAGGGAAAAGAAAATAGAGGAGGTAAAGGGGACATCAGACAAACCACCATGGAAGAAAAAGATGATACTTTGTTGACTGTGTGAGTGTGAGTGTGAGTGTGAGTGTGAGCAAACCATGAACGTGCAGACCTTTCACCAAATTATATCTTGGCTAGTGGCCTTCATGGTAACCAGCATCTCCATGGAGAAAGAGAGCAGAGGTTGTCTGTGTGTGCAAGGTGCTATACAGCACCTACTTACTGGCACTCTTGGTAACTGCAGGGCACATAGAACCAGATGCACATCACAGCGAACACATGGATTACAAAGTCCTCATTAAGCAAAGGAAAGCTGAAAGGGAATCAATGACATACGTCTAAGGAAAAGCTGGGCTGGATCTTGCAGTATGTGGCTGGGAGAATGGAGCCTCAGTCAGAGGCTGGAGATACAGGACAAAGGAATGCAAATGTGAAGGAAGAAAAGAGGAGAACAAGCAGGAAGGAAATGTAGACAGTAGGCCTATCTCTCGCTCCGGGACTAACCTGAATGAAGTGGCAGCCTTATACTAGACTTTGTAGGTAACAAAGGTAGAGGAAATGTCGCTAGAACCATACAGCAGTCTGTCATGGTGTAACAGCCAAAGTAAAATAGCATGCTGGCACAATGCCTGTGCTTTCCTAATAGCACCAGCGACCAGGATTATACTACAATACCTATACACTGAAAGAATGCTAGCAGCACTGTAAGGGAGACTGGGGAACACTCTTAGATTTACACATCTCAGAAATGAGCAAGCGAAAGGTTTCTAGCTCAGAACATGGAGCTGTTTGCAAGTCAGACTGTAACCTGGAAACAAGCTTGAAAACAGGACTTCAACCTGAAACCTAGAAGCTTGCAAACCAGCTTCAAACTGGAAACAAAATACTGTAGGGCATGTGAGCTTGTAAAGAAAGCTTCAGACGGGAAACAAGGACTGTAGGGATGTGAGCTTGCAAACAAATCTTCAGACTGGAGATTTTGCAGCAGGCCCCAAACTGAAAAGGAATGTAGCTGCACTCATCAGGCCTCATTACGAGTTTGGTGGTAGCCGTGCTGGTAAAAAACGGCACGCTACCACCAAACTCGTAATATTACCGGCACCCGGCAATGGGGACGTCCAGGGGCATTCTGACTCCGGCGGACCCGGTCCGTCCCCATTGCCGGGTGCCAGTATTATAAAGGTGCCGGTGCATCCGACATGCTGTTCTCGCGGGTGCGGCTCTGCCCTCCAGGTCAGACCTGGCGGGCAGAAAGCCAACAGCGACCACAACTCGTAGATTTCCGGTCCGGGAACTACAGTACCAGCAAGCTTACTGTTACCGTAGTTCCCGAACCGGCAAACTTGTAATGAGTTCCATAATCAGGAAACAAAGTCGATCAAGCAAATCAACAGCCAAAGGGTCAGGATCTGGGCCACAGCAAAACGCATCCAGGAGACCTGCAGATGCTGGAACACTGAGCAGAACAATCTGAGCGTTTTTGCAGAGAAACTGAAAGGATCCAGCCTGGGAGATGGGTGACCAAGAATGTTCAGTAACAAAGAAATACACATCTGGAGTCCATATATAATCACGTGCAGCTCCATCTCACAATGGTGCTTAAATTCTCCATCTAGCGCTAACCTGTTTCTGTGTGTTGTATCTCTGCTATCTAGGACCTAAGGGTGGGTTGGTGCCTTATATCACTGTGGACTTTTCAACTATATACTGCTTGTTATCATAAGGTATACGTTTTAATTTGTATAATGCATTCATGGTAGCCAGCTAGGTTTCATTCCATATTTATTTCAGAGCACACTTAACTGTGTTTTTAATCACTGGTCAAAAGAGATGAGCCATGCAATCTTCTTTATCGTGACAGATGAACATGGTTGAAGATATTGGGGGTCATTACAACATTGGAGGTAGCCATGCCGCTATTTGTGGCATGGCTACCCCCATTCCGGGTACCGGGTCCGGGTTCCTGGAATGGGGAAATACCGAGCCATACCGATCTTGGAGGTCCCGGTATTTCCCCATTCCAGGAACCTATCCCCATTCCAATTTGAGCCCCCAGAGGGCTCAATGGGAATGGGGAGCATGCTAACAATGGGCCCGTTAATGATGGGCCCATTGTTAGCATGCTTGTCTGCTCGCAGGACCCGCTAAGGATGCCTGGTAACACCCGGAGACCTCGTAATGAGGCAGTAGGGGGTTAACGGGGCCGGCAGCTCTACGGGCCCCGTTAACCTCCTACCGCCAGGGTTGTAATGACCCCCATTGTCTATAAAATTCTAAGCCTAGTGATGAAAAGAGTCAGCGATAAATAAATCAGAAAAAGTGTTCCTGACTTTTATAAGGGAATTAGGTCTTAAAACCGTTAATGAAAGGTTACCTTCGGATAGCTCAGGACAGTACACATGTTGTAATAACAGAAGCACCTCAGTTATTGTTTACGCTTTAGTGCGGACAAGAGATTGTCACTGCATCCATAACTTTCATATTGATCAAAGTGCTGGAAGCGATGATGGGCCCAATAAGGGCATGGCTACCCCCAAATTTGCGTCTGGCAAAAGGGGAATTACTGGGCCATTCCGACCTATGCGGGACCGGTAATTTCCCTTTCACGGGAACCGGTAGGTCACCATTCCCATTTGAGACCCCATAGGGCTCAAAGGAGTGGGGAGGATGGTAGCAGCGGTTGTTACCATCCTGTTCTGCTCGCGGATACCGCTCTGCACGTCTGGTCTGACCAGGTGTGCAGAGCGGCTCCCGCGAGCAGAACTCGTTATGTGGCGGCATGGCATCAACGGCGCCGGTAGCACTACCGGCACCGTTGTTGCCTTACTGCCACTGTTGTAATGAGGCCCAATGTGTTTCAAAGAGCTTCAAGGCAAGGCAGGGAACAAGGGAAAATACAATTACATTCTTACAGGCCATGCACAGTAAGGATGTGAAATTAACTATTGTATTCGGCCTGACGACATTTCAGATAGTGCAAGAGCTAAAACATAGATAAGGAAGGGAGGGGGGAGAGTGGGAAGGAAATGGAAACAGACAGGTGACTACCATACTAGGCCTGATGAAATTTATGGTAGAGCCAGAGAAAACAAAAGGTGAGGGAGAGGGGTGCAAAAAGGGAGGGGGGGGAACAAAACAAGCAACTATTGTACTAGGCGTGACGACATTTTAGATAGTGCTGGAGGGGGAGGGGGAGAAAAAAAACAATTAAGGGAAGGAGGGAGGAGAAAGACAAGGTTGCTATCATACTAGGTCCAGGGAAAATTCTAATAGAGTAATTGCATAGAAGAAAGTAAGGGAGTTTTATAACGTGAAATGGCCTGAAAGCCCATTCCATGATAGGTCGTCATCACAGTCAATTGAGGTAGCAGCGTGGGAAGCTACCTTTTCTTCTTCAACTACTTGTAATGAAGTACAGTCGACTCGATCCTCGATGGCTAGCAGAATATCCCCAGGACCATATATGTATGGGTCACTGTCTTTACTAAAATAGTAATTGCAATTTTGCAAAGTGTTCCAATCCTTGCAAGTTGGAGAAAGTTGGAGAAAGGTAATTATTCTATCATTATTTAAGAAGAGGGACAGCGTATATGTCTTGCTATTATCGTACCATATCCCTAATTGACTGCACTGCAAAATGGTTTGGTAGAATAATATGCCACAAAATACTTGATTGGGCCAAATTACCAATATTTTAGTGAAGACCAATATGTAATTCGAGAAAGGGAGGAGATGATCCAAACAATGTTAAATCTCAGGCTTATACTTAACAACACCAACTGACCTAACAACATCAGAAAATCCTCTAAAATTCTACTATTAGGAGACCTAAACCTAGGATACAATGACCCTAAAGACAAATCAGCCTCAGCCCTAGCTAAAGAACTAGCAGACCTAAGTTTCTCCCAAGGAGTACACGCTCCCACCCACTCTAAGGGCCGTACCCTTGACTGAGTCACGGATCACAATTGTGCATCCAACATTATTTCAAACACTGCCTACCCCTGCACAGACCATACCTGCATTGAATTTCTTATCCTCACTACCCCAAGTCCCAAAGCTCTAACCCACGCGCCACCAGCCATAACACGAAGTTCAAAGAAACTTAACGCAGACAACCTCCCACCATACCTCAAAAACTCCTGTCTAGCTACACCATTCTCTCCAGATCCTAAAGTGCTATCAGACATCTTCAACGATAGACTCACCAATGCTATAAACGCAATAGCCCACTTGAAAGCAAGAAAGAAAAAAATCCTTTCACTGCAATTTCTGGTTCTCGGATGAACTCCAAACGCTCCGCGAACAAAAGCGTCAGTTACAAAAAAAACTGGCAAGCGGACCCAAATGACTTAAATAAGAACCTCTTCAAACAGATAGCTCTCCAATATAAAACATTCTTTTAACGAGAGGATCTCCAAGGCTAACTCCAAGGCTAACTCGCAAGCTAAAGAGATATTTACAATCTTTAACGAACTGGTCACACCCATCGGCTAGCACAGATGAGATAATTAAAGACAAAGCTTGGTGCGCTAGCATCCAATCCGCAATGCTCAATAAAAAAAAAATTCACAACCACTGCAAGGCCCTCCCCATCAAAATTCTAACCATCTCACACAAGCTAAGTGTAGCGATCCCCATCACGCCCAATTTGTCCTTAGAGACACTACTGAATCTGAGGTCCTTGAACTCATCAAACACCTCAAACCATCACTCTGCAAAGGAGACATATGACCTCCCAAAATTATCAAGGAATGTGCTGACGATCTCGCCCCTCTCATTACTGCTTTCATTAATGCTTCAATCAAAACAGGCTCTGTACCCAACAGAAGCCTGGGTACGCCCCCTTCTGAAAAAGACCACACTTGACCCAGCTCAGCCCAATAACTACAGGCCTATCACAACACTGCCATTTCTTCTGAATATCTTGGAAAAGGCAGCTCACAGCCAGATCCAATTATACATAGAATCCAATTCCATGCTGGGTAAAAGGCAATCTGATTTCCGTTTAGGGCATGGAACAGAATCCGCTTTACTAGACCTAGAAAATCCAATCTCCCAGATCATGGACAAAGGTAAACCTGCCCTGCTCCTCCTTCTCGATCTGTCGGCAGCATTTGAGCTGGTTGATCATAAAACACTAACTACCCATCTCAGTCAGGCAGCCCATTTCTCTAAACAAGCAGCATCTTGGATTACGTCCTTCCTCGAAGGCAGAGCCATGAAGGTCTTCTCCAACCTAGCAAACGCAGGCCCTACAACCATAAACTGCAGAGTACCCCAAGGCTCATCTTCAGCCCCCACCCTCTATAACCTTTTCACCAAACCTCTCTTCGACCTACTTGACTCAATGGGTATAGCATATACTAATTATGCTGACGATACTCAAGTTCTCCTGCCACTATCGGGCTCCTATCACCAAGACGTCACGGCCCTCCACGATATCAATGCTACAAACGAAGCTTGGATGGCAGTCAATGGCCTTTGCCTTAACGGGGACTAGACTGAAATCCTTATCCCCGGGCAGAAAAACACAATAACTAAGCTAAGTCCCCAAAACGCCAACTTTAACATAGATAATTCCACCATCAGTGTATCATCTTCTGTCAAGACTCTAGGTGTCCACATAGATGCAAATGCATCTATGAACAATTTAGCGCCATAGCTTCCGCGTCCGCATACAGCATCAAACTCATCAATGCCATTAAACCCTCCCTATCCACACCTAACTGCAATAGCTAGAGCAACAATAGGCGCAATAGGCGCCAAAATCGATTATTGCAACGCTCTCCTGGCTGGCACCTCCTCCAAAAACATGCACAGATTACAAACCACACAAAACAATGCCCTACAAGCCGCTATGAGCATCCCCAGAAGAGACCATATATCTCAAGCCAGACAAGCGGCGCAGTGTCTACAGGTCAAAGACCGCATTACTCTCAAAATCCTCACTATCACACACAGATGCATCAACAGCACAGCTCCCACATATCTAACTCAGGCTATGTCAAGAACCACATCAACGCGCCCTACCAGATCTCAGTACACTAACCAGTTACACATATCACGCATCAGGAGAGCTACAGCTGGAGGGCTAGGCTTCTCATACATTGCACCTAAACTATGGAACTCACTCCCTACCCCCCTCAGAGCGGACGCCTCCATCTCTGCCTTCTGTATAAATCTCTAGACCACTCTCCTGAACTAACGTTGTTTGCACATCCACTGTTCCTAACATGTATATTGTCGTATAAATGTAATATAAATAGAATGTAATCTATGTACATATATCTTATCTTCTCTCTACATTCACATGACAAATGTATGAGTATTTTATACAATGTGCTCACGCTATGTAACAAATGCGATGTGATATTCTCTGTAACTAAGCATGCTCCTGTAACAAGTGGCACGTTGCCCGTGGGCTGTGGTGCGCTATATAAATACGCATAAAACAGACTGGGGCTAATTCCATTGGATGAGCACGCTGACTCACGACTTCACAGGACTGCACGACTGTAAAAGATGCCAGCTCAAGCACTCGCTACCCACACTCAGTACAGCGCTCCGCTGCCCTCGAGCTAGTTCAGCGCTTTAAACAATAAATGAAAAAGGAAAGAAAAATATAAATATGCAATTGGGCAGAAGACGTGAGCTAAGCGTTTGATCACATACATTGACAGAAATCCTAGAAACAGCTTTACAAAGTAGGAATGGCGCACCCATTACTATCCATATCAGTTGCACATCATGAGGACCTTGCAGCAAAGCAAGTGATTTGATAGATGGGTTCCAGCCAATATGTAGGGGCTTCTAGCCACGTTATTATTTAACCTTTATGTCAACTCATTCTCAAGTGAATGAATGACTAACTGACACGTCGACAAGGGCAATGTAAAACGTAAGCACTGTGACTTAGGCAGTTGACGTGGACCTAATTGCTCGCACAGGCAGAGGTGACTGGGTATGTAGAATTCATGGCTGAGCGCAATTTGCAGCTCAATCCAGTAAAATAGTGTTTAATGCGTATTGGTTTATAACCAAAAAAGTGATGGGTGAAAGGTTTTAAAGAAATCTGAACCCTTGGCACAGCTCTGGGCAGCCTTCCACACTAAGCACATTAAGCCCGTCTGCTCCTTTGCAAAAGGGGTCCAGCCATATGCAAATTGGTCAGGTACTGCTTTGGCTTGGCATGCTGAACAACGATGGTCCGCAGGGTTGCCCCGAGCTGTGCCAGAGGTTATGATTGATTCAAAACCTTCCAGCTTTCACCTTTTGGTTTTGCTAATAGTAAAAATCATCTGTTTACATTTTCTGCAGGTAGTAAGTTAGGATGAGTTGAGCAATACCCGTGCCTAGGGCTCACGTTCTCTGATCACTCAAACTGGTACCCACTAGCGGCTCATAGCATGATATGTTTCCAGATGTCATCTTAATTGTATTTTGCTTAAATCCCAATTGTATGTGCATTTACTATTAATCAACACTCTCCAGCTGTGTTGTTTTTATTGTCTGTGTCACCCACATGTTATGGCTCAGCTGCCCTGTAGCGTTTATCTTCTGCCCAAATATTAAGTATAAACTGGACATTCCATACCAGGATTGTCTTATTACTGTGTCATTTTGTTGTATGGATTATTTAATACCAATGTTTGTGTTTACTTTTATGGTAAAATGTAATTGCTGAAAAAAAGTTATAGAATGAAATAAACCGCTAGGTTGGAATTCCCAAATTCCCAAGCAAGAGCAGTGCCCTGGAAGCCAAAGAGAGAGAATACCAAGCAATGGCAGTGCCCTGGAAGCTATGGAGAGAGAATACCTCTCCCTGGCTTCCAGGGAACTGCCCTTGCTAGGTATTCCATGGAAACTATGGAGAGAGGTAGGCAGAGAGAATACCAAGCAAGGGCAGTGCCCTAGAAGCCACAGAGAGAGAATACCAAGCAATGACAGTGCCCTGGAAGCTATGGAGAGAGAATACCAAGCAAGGGCAGTGCCCTGGAAGCCGCAGAGAGAGAATACCAAGCAAGGGCAGTGCCCTGGAAGCTATGGAGAGAGAATACCAAGCAAGGCCAGTGCCCTGGAAGCCAGGTAGAGAGAATACCTAGAAAGGGCAGTGTTCTGGAAGCTATGGAGAGAGAATACCTCTCACTGGCTTCCAGGGCACTGCCCCTGCTAGGTATTCTATGGAAGTTATGGTAGGGAGAGAGAATACCAAGCAAGGGCACTGCCCTGGAAGCTATGGAGAGAGAATACCAAGCAAGGCCAGTGCCCTGGAAGCCAGGTAGAGAGAATACCTAGAAAGGGCAGTGTTCTGGAAGCCAGGGAGAGAGAATACCAAGCAAGGGCAGTGCCCTGGAAGCTAGGGAGAGAGAATACCTCTCCCTGGCTTCCAGGGCACTGCCCTTGCTAGGTATTCCATGGAAACTATGGAGAGGTAGGCAGAGAGAATACCAAGCAAGGGCAGTGCCCTGGAAGCCGCAGAGAGAGAATACCAAGCAAGGGCAGTGCCCAGGAAGCTATGGAGAGAGAATACCAAGCAAGGCAAGTGCCCTGGAAGCCAGGTAGGGAGAATACCTAGAAAGGGCAGTGTTCTGGAAGCCAGGGAGAGAGAATACCAAGCACGGGCAGTGCCCTGGAAGCTATGGAGAGAGAATACCTAGCAAGGGCAGTGCACTGGAAGCCAGGGAGAGAGAATACAAAGCAAGGGCAGTGCCCTGGAAGCTATGGAGAGAGAATACCTCTCCCTGGCTTCCAGGGCACTGCCCTTGCTAGGTATTGTATGGAAGCTATGGTAGGGAGAGAGAATACCAAGTCAGGGCAGTGCCCTGGAAGCCAAAGAGAGAGAATACCAAGCAAGGGCAGTGCCCTGGAAGCTATGGAGAGAGAATACCTCTCCCTGGCTTCCAGGGCACTGCCCTTGCTAGGTATTTTATGGAAGCTATGGTAGGGAGAGAGAATACCTAACAAGGGCAGTGCCCTGGAAGCTATGGAGAGAGAATACCTAACAAGGGCAGTGTCCTGGAAGCCGCAGAGAGAGAATACCAAACAAGGGCAGTGCCCTGGAAGCTATGGAGAGAGAATACCAAGCAAGGCCAGTGCCCTGGAAGCTATGGAGAGAGAATACCTAGCAAGGGCAGTGCCCTGGAAGCTATGGAGAGAGAATACCAAGCAAGGGCAGTGCCCTGGAAGCCGCAGAGAGAGAATACCAAGCAAGGGCAGTGCCCTGGAAGCTATGGAGAGAGAATACCAAGCAAGGCCAGTGCCCTGGAAGCCAGGTAGAGAGAATACCTAGAAAGGGCAGTGTTCTGGAAGCTATGGAGAGAGAATACCTCTCACTGGCTTCCAGGGCACTGCCCCTGCTAGGTATTCTATGGAAATTATGGTAGGGAGAGAGAATACCAAGCAAGGGCACTGCCCTGGAAGCTATGGAGAGAGAATACCAAGCAAGGCCAGTGCCCTGGAAGCCAGGTAGAGAGAATACCTAGAAAGGGCAGTGTTCTGGAAGCCAGGGAGAGAGAATACCAAGCAAGGGCAGTGCCCTGGATGCTAGGGAGAGAGAATACCTCTCCCTGGCTTCCAGGGCACTGCCCTTGCTAGGTATTCCATGGAAACTATGGAGAGAGGTAGGCAGAGAGAATACCAAGCAAGGGCAGTGCCCTGGAAGCCGCAGAGAGAGAATACCAAGCAAGGCAGTGCCCAGGAAGCTATGGAGAGAGAATACCAAGCAAGGCAAGTGCCCTGGAAGCCAGGTAGAGAGAATACATAGAAAGGGCAGTGTTCTGGAAGCCAGGGAGAGAGAATACCAAGCACGGGCAGTGCCCTGGAAGCTATGGAGAGAGAATACCTCTCCCTGGCTTCCAGGGCACTGCCCTTGCTAGGTATTGTATGGAAGCTATGGTAGGGAGAGAGAATACCAAGTCAGGGCAGTGCCCTGGAAGCCAAAGAGAGAGAATACCAAGCAAGGGCAGTGCCCTGGAAGCTATGGAGAGAGAATACCTCTCCCTGGCTTCCAGGGCACTGCCCTTGCTAGGTATTTTATGGAAGCTATGGTAGGGAGAGAGAATACCAAGCAAGGGCAGTGCCCTGGAAGCTATGGAGAGAGAATACCTAACAAGGGCAGTGCCCTGGAAGCCGCAGAGAGAGAATACCAAACAAGGGCAGTGCCCTGGAAGCTATGGAGAGAGAATACCAAGCAAGGCCAGTGCCCTGGAAGCTATGGAGAGAGAATACCTAGCAAGGGCAGTGCTCTGGAAGCCACGGAGAGAGAATACCAAGCAAGGGCAGTGCCCTGGAAGCTGTGGAGAGAGAATACCTAGCAAGGGCAGTGCCATGGAAGCCAGGGAGAGAGGATACCAAGCAAGGTCCGTGCCCTGGAAGCCAGGGAGAGAGAATACCAAGCAAGGGCAGTACCCTGGAAGCCAGGGAGAGAGAATACCAAGCAAGGGCAGTGCCCTGTAAGCTATGGAGAGAGAATACCTAGCAAGGGCAGTGCCCTGGAAGCTATGGAGAGAGAATACCTAGCAAGGGCAGTGCCCTGGAAGCTATGGAGAGAGGATACCTAGCAAGGGCAGTTCCATGGAAGCCAGGGAGAGAGAATACCAAGCAAGGGCAGTGCCCTGGAAGCCAGGGAGAGAGAATACCAAGCAAGGGCAGTGCCCTGGAAGCTATGGAGAGAGAATACCTAGCAAGGGCACTACCCTGGAAGCCAGGGAGAGAGAATACCAAGTAAGGGCAGTGCCCTGGAAGCTATGGAGAGAGAATACCTAGCATGGGCAGTGCCATGGAAGCCAGGGAGAGAGAATACCAAGCAAGGGCAGTGCCCTGGAAGCCAGGGAGAGAGAATACCAAGCAAGGGCAGTGCCCTGGAAGCCGGGGCGAGAGAATACCAAGCAAGGGCAGTGCCCTGGAAGCTATGGAGAGAGAATACCTAGCAAGGGCACTACCCTGGAAGCCCGGGAGAGAGAATACCAAGCAAGGGCAGTGCCCTGGAAGCCAGGGAGAGAGAATACCAAGCAAGGGCAGTGCCCTGGAAGCTATGGAGAGAGAATACCTAGCAAGGGCAGTGCCCTGGAAGCCAGGGAGAGAGAATACCAAGCAAGGACAGTGCCATGGAAGCTATGGAGAGAGAATACCTAGCAAGGGCAGTGCCCTGGAAGCCGCAGAGAGAGAATACAAAGAGTTGAATTTGGTGATTAATGTTGTAAAAGGTAAAGGTTGGTGAGAATAGAGGCTGTGTGGGAGTGATGTGTGAGGGTTCTCTGTCTATGATGAGACAGCTGCTCAATCCAGACTGGCGGGGGCAGGTGATTCAATGTATTTTCAGATGCGGGTGCTGTTGAATACCATATGCATGGAGGGGTTGCCAGTTTCCTAGAGGTCTTTGGTTTGAAATAATCTGTAGGAGTACAGACTGCGGTCAGGGGTCACTATCTCATGAATGGTCCTCTGACCATGGCCAATCTGGCGCTGTCTTCCCCACTTGGGGGTCAGTGCTACAGCATTGTTCTGCACCGGGTCACCAGGCTGTTGGAATGATGGCCCCTGCTACAGAGTAATTATGTCTGTGTTAAGGTATCGAGGCATGGTTTCCCTTGAGGTGAGCACCGGCCATTGGAGCCCTGTTCCAAGTCCCTGGTGGTCTAGAGTGCCTACCCTGTACACCTGCTCTGGCGCCAGGAGGCTGGTGCGTGGCTTCAGGCTCTGCCGCGTCGGAGCTGCAGCCCCTGTCTCTGTTCTTCTCCTTCCCACTTTGCTGTTTGCTTAGCACTCACGTATGTCTGCCAGAGCCTTCTGAAGTCTGAGGGGCGCTCTTAATGTCCTGCCTTGTGGGTGTTCTCCTTCACGATTTGTTGGGTTTCTGAAAAGAGAAGAATCTGCCAGCATTGTGGGTCACAGGCATGTGGGTTACATAATCTGCCACTTGGGCAGGGGTCAGGATCTGGGTCCCTCCCAAATGCCACTGCCTCCCGTTTGGTTTAGGACAGGCACTGAATGTCTTCAAGTTAGGCCTATCACCCAAGCCTAATAGGGGCTCCTATCCCCTCCTGACATGGTCAGGTGACTGGCCTTGCCACACACCTCCACTGTTTCCCCTAAGTATTCACCCACTCCCTGACTGGGAATATCTGTAAAGGAAGTCAGTGGGCCTCATTACGAGTCCGGCGGTAACCGAGGCGGTAAAACTGCCTGGTTACCGCCGGACTCGTATTACCATTCTGCCTCCGTGATTCCCGGAATTACTGGGGCATTACAACCCGGTGACCCGGGAATTCCGGAGGCGGAATGGTTTAAATCCCCATTCCCATGGAGTACCATAGGACTCAATGGGAATGGGGATCATGGAAACACCGGCACCATCTCGTGATGGTGCCGGTGTTTCCACGTCTGCCTGCAGGCGGGCGGTGTTAAACCCGTCAGGTCAGACCTGGGGGGATTGATGCCTCCGCCTGCAGGATCCGTGATCGGGCGGTCCGGAATTAACAGTGGCGGCGGGTTTACCGCCCGACCTGTAATGAGGCCCAATGTTTGCCTATTTGCTTTGACTTTGGAAGACTATGGCTGTAGGGGACTGATCTAATTTTAAACAGTGGCATGTCCACTTGCTCCATCATCAGCTACATTTCCTAACGTGGCATTACAGTTTTGGATGCCCCATGCGTGCCCCTCATTTTGCGTGTTAATTTGAAAACTACTGGTGCCAACACATTTTCCTATGGAAATTTAACGCAAACAGTTCTAGGATCTTTTTCAGGGAAATCTCATCTGCTTGTGTATGTGTCCTAAAAACGTTTCTGTAATCACGAATCTCTCATAACTTTCCATACCCTGCTTTGCATGTGCACAACAGATGCAATAGGAAATGACCAAGTCCCTAATGTGTAACAGGGAACAAGCAACTGGTGTGCCTATGCACACGATTCCAGGAGGAGGCTCCTACATGTATATGGTTTACACTCTTGTCATTGTGCCAAAGTGGCTGGCTTGTTATCTCTGGCCTTGGGCCTTTGGCTTTAACAGGATCACAGATGTACGTCTTATAGCGCAGGACCTTTGCCCACATTCCACCCTTACTCTGTTCAGCCAAATCCTGATTTCACATAACCTTTCTTACTACAGCCTCATAATTTAGAGAAACGCGGAACGAGCTGTGATCACATCATGCAGTGTGATGCAATCAATTCTGTATAATGAGATCTTAAAACATGACATTTTATAGTTCACAGTACATAGTATACTTGTATGTTAAGATGCAAAATGTACCTCTGTATTTACACCTTGAATTATACCACTGCTGGCTGCACACGGTGCTCATAATATCACTGTGTTATTCCTGACTTCCTAAAAATCTTGTCACGCACGGCGGCCACGGCCGCTGGCAGTTGTGGAGACGCTGGCGCTGGAGCGGCCTTTGAAATGGCCGTTACGACGCTGCACGTTCTCCAGCCGCGGCCCAGCTTTCCGCTGTCGGACCAGTGGCGCGCTTTATTACGAGCGCCAACCCGGAAGCCCGCGCGTTGCAACCTACTCGCGTTAGGCTTCCGGGTTGGTACGCTCCAGTCCTTTCCTCTGTGTTCGAGCCTTCTCCCGCTACCTTCTCCTGTGTTTTTGTGCCGTCCAGCCTTGCTATATCGGCTACTACCGTTCCTCTCTGACTTCCCTCTTCCTCTGCAGTCCCTCCGTCCTCGCTACGTTCGTAGCTTCAACATTTCTTCCCTTTCTTTCTCTGTCTGATTGTTACTCACCACTCCCATCCTACCCTCATTGGGTAGGCTTTTCATTCTGTTGGGTCCTCTCAT
Organism: Ambystoma mexicanum; assembly: GCF_040938575.1. Lineage (NCBI taxonomy): Eukaryota > Metazoa > Chordata > Amphibia > Caudata > Ambystomatidae > Ambystoma > Ambystoma mexicanum. The sequence goes on from NC_090922.1 coordinate 1,537,889,488, forward strand.
TCCAATCATTTCGGCCTGGCATCCTGTCATCGTACTCATCCAAGAGGGGTTTTTTGTGCCTTTTGGCTTTTTCCCCTTCATAGGTCTGCCCCGTTTCGGGGGCCCCCCTAGGCCCCGAGTCAGAGGGGCAGGGTGGCTTCCTCTCGAGGCAGACCCCACCTGCATTCCAGAGAAGAGGCTTTGAGAAGAAGGAGATTTGGACTCCAAACAGAAGAAGAGTCGGCAGGTGAGCAGGAGGGCATAAGGGTCACTTTGGATAGTGGTGAGGAGTCGATTGACCCAGGGAGTGATTGTGACAGCTTGCAGCGCCTAAGAAGAAGTATGGCCTCCCCCGAGCAAATACAAGAATTAGTGGCTGCGGTCCAGGCCATGAATGTGGAATTGCAGAATGTAAAGGCAGATAATGCGGTCCTGAGGCAGATGATCTCTCATCGGGAAGCTAGAGATTCCGACTTACCGCCTATGACCTTATCCACAGGCAAATACGACGGCACCCCAAAGCGCTTAAAAGAATTCTTGGAAACCTGTTCCATTTATTTTGCCTTCAGACCTCTGATGTTTTCTAATGATCAAGCCAAAGTGGGGTATATGATATCTAACATGATCGGTAATGCCTTGGCTTGGGCCACCCCATTTGTGACCAACAACAACCCTATTATCAGAGATTATGGGGGTTTTCTGACCCTACTGCGCCAGACTTTTGAACAACCCGAGATTACACATGTGGCGGCAGAAGAACTATTGGATGTGCAACAGGGTTCCAGTGATCTGCTGACATACCTCTCCACCTTTAAACGTTTGGCCTCTGAGGCAGGTTGGCCAGAAAGGGCCCAGTATATAATTTTCAGTCGAGGATTGAAGGAGGAGATAAAGGATGAGCTGGCCAGGATAGCCCGTCCCACTACCCTGTCGGACTTATTCTCCATTGTAACACAGATCGACTACCGCCTTAGTGAACGCAAGGCTGAAAAGAAGAAGCAGAAAGCGTCGGTCACCCCTCTACCTAGTGCTTACCAAATGCCCTCACTGCCTCACTCCAGTAATAAGGAGGAACCAATGCAAGTAGGGTCCGCACGATCCTCTTTGACACCCGAAGAAAGAAGACGTCGGAGAGATGCGGGCCTCTGCATGTATTGTGGATCCAATTCCCACTTGCTTCGGAACTGTACTGAAGTCCCGCCTAGACGCTCGGGAAACGATCGACCTCGGAACTGAAAGGGACGAGTACCCGAGGTCCGACCACAAGTCCCTATGTTACGATGACTGTAGCTTCTCATTCCACCACCATGGACTCCCGCCTTATGGCTGTTCCCATCCTGTTGGAAACCCCGACAAAAGCCTTCACCACCATGGCGCTATTGGATTGTGGCGCCGCAGGGGTATTTATGGATACCGAGTGGGCACACAAACATGGTCTCCCTCTGCTGCAACTGGAAGAGGTCCAGAAGGTAGAAGGAGTTGACGGTTCTCCCCTGTCATCGGGGCCTATCACCCATTCCACTGTTTCCTTGAAGGCGTGCATTCTCCAGCATTCGGAACAGATACAATTTGACCTAATACAAGCAGCCCATTTCCCAGTTATCCTCGGAATTCCCTGGCTAAGGAGGCATAACCCGCTCATCGATTGGGCACAGAACACCCTGGCTTTTACCTCCTCATATTGTAAACAGAACTGTTTACTCCATGCCTCAGAAGATTTGGTACAAGTCCTTACCCCCCAACAAGAAGGAGTACATGAAGTTTGTAAAATTCCCTCAGAATTGGATAAGTTCAAAGGAGTTTTTGAAGACAAACCTGTCTTGGATCTCCCTCCGCATCGGCCGGAAGACTGCGCCATCGAGCTGGTGCCAGATGCCCTGGTTCCGTTTAGTCGCATGTTTTCCTTGTCTCTATTGGAGAAGAGGGCGCTTCGTAATTACTTGGACTCTCATCTGACCAATGGCCTCATTCGTCCCTCCAAATCACCGGCTGGAGCCTCTTTATTTTTCATACCAAAAAAGGATTCCTCAGAATTAAGGCCATGTATTGACTATCGGGGTCTGAACAAGGTCACAGTACGCGACCGTTATCCAATGCCTTTGATAGCAGACATATTGGAAGCTGTAAAAGGCGCGACCATCTTCTCTAAATTAGATCTCCGGAGTGCTTACCACCTTCTCCGGATAAGAGATGGGGATGAATGGAAGACTGACTTTCGGACTCCGTTTGGCCTTTTTGAATATCGAGTGATGCCATTTGGCTTGGTTAACGCTCCGGCCATATTCCAGCGTTTCATGGATCGCCTGTTTTCTGACCTATTATTCATCTGTATCATAGTTTACCTTGATGACATCTTGGTTTTTTCAAAATCCTCCTCCGAACATACATCGCATCTTCAGACGGTGTTACATAGGTTACAATCTCAACACTTATTGATTAAACCTGAGAAGTGCCTCTTTTATATGTCTTCTGTTCCTTATTTGGGTTATATCTTATCTCATGAAGGCATAACCATGGATCCCAGGAAGGTGTCTGCCATCATGGACTGGCCTCCACCCACGTCTTTGAAAGATGTCCAACGGTTCTTAGGTCTAGCCAACTTCTATAGGAAGTTTATCGGACATTTTTCGCAAATAGTGCTGCCAATTACTTCGTTACTCAAGAAAGATGCCAAGCCATTTCAATGGTCGGAAACAGCCAATCAAGCCTTTATAGATCTAAAGGGGAGATTCTGTTCCGCACCCATTCTATCCCAACCTGATCAGAATCAACCCTTTGTAGTAGAGGCTGATGCTTCTGATAGCGCCTTAGGAGCAGTACTTCTTCAACTCAAAGATGGACTGGAACATCCTATCGCATATCTTTCTAAAACACTATCTGCAAGTCAACAGAATTACTCTGTGATTGAAAAAGAACTTCTGGCTCTCAAGGTGGCATGTGAGGAGTGGAGACACCTACTTCAAGGCGGTTCACATCCATTCACTTTACGTACTGATCATAAGAATCTGAAAATTCTCCGGAATATGGAATGTGTCAACTCAAGGCAGGTGCGCTGGGCTCATTTCTTCAGCCATTATGACTTTTCTATCACCTACATTCCAGGCACCCAAAACAGCTTGGCAGACGCCTTGTCGAGGTGTCAGTATTCCGAATATCACTCTTCTTCACTTAGTCATACTATGTTTCCCCGGAACCGGATAGTGGGGATAATCTCGTCATTCCTTCAAGAGGTTAAGACAGCAACCCAACCTGATTTGGCAACCACTGTGCCGGGTGGCTTACACCCTCAACTTCGTTGGTCTGAAGGTCTTTTACTGGTGGGACAGCGTTTGTACATTCCCTCTAAGTCCTTACAACTGAAGGTTTTGGAATGGGGTCACAACCATGTTACCGCTGGACATAGAGGTGTCAAAGGTACATTAGAGTTGATTTCTCGCTCTTTTTTTTGGCCTTCTCTTTCTCGCGACGTGAAGCAACATTGTAAGTCGTGTATGGTGTGCGCCCGAAGTAAGAACTCCACTCACAAGCCCTATGGGTTGCTGATGCAACCGGACTTGCCAAGCCGGCCATGGTCCCAAATATCCACAGACTTTATTGTAGACCTGCCCCGATCCCAGGGATTGACATGTCTTATGGTTACCATCGATACATTTACCAAGCTGGCTCATTTCTCAGCACTGCAAGGAGTGCCATCCGCTACTGAAATGGCCGAAGTTTTCCTTAGAGACGTATTTAGGCTCCACGGTCTGCCTGATAAGATCATTTCTGACCGAGGCACTCAATATACCTCTCGATTTTGGGGCGCCCTATGTCAACGGTTAGGTATAGAGAGGGCCTTGTCATCCGGTTTCCATCCTCAGACTAATGGTCAGACAGAACGCCTTAATGCCTCTCTGGAGCAGTACCTCCGATGTTACGTCAATAAGAATCAGGACAATTGGGTGAGTCTTCTGCCCACCGCCGAATTCGCGTATAACAACGCTGTTCACTCGGCAACGGGACTCAGCCCCTTTTTTTGTTCTTATGGTTTCCATCCTCGCAGTATTCTACCGGTTTTCTTCTCACCCACCAATATACCCACCATCGAATCCACCTTAGATCAAATAACCACAGCCCACACTACCGCCCAACAAAGCTTGGTATCTGCCAGACGCAGGTATAAGGATGTTTCTGATCGAGGTCGTTTACCAGGTCCTGATTGGAAGAAAGGAGAGCGGGTCTGGTTGTCCACGAGATATTTGCCTAGATGGGTACACCCGACCAAACTAACCCCCCGGTTTATCGGACCTTTTAAAATAATCAAGAGAATTAACCCAGTGGCTTATAGATTACAACTTCCCAAGTCCATGTCTCGGATACACCCAGTCTTTCACTCCTCCCTACTCCGTCCTGTTGATTCGAGCACCCCTGTTAGAAAAGCTACAGGTATAGTGGGTACTCCTAAGTATATACCAGAAGAATATGAGGTGTCTGCTATCTTAGATTCCAGATATCGTAGAGGCAGATTGGAATACCTTGTGTCGTGGAAGAACTATCCCAGTTCAGAGGATTCTTGGGAACCCAGGTCATATGTACATGCTCCTCGACTGCTTAAGAGTTTTCACCGAACACATCCTGGGAAGCCCGGTGGGTTCGGATCTGGAGGGGGGCATACTGTCACGCACGGCGGCCGCGGCCTCTGGCAGTTGTGGAGACGCTGGCGCTGGAGCGGCCTTTGAAATGGCCGTTACGACGCTGCACGTTCTCCAGCCGCGGTCCAGCTTTCCGCTGTCGGACCAGCGGCGCGCTTTATTACGAGCGCCAACCCGGAAGCCCGCGCGTTGCAACCTACTCGCGTTAGGCTTCCGGGTTGGTACGCTCCAGTCCTTTCCTCTGTGTTCGAGCCTTCTCCCGCTACCTTCTCCTGTGTTTTTGTGCCATCCAGCCTTGCTATATCGGCTACTACCGTTCCTCTCTGGCTTCCCTCTTCCTCTGCAGTCCCTCCGTCCTCGCTACGTTCGTAGCGCCAACATTTCTTCCCTTTCTTTCTCTGTCTGATTGTTACTCACCACTCCCATCCTACCCTCATTGGGTAGGCTTTTCATTCTGTTGGGTCCTCTCATTCCAATCATTTCGGCCTGGCATCCTGTCATCGTACTCATCCAAGAGGGGTTTTTTGTGCCTTTTGGCTTTTTCCCCTTCATAGGTCTGCCCCGTTTCGGGGGCCCCCCTAGGCCCCCAGTCAGAGGGGCAGGGTGGCTTCCTCTCGAGGCAGACCCCACCTGCATTCCAGAGAAGAGGCTTTGAGAAGAAGGAGATTTGGACTCCAAACAGAAGAAGAGTCGGCAGGTGAGCAGGAGGGCATAAGGGTCACTTTGGATAGTGGTGAGGAGTCGATTGACCCAGGGAGTGATTGTGACAAATCTCAACAGACTGAAGATTCTGTTGGGGTTGACTGGGGCTTTCATTCTTCTGCTAACCTTCTTGCAGACAATAATTGCAATATGTGAGACCAACAACCTCATTTCCCTCGAGATCTTGTGCTGCACTCCTGCTCCCCTGCTAATTCCTCTTCCCCCTCGGGATGTCTACACTTTGTGGGGGAATCATTGAATGAGACAACAACAACAGATTACAGTTTGATATGCAAACCTTGTATTAACTAAAATGTAGATTGGAATAAGGTCTAGCCTGCCCAGTTATAAGGTTGGATTTCCCTATCTAAAGAAAACTAAAGATAGTCTTTGTAAGGAAGTCCAAAGCAAATGTCTGTCTGTGTCCAAAACCTATACTTGGCATCACATCTAAATGTATACAATGTGTAGGGATGTCATCAAAATAAGTAGTGTTCAAATAGGAATTCAGAGCTTCTTCCAGCTCCTGGCTTGTAATCGGCTTTTACCTCCCCAAGTTCAAAATAGTTCACAAGGCACAGGGGTTTTCCCATATCATACAGTTCCTTGAAGTCTCTTAGCTCTAGCGAATGCTTGTTTTCTCATATCATACAGTTCCTCATATCACAAACTTTCTTTCATCAGGATCGGTATTCAAAAGGGCTTAAATTTGTTTTCACTTGAATCTGTATTGATAGAAATACTTGCTTTCATTCACATCAATGTTCATTGCTTGCTTTACGGGTTCGCCTATGTGAGAAACCAGATGGTATCTCACCCACTAGTCCCCGGGGATCTGTCATCCAGGTGGCCAGGACACCGCCATCCTTTTGGATCCAGTTGCGAGGGTGGACCAGTGCGGAGGGGATCACCTGGGTGAGGGGTCTTCGGAGAATGGGAGTGGGACACAGGCTGGCAAGACACAGTATCCCCTTCCCTTTAACACCTTCACCCCATCCTACCAAGTAAGGTACATAGGGAATCTACCCACCCCTTTTCCTACACGAACACTGTTACGGACAGCCTGTTCTCAGAGAAAACAGACTAAAACCTAAGCAGTATACCTGACGGGTCCCAATATAATGGTCAGGCAAGGTCAGGCAATTACTGACTTCCATTAAGCTTCCCCACATGGATAAAAGGCAGAGCATGAAAGCACACTCTGAGCGAGGCAAAACACACAAGGAAACAGCAGTTACGGGACGGCAGCTGAACGAGAGAAGAAAGAGGGCAAAACAAGAGGGAATTGCAAGCTGGGAAGTTCCCTTGACCTTTCCGACAACAATCTGTTACTTTAAAAAAATCTTGAGATTAGAAAGCATAAAACCAGGTAATCAAGCTAGAGAATCCTGTATTGTGTATCAGAGATAACTGGGGCCCTCCTGCGTCACAAATCAAGGAGGGTAGAATCAGCAGTCACTGTGGTACCGTCTTTGGCTCCAAGAACAAAGTAGTGTCAGTGAAATCAACACAGCCAGTGAGTTTGGGAGACCGATACACAACTGGTCCGTGCTGAAGCTAAAGTTGCAAGCAGCAACATTATATGGCAAATGCTGCATGAACATTGTTAAAAAGCGTGTGGTAAAAGACGCAAGTTGAACTCTTGGTGAATGCTTGAACTTTGAAAAGCAAGATACGATACACATGACAGAGTGGTCCGGCAAGGCGTGGAAGGTCTCTGTAAGGCAATCCAGCTGAGAGGTGGCAAAAGTGAAAGTTAAAGGGTTGCATTAAGAAGAGAACGAAGAATTGTGAATCCAAGTGGTCTGCAACGAGTCAAGTAAAATCCTGCCACAGTTGAAAGTCTTTGATTTTGAGATAGCAAAGAAAGTTTTGAAAAATGAGATACTTTGGTTCGAGCCCGGCAGAGGGAAACCAATTGAAACCTTTGCGTTAAAGTGGGTCTGAGCCCTGCGGAGGGGGACCCCGGCGTGAACAGTGAATCACCAGAGAAATTGTACATATGAGAGTCCTGAGGAGAAAGAGAATGTTTGTCGCATCAGGCCCTCTGCAATAAGAGATTCTGAATGGCAAAGAGGCTTTGGCACAGAAGGTCCTGATAAGGATAACACTCAAGGCCTCTTCCAGCAGTCTCTGCCAGTCTCATTGTGACAGGGTTGCAGGTCTCCTAACAGGGAGACCTGCAACCCTGTCAGCCCTGCATTAAACACTGAATTCGGAGGCCTAGCAGCAACTTCCAAGATGGCCGTGCCTCGGTGCAGACCAGGCTCCCAGGCTTCCCTGGGCCTGCAGCACCATGATTGGCTGGTATACCAATTTGAAGCAGCCAACCCCCTGCGCCGGCAGGTAAAACTGGCCTCCACTGAAGGCCAACACTCATGGCCCCTTCCAGCAGTCTCCACCGGTCTCTGCCACGTAGACCGTGAAGTTAGACATGCTTCGCATCAGGTATTGGACTCTGAAAACTTTAATGGACCATGGGCACAGCCCAATTTATGTAACTCTAATGAACTGCTTCCAATGTTAGATATTTCCATACTAACATCCCTCTGCCACCCCCACGCGTTTCCTCAGATCCATGCTACATTATTAGAAAAACCCCTTTATTGAAAAAGCAACGGCCAGTCTCATACTGAACACAGCGTTTACACCTGATGATGCGCACCCGAGACGTTGCTGCAAGGCTTCGATATTAAGTTGCTCCCCCCCTGAGTGCTGGCTCTGCGCACAATAGTTGCAACCTCCCTCTTACCGGAAGGCCCTCGCTACTGCCAGGTTCCCATGCCATGCGCACTTGCCCAGCTCACCGATCACTGTTCACCACCAAGGACAGCACTACGTGACTCGTACAAGGAAAACCACAATCCTGAGCGTGTGCACATGTGCACGCAGCAGCTCCGACAATATATTTAGATGAGCTCCCACTGAAATACATAGCCGCGTGCCCTGTATACACCACGGCACACCCCACAGCTACAATGACCAGCTTCCCTCTCAGCAAGGCGGTCACCTCCACTCGCCTCACAAAAAAATCCTGGTAGATAATCATGCCTCTCCAAAGCTCCTCTCCAAAGCTTGCAACTCATGCTGTGCAAGTACTACATGCACACTGCAGGCAAGCAAAGATTTCAACCAGTGCCTGCCCTCGGTGCCCTCACGCGTCCCCCATTCCATGATTGTGGCCCAGAGATAGCAGGCAGCACGCCCTCCCACAAATACTCTAAAGCTGCCTCGGATTTTGGCAAGAAATCAGCCCTAACCACAGCCCATGCAACCCTTTCCAGGAACTCACGCCTCGGGTCACGCACCACCCTTCTCTCTGAGGAGTCTCCTATTGCTGCCCTGTCTTCAGCAACTACCCCTTTGCAAAGTAAGCCTATCACTATGATTCCCCCATTCATGAACACCAATCTTGCACATCAATACCATCTAAAAGCCCCTGGGAGAAGGCCAAGGGAAAAGACCTTTCCCCCTCTCTGCAGCTCCGCTGCGAGGAAGATCAAACATCATAAAGAACCCTGCCGGATCACATCAACAGAAGGATCACTCCTTTCCTCAAAGTGCCTGCCCTCCAGGCCCCCTTTTCACAAGACCCTGAAACTCTTGCCAAAGCTTTAAAGCTTGCGATCACCCAAGCTGTTGACTCTATCGCCCCCCTCACCCTCAGGAAAGTCAAAACTAACAAGCGCACTAATGCCTGGTTCTCACAGAAACTCCTCCAGTTGTGCGCTAAGAAACAAGCCACCCTCGCAGCCTGGAAAGCCAAACCTAATGACATAACCAAACTAGCCTTCAAGGCCATCTCTAAAGAATACAAATTAGGTATAATCCTCGCTAAAGCCAGTTCCTTCAACACTAGGATAGCCAATGCGAAATCAGGCACCAAAGAAATCTTTGCCATCTTTAGGGAGCTGGAAACCCCCTCCACCCTGCCACCGACCATCCTGAAGGATGAAAACTGGTGTAATAACATCCAATCAGTTATGCTCAACATACTAAACACCTTGCAAACCAAAATCCTAGCCCACCAAAAGGCCCTCATTCTCCTAATTGCCTCACAGAATAGTAACCAGGATAAGGACACGAAAATCAACTCCTCCCCGCTATTCAACTTCAAGGATATGACTGAATCCGAAGTCATCTGTCTTTTAAAATCTATCAAACCCTTGAATTGCAAGGGCGAAGTATGCCCTGCTCAGCTCATCAAAGATTGTGGCTCGACCCTTGCCCCCTTTCTGACAACATTCATTAATGCTTCTTTCCAGTCTGGTCATGTCCCAACCGACCTCAAGGAGGTCTGGGTACGACCACTCCTCAAAAAGTCATCCCTTGACCCATCGGCACCAGGGAACTACAGACCTATCACCACTGTCCCCTTCCTGCTCAAAATTCTGGACAAAGCAGCCTACCTGCAAGTCCAAAAATTCCTTGAGTACCACCGCCTTCTTGGCCTTCGGCAGTCTGGCTTCAGACCACGACATGGGACCGAAACTGCCCTCCTTGACTTAAAATATCAAATGGATGACATTAGAGACGCTGGCAAACCTGCGCTCCTGCTGCTCCTGGACTTATCGGCCGGGTTTGACCTCGTGGACCACAATACTCTGCCATCACCTCTCCATGGCAGCCAACTTTTCCCCTAATGTGTGTGCGTGGATCACCTCGTTTCTACAGGAAAGGGCCATGAAAGTTTTCTCGGACTCAGTGTGTGCCTCTCCAAGTCACATTACATGTGGATTGCCGCAGGGCTCTTGCATTGTGCCTACCCTCTACAACCTATTCACTAGACCCCTATTCAACCTTCTTGACTCCCTGGGCATCTCATACACCAACTATGCTGATGACACCCAGGTGCTCATTCCCCTCACGGGTGATTACGAGTCAGACAAGATCGCCCTTAACTCCATCTATTGCACCATCCAAGCATGGATGGCAGAAAACTGGCTGTGTCTCAACAGCGACAAAACTAAGCTTCTGCTGATAGGATCACCAACCATCTTGGGTAACATTGACAAGAACTACTGCTCCTTCACTATCGACAATATACCTATAGCTGTGTCCCATACAGTCAAAACCCTGGGAGTCTCCCTAGATTCCAATCACACCATGAACAGGCAGGTCAACGCCATTGCCTCCTCATCGGCCTATTACGCTAAACTGCTCAATGCAGTAAGACCCTTCCTAACTACACAGAATTGCCTCACCATTGCCAGGGCTACCATCGGCTCGAGACTGGACTATTGCAATGCTCTCCTCGGAGGGACATCATGCAAAAACATTGCCAAACTCCAACTTGTCCAGAACAATGCCCTCAGAGCTGCCACAGGATTCGCTAGAAAGGACCACATATCAGACCTGACAAGACGGGTCCACTGGCTTCCCGTTAAACAGAGAATCATTTTCAAAATCCTCTCCCTCACCCACAAATGCCTCCATGATCTGGCATCCCCCTACCTGGCTCAGCGCGTAGCCATTCCCACATCCGCTAGGCCTTCCAGACTAGCCTATACCAACATGATCACTAAGCCCATAACACGCAGGGTGCGTGCAGGGGGCTCTAGCTTCCCAGCCATTGCGGCTACACACTGGAACGCCCTACCTTTGCACATCAGGGGAATTGACTCCCACCTAGCATTCCTCAAAGCCATCAAAAGAACGCTATTTGCCTAACTGCTTCTGTTAACTCCCAAGCTTTTACTGTGTACACTACTGTAACCAAATATGAACACCCCTAACTGTACTTTGTAACCTTGTGCATATGTTGTAACCAAGTAACCACCGTCTGAATGTAATCCTGCTTACGTACACTTTCTTGTTAAAAGTGCCTCAATGCCCTTGGGCTGCAGTGTGCTCTACAAAAGTAAAAAATAAATAAAAGAAATAAAAGCCAATATTCAGTACTAGGACGCTGCTAACAGACACGCACCCAGCACAATTTCACCCCCTCACTACGTCCAACACATCACCACCACATAGCTCATAGCAAACAGAAGCCCAGTCCTAAATATCACTCAAAGCCTCAGTTCATCCCCTTACCCACCCTGCTCATCAGCATCAGATGTCAAACATCTCAACTCCTCCTATCGCTGACAAGGACCTCACCAAAACCCACAGTTGACAACACAACCAAACCTCACCCACACAACAGACACCATGCTCACATCACCTATCCTCTCAGAATCAACCCTCCCTCCAGGATCAAGGATCTGTCACCCCGCCCACTGACCCACAACCCTTCTTGACATGCGCCATGATTAACGTTTGATCCCTTCCGGCACACGCAGTAGATATACATGACCTCATCACGAAATTCAACCATGACACACTAGCCATCACTGAGAGTAGGCTTCATGAAGCCTCTGGTCCTGCCCTAGCATTACCCACAGGATACACTATCCTACGGAACGATAGACCCACCACTAGTTAAGGCGGAGTCGCTATGATTGTGAGAGATTCCATCCCCCTTAGACAAGTTCACACATCCTTAGACAGAAATACTGACCTTCTCTCACTCAAAGTTTCACCATCGCCTACCTGCACTATCACCATGCACCTTATCTAACGCCCTCCTGGCCCTTCTCCAAACTTTGAGCAAAACATACTTCATATCCTCCAGGATAACCTCAAAGCTTCCTCAAAAATAATCCTACTAGGTGACCTCAACCTGGGCCTTCATGACTCGTATGACGTACTTTCCAAATCATTATCTGACACACTCAACACACTCTGCTTCATTCAATGCATCACCAATCCCACACACAACAAGGGCTGCACACTGGACTGGATCACAACTGTCAAATCGCCATCAGCACCAACACACCCTGTTTTTGGGCAGACCACCATCTTATCCATTTCGCCATCACACAGCCAAACAAGCCGACAGCACTACCTAGCCCACTTCCACCTGCTGTTTCTAGGAGCTCTCGGAAGCTCACCAGAGACAATATCCTACCCTTAATCAATACCTACTCCTCTCTAAAGCAGCGAACACCCTAGCCCCCCTAATACCACACAAAGAGAAGATGGTCAGACATTACAATGCATGGTTTACCCCAGACCTATAAAATTACGAACCTTGAAATAACAAGCCCAGTTAACCTAAATAAAAGATCCCACTTATGCTGCAAAACAGGACTTCACCAAAGCCTCCAAACATTATAAAGCGGCCATAATCACAGCTAAGTCCAACTCCTTCAACACGAGAATCAGCAATGCAAAGTCGGACACAAAAAAGAAAAATTCACCCTTTACAGAGAACTTGAATCACCTGCTGCCTCCCCATCCCCCAACAACCAATGACCTTCAATTTAGTACCGATGACCTCTATAACAGTCGCTCAACTCCCCTCTTTATCCCCCCACCGCTCAGTTCTTCTTCAGAGACCTCTCCGAATCCAATGTCACCAAACTGATTATCAGTCTAAAACCTTCAAAATCTAAAGGCGATATATGGCCTGCACCCTAGTTAAAGACTGTGCTGACATTCTTCCCCCTATCATCACAGCTATCATTAACACCTCCTTTGCTCATGGCATTATTCCAGAGAGCCTCAAAGAAGCTTGGGTATTCCCTCTTTTGAAAAAAAAATCCCTTGACCCAGCCATCCCCACAAACTACAGGCCAATCACCACTGTCCCATTCCTCCTAACCATTTGGGACCGAGCTGCCTACCTACAAGTTCAGCAATTCCTGTAAGACAACCACATACTAGGAATGCGTCAATCTGGGTTCCGCCCGAGGCATGGCACAGAATCTGCCCTGCTCGATCTAGAAAATCAAATAGATGAGATCAGGGACGAAGGAAAGTCTACACTGTTCCTTGGCCTAGACCACCAGATCCTTTGCCACTACCTCACCACCCACGCTCGTTTCTCATGCTCAGCCACTGCCTAGATAGCTACATTCCTTACTGGAAGAGTGATGAGAGTCTTCTCAGAGATCTCCAACACCTCTCGCTCTCTTATAACCTGCGGTGTGCCACAAGGATCTTGCATCACCCCTATGCTGTACAATATTTTTACCAGGTGCCTTTTCCACATTTTAGATTCACTCGGCATAGGCTACACTAACTATGCCGACAACACACAAATTGTTATGAGGCAGCTTCTGTAGACTTCTTAGGTTTATCAAGTAAGTTCTTTATTGTAAGTTACATAAGCTGTTAACTATGAAAGACCACCGGGTCCCATCACCCAGGCTCAACTGACCAGGCTGGAACCCTGGGGCTTGATTCATTGCCAAACATTCCGCAGGCTCACTTAGCATTCCAAGTTAGGACACAGCAGCATTCCTGCAGGCATGCACTGGCAATAAGCACATCATAACACATCTCCCCTCTTTCGAATGAAAATCCAAACGAAGGAAGGCCAAATACACACACGTTATGTTATAATGCCAAACATCTTTTAGAGAGATGCCACTCAAAAGAAGATACTGTGACGGCTATCACTACACATACTTTAAACTTCACTTTTCACAGCATCAGCAGCGTGAGATGCTTCGCTACCATTTGACAACTTCAGACTTCAAACTCTGGTGAAAGTTACAATGGGACGCTATCCCTTCTCCAACGGGACGCTATCCCTTCTCCAACGGGACGCTATCCCTTCTCCAACGGGACGCTATCCCTATTCACAACGGGGCGCTATCCCTATTCACAACGGGACGCTATCCCTATTCACAACGGGGCGCTATCCCTATTCACAATGGGACGCTATCCCTACTCACAATGGGACGCTATCCCTCCTCACAATGGGACGCTGTCCCTACTCACAATGGGATGCTATCCCTACTCACAACGGAACGCTATCCCTACTCACAATGGGACGCTATCCCTACACACAATGGGACGCTATCCCTACACACAATGGGACGCTATCCCTACACACAATGGGACGCTATCCCTACACACAATGGGACGCTATCCCTACACACAATGGGGCGCTATCCCTATTCTTAACGGGACGCTATCCCTTACACATAATGGGACGCTATTCCTATTCACAACGGGACGCTATCCCTACACCTTATGGGAAGGAATCCCAATAACCTACCTGTCCCCACCTTTCTACAATGGAGTTACTTCATACTAAAAAAAAACATTTGCTCTTACATATTCTCATAACCGTATCTTTGCAGACATATACTTAAATACATATATATATACATAGCCCTATATGTCCATGTTGCGAGGCAACATAATCCTATAAGTCCATGCTGGTTTCCAGCTGCAAACCTAAAATGCCTCGAAAGGGTTAGTGCTAGTTCACATCTTCATACTAACATTCGCATGCACTCTCTTCTGCAGCATTAGTGCATAGGTACTCACTCCTATAAGTCCATGTTGCAATTAGCAACGTACCCTAAAATGCCTCAAAACGTGAAATCTAGCAACTCTGACATAGTACTGGTCACTCGCACTTTACATAAATTGTGCATATTAACGAAAACCAAATTAAGCTCAAGTTAACTTCCAAAACTCACATCCTGCACGCTTCTCCTCACACAGACAATCTCCAATGAAGAGCTGTTTCCTGTCCTACACTGCCTCAAAAGAGTCAGTACTAGCAACGTACCCTGATATGCCTCTAAAAGGGTTAATACTAGCTCACTTGAGCTCTCCTTTTTTACAGCACCTCGAGCACTTCCATCACTCTCAGCAAAGCCTATGTGTTAACATAGTGGCAACATGAAAGATAACCACATGCTTAAACTTCAAAAACTTCAAAGGATACATGTCAACAAGGTGTGCATATGACGGCAACGCACTTTCGCACACACCCGAAGATTTCCTCAAAAATGGAAACTTCCTTCCATGGGCACATCGTAGCAAACCTTAAGTGGCTTGAGCCATCGCTATAAAACTGTTTCTTCCGTGAATCTCCCTTCAGTCCGGGAACTTCCACTTCTACGCTGTTTGTCTTTCTCTTCCCTTCTTGTCTGCGCTTGACTGAAGACATCCGCTCTCCGCTGCTCCAACTGACAGTTCCAAAAGAAAAACGCACGGGACTGCATTCCTTCACCTCAACCTTTCCCTTTACCAGGGGCGTTTTGTCTTTACATAGGTGAACGTCATCACGTAGGACGTCTTATTTAGGTCCTTTATTCTATCCTTTATTTTAACGCTCCTTAACAGCGCAGCAAACTTCGTATTTCCAAAGCCACGAACAACAAAAGTTCAGAACAAAGGTGCGTAGTTTGCTCTCTTTCTCTGAACTGTTTACACTATTATGCCACAGCGTTCCATTGCTCCGCTAACTCCTGCAGCAGTATTGCTATGTCATCACTCTCACAGGAGACCTGGGCAGACATAGAGCTCCCGTACACCAACGGACAAATCTGAGCCCACAGAGTCCCACTGCTCACGGCACACACGGCAGATGAAACGCTTCACGCTCCATGCTAGGGGCTTTCATCTTGGACTCTCATCAACCCCAACTTGGGCCAAATGCCTGTGCACCAACATCCAATATTGGAGCCTACTTCCACTTAGGGGCTTTGCTTCAATCTGCTTTCCCCAGTTACAACTGCTCCAATCGTACTTCTTACTTCAACTCAGGGGCTTCACTTTCATACATGGTTACGTTTCCATGTTGGGTCTTCACAGCTTTCCCAAACTACTTCTCCTACTTCAAAACCCCTTATATTTGCGCAGGGTGCCCTTAACTTCACCGCTTGCTTCACCCTGGGGCCACCCATGTTTACTTCAAAGTCTTTTGCGCTCGACTTCACATCTGGTAAGATTACTTCAAGCTTTATGCTTCAACCTTGTGGGGCCAGCGCATCACTCTTGGGGTTATAATTATCTCTTGGAGCTTCACTGGTTCACCTCTTCCACACCCCTTTATCTTCTCTTTCTAACCCCCTGCGCGCTTGGGCCCCCTGGGTGATGGGACTTACTTCTGGATGACTGGGGGCAGTGGTCTCTCTGCTTCTTCTGCTGCTCCTCCACCACAGCTCAGCTTCCTTCCTCTCTTGGGTTCTTGGAAATCCTTGTCGCCAATGTTATGAGGCAGCTTCTGTAGACTTCTTAGGTTTATTAAGTAAGTTCTTTATTGTAAGTTACATAAGCTGTTAACTATGAAAGACCACCGGGTCCCATCACCCAGGCTCAACTGACCAGGCTGGAACCCTGGGGCTTGATTCATTGCCAAACATTCCGCAGGCTCACTTAGCATTCCAAGTTAGGACACAGCAGCATTCCTGCAGGCATGCACTGGCAATAAGCACATCATAATACAAATCTTGAACCCCTCTCAGGCAATTACATAGAAGACTCCAACACCCTCAACAATTCAGACCTGGATAGCAGCCAATCACCTCTGTCTCAACAGCAACAGGACAGAAATCCTGATTGTTGTCTCCCCAAGCATCCTAAAGACCCTCGACAATGGATACCTGGCCTTCACAATCAATAATTGCTTGATTCCTGTCTCTAACACCTTAAAGACCCTCGGGGTCTACCTAGATGCGTCGCTCACCATGTCTAGACAAGAAAGCGCCCTTGCCTCCTTGTCAGCCTACGCTATCAAGGTCCTCAATGCAGCTGGATCCTTCCTCTCTAAGAACAATTGCCTAACCATATCCCATGCAATCATAGGCTCAAAGATTGATTATTGCAATGTCCTATTCAATGACACCTCTTCCAGAAACATACTCAAACTTCAAGTAATCCAGAACAACACCCTCAGAGCTGCCCTTAACATCCCAAAAATAGAGCACATCTCGAGAGCTAGAAGAGATGCACACTGGCTACTCATCCAGGAGAGGATCATTTTGAAAACACTCCATCACCCACAAGTGCCTATCCAACACAGCACCACCTTATCTATTCAAAAGAATTGCCAAAGCCCATTCTCCCAGACCCATGAGGACCCAGAAACAGACTAATTATGCCCAAAGTGAAAAGACGCAAAGCCGGAGGCTCCAGCTTCCCTTACCTTGCTGCCAAGCTCTGGAGCAACTTCCCACCCTCCCTGAGGGCATAGAAATCCTATTGGCTCTTCCGCAAAGCATTAAAAACTCAGCTCTTTACCTAAACCGGAATTCCCCCTCTCGTGCCTTTCCCCAGGAACCTTTCTTCCCAACCACCCATCACCCTGTTCTGTAGGATTATTGCCACATAGGTTTATACCCATGTATGATTCTGCATGTTTCCTATGATAACTGCTGTTGGGTCACACCTTTGTCACCCTGTACATATATGAAACTATGCCTGCATTACACTAGCTTGTCTAGTACTCTGAACGTGCAACAGCGCCTCAATGCCTATGGGTTGTATGTGCACTTTACAAATGAAATAAATAAATAAATACTGAGATTTTGAACTGCATCCTCAGTTGTGTGCTAGGGGTGTGTGCTAAGATAAGTGTGCCGCCTTGCCCGGTGCTAAAAACGTGGGAAAAAAGAAGCTAACGTCTCAACTATCCTGGCATATCATTTCTTGAACACTTTTCTTTTGTATAACATTGTTTATAGAATTAAGGTTTGGCAATAGCTTTATTAGCATAGGACCTTTTATTTTGACAAGACACCACTAGGTCTCCATTATTAATATTATTTGATTGGCGTAGCATGCTCAGATCTTTAGATTTAGGATTAGATATGCATTTTATAAACGCATTCAAAGTTCAATAAACACCCTTGAACTGTGGTTGCTTGTGTTCGTCTTACTGTTTGATACCATACCTTCCTTAAATGTGATGTCAGGAGTGGGATATGATTCAATTGACAAAAATTCATATCAATGCTGATGATCATACCTCCAGAAGGGGAAAATAGAATTGTTGAACTCCTCAATTCTGATTGTGCATCCACCGTTAAAGAGGTTTTTTTTTTTCCCCCAGCTTCACGTCCGAACTGGTCAACACAATGGGCCTCATTACGAGTATTGAGGCAGCCATGCCCTTAATAAGGGCATGGCTGCCTCCAAACCGGGTCCCAGTACCGGGTTCCTTCAATGAGGAATAACCGGGTCATTCCGACATTGGAGGACCCGGTAATTCCTCCTTGAAGGAACCATCCCCATCCCCATACCCATTTGAGCCCCCATAGGGCTCAAGGGGAATGGGGAGGGAGCTAATAACGGTGCCGTTAATAACGGCCCGTTATTAGCTCCCTGTTACCCTCGCGGGACCCGCTATGGACGCCTGGGTTTACCAGGCGTCCTTACCGGGTCCCGCAAAGGGAACATCGTTATTGTGCATCCCATAATGAACGGTGCCAGTCCATTACCGCACACTTCATTAAGGGAGCGAATGCCTCGTAATGGGGCCCCATGTATTTTTCAAAACTCAACTGTTTAGATACCCTTCCACTTTCCCACATCCAACAATGGGATTGAATAATCTGAAAAATTCGACCAACACACATATGCATTAGACCTAGCACTCTGCATCCCCCTCTTCCTGAACCTTTTCTTTTTGACACCAAATCCACTTCGCTCCCTGGTCCATCAAGTTTAGCAGTCAACCTATCCAGTGTTCTAAGAGGGGAGGAAGTTACTGACGGGCCCATAGTTCAGTACTCACCCTCCAGAGCGTGTAAAACAAGATAGCTGCACCATGTGAGGACAGAGGGTGCAGGATTTACATACTCCAGCACAACTCAATAATGAGGACTCAGTAAGTTGGCAAAAGGAAGTCCGTTTAATGATAAGTACATCAAACAGGGAAACAAATGGAAATCCGCAGCATTGCGATCACCTCTCTCGCTCCGACTTCCTCGAACTTCAGTCAAACAGATTGTTATAGGCAAAACTTGTCATCACTGACGTCTACTTCTATAAAAAATCATCATGCAATATAATTGGTTAGGAAAGGTAATCTCTCCTGTGTCCATTACATCTGTTTTCATAACGGCTCGTGCTGGCTCATTATCCTCGTTATCCGTCTTGTTCATCTGCGAGTCTGTTTAGGCACTTATGTCATTTCTGCTGGCCTTCTATTAGGGCTCTTCGGGTCTCTTCATGGACTGTATGTAGGTATTCCTCATTTCGTATCAGCGGCTGGTATGGCTGTCTGATAGGGTACCGTGCTGCCCAGGGTTGTCTGGTTATGGGCACTTCAACAGCCATGGATCTCCTAATGTACACTGGGCAGAGTCCCAGTGCGTCTCTCTCTTGGTTCATTTGCTCTTCTTACGTCACGCAACTTGGCGAGTACCTTCCTGGCAGATTGAACTGAGGGGCAGGGGTGCAGGTCATGTCTGGAACCTCCTGTACACTCCCCCCCTCTGGTCGGTTCATCGACCACTGTTGCTTCAATTTTCATCTCTATTTTTTTTGATTCTTCAGTGTTCTGTTCATTGTCTTCCGGGATGGTACATGATGGTGTGAACATGTGCGTCTTTGGAGTCCATATTTTTATCACGCCTTTCAAACTCCCTGCTGTTTTGACATGTTCATCCTTGTTCCAAGTCATTAGCTGGCATTGTCCATTTGGACTGCAGTAAATCCATTTTCCTTCAAACTTCCTTCGTTTCTTCGGATATGCAAATGTGGTTCCTTCTGGTGCAAACTCACTAGCCTTCACAAAGTCCTTTATCTCTTCATCAGTCAGGTCTCTGGGCTTCCATCCTGGCTCAACATCAACCATAATCTTCATCCCAATGGCTTTCTTTGCTGTTTCCGGGCACTGTGTGATGATTATTTTGATCAGAGAGAAACCCAGTAGTATCATCACTAGCAGGGCTCCCAGAAATTTGAATATATCATCCATCCATTGTGGGACCCATGAGAACAGGTTTCCAAACCAGCTGTCATCGTCGACTTCATCCGTTTCATCAATCATTTTAGGTTTGTCAACATGCTTATGGCCTCTGTTAGGGTTCCATTGTATTAATCGTGCGATGGTATAAATGTGCAACATGATTCTCTGATTTTTGTGCAAACACCTCCATCCATTGCAGTGATCATGGCAAGCACATATCTGTTTTGGAGTGCCATCAGTCTGATTGCTCTCAGTTCTTCGTTGATCGCGTTGAATCCTTTTATAGTGGTATTGATGGTCTGCAATAACTCCCATCTGGTTATCTGCAACCATTTAGTATTTGCTCCAACTTGGATGTGTGGTAGGAGTATTGTTGTGAACACTGATGAGATGAGGCTGAACAGCCTGTGTTCGTATGGGATTGCATAAAATGCTTCTTCTGATTTGGCAGAAAAGTAATTCTCTCTCTTCATTCGGGATACCAGCTCCGCAGATTTCCTTTTCCTCAGGTGAGCATCTGCTTCTCGGGAAACTGTCAATACTCGGGTCACTTTTTGGGATCACTAGTGCAGGAACGTGGATGTTTACTATCGTGCATATGCCTCCCTAATTCTTCGGAAGTCTTTATATATGCTTTGGATCCCAGTAATGGTCCATAATTACAGAGGTTCCATGTACCATTCCAGGGGCGTCAAAGACTCGTCCACAGTTCTGATTCTCTCGCATTTTCCTCGTGCCATTGTTTCTGAAGCAGAACCTTGGGCTCTCTAGTGTCTCAATCTGCAGGGGTCCTCCTCTGTCTTCGACCCATGTGAGTAAGTTTGCGAGTTTTGGCCACAATGGCTTGCATCCGTTCCGCACTATGTTTATGGTAGGTTCGTAATGACCAATGACCATCCAGGCTCTGCAGATCACCACTCCTTTCTCCCATCTGTCTGGTGAAAGCACTATTCCCCAGATCTGCATTTGGCCTCTGTTTTTCCAACTTCGAGCCTCCTCTGGAGTTTCTCCTTGAACATTTAGCTTCTGATTCACTTCCCATCTAATTCCAGTCCCTTTTACTCCAGGATTCTCATACCTGATTACATGATTCTTAGTATGGGCTCTGTTTCTTGTCTTTATGTCCTGAATATAATCATCCTCGTCAGGGTCAGTTGCCTCTGTTGCCCATTTCAGGGAGACATCACTGCCCATGACCTGGCCTCTGGTCTTGCACATTGCCACATGCGACATACAGTGTGCTGTCTGGACATCAATTTCTACGGCCACAAAGATCGTGGATTTTCCCATGCTGTAGGGCAGGAGCGCACAGACGAAGCATTCTCCCCCGGACTGCCTTTGTCCTACTTCCTTCATGTGCTGGTACCATATGCTGTTTCCAAGGTGAGCTGTGCTGTCCAGGTAGTCGTTAAGTTCATTGGTATCTTCGTGAGGGCTTCTCTTGATTCTCAGCGTTCTTCTGTAGTTAGCTATGACTATGTCTCGGAATGCATCTTTGCTGCTTTTCCACTTTGGGTATCTCGGTGGGGCAGGCTGTCTCAACTGTACCGCTGTGGTGGGGGAAGGTTTTGTGCTTCGTTTCCTTCCCTCTTGAAGTCTGTCGTCAGTTTCTCTTGACCACCATTTGTTCGCCAACTTTCCAATGCAGGGCTGCGTTGCGGGCTCGTGGCTTGCTGTTATAGTTTCTGTAGTTCTGTCGTTCAGTTTCTTCTGCAGTTTCTTTGCTTGGGCTATGAATGGGAACAAGTAATTTATTAGCATTTGTGTCTTCTCTGTGAATTCTTTTGTGGCCACTTCTGTTCCTTTCAGAGATTTAGCTATTTCCTCCATCTTGGGTTATTCACTTGGCTTTTCTTGGTCATTTCCCGTATTCTCTGGAATTGAATTTTCACCAGGCAGTCTCCCCATCTCTGCTGCCTTTGTTGGAGGCCTTGTAGCCATTGACACTTGCCCTTGTTTGTGTGCATTCTGTTTGTGGGTGTGTCCCATGGTCAGTGCTACATTATCATTCATTCCGTGCTGACCCTGTCTCCAGCCTTTCTCTCCATTCTTCACCTCAAGTGTGTGTAGATCACTGCTAATTACATTTAATGTTAAGTCATTTGCTTCATCATTAGCTTTTCTTGGAACTGGAATCACTATATAGTGTCTGGGTGCTTTTGTGGGACCCTGATGTTCATTATTCTGTGGTCGTGCTGACAGTGGGACACTTCGTTCACCAATAAAGAACGCAGTTCTGATTGTTAATAATAGAAAGACAACAATAATCACTGTACCTATGCACATTATCGTTCTGAATGACATTTTACAGCATTTTCTTTCAGGGATGTGGAGGCGTCCTTCTGCTGGGGGTAAAACTATGTTACTGTTCTGGGCCCCTATTTCGATCAAGTCCATAGTCAATTACTTATTATTTTCTTGCTCCGATCTCACAGTTCGAAAAAGTCAATTATTACTAAAGTGTCGAGTGCTTTTAAGTGTGCCCCCTCTGGTGGGTGGTGATGATAGTCTCTGGGTATCTAGCACGTTTCTATTCTCTAGATTATGGAAAAAGGTTAGGCTATCAGTTCTAATACATCACATCTGTTCATTCGTATCCATAGTAGGTGAGGTCCCAGTGAATGCCTTGAATTTGCCTTGGTCCTGAGGACATGCTGGAACAGTTCAGTGCGAGAGTATACAACGAAGGGACTGCTAAAAATTACACAAAAATAGAAATGCCTAAAAAAATAAGAATAAAAGTGAACGTGTGGCAGAAATAGGAAAAAATGAGCTAATCTTACAAAAATAACGTTGTTAAAATAGGAACAAAAATAAAATAAAAATGGATATATGGAAAAGAATAAAAACAGAGTTAAAATCACAAAAATGAGGTGTTGTAAAAATAGGAACAAGTCTTCAAAGCAAAAGTGACCATATGAAAACATAGAAAAAATGGGAAGGATGAAGAGAAGGAAAAACACGAGGGTGAAATTCTTGTGTCCGCTCCTTTCGTTCGGTCTCTCGTGACAAGTTGAGGAACAGTGTCTCTTTTCTCTATCTGTTCCACGGTGAAACGATGATGAAAAGTTCTATTTTGGATTTCCTCCTTCTAAGGCTCTCCTCAGCAGTGGGTATCCATAATTGCTACTTAGTTGTGCTATGATAGCCCTCAGGAGCCTGTTTAATTGTGCGTTTTTTACTGGATCATTGAGGAATGTGGGTACGTCAAAATTGTGGGGTCTACCCACCAGTTCTGGAAAGTTTTCAATGAGGTGGAAGAAAAAACGGTATGCATATTGGCTGTCTTCTGGTGTTAATGAAATTTGCTCTGATTTTCTAGCCTCTAGAACACAGGCCTTTCTTGCAGCATGAACAGTCTTTGTTTCCTCGATCTGCCCCTCGACTAAAGGTCTCACTGGAATCTCCTTAAGAATTCTCGCTGGAAGTTGGACAGTTCCACTTGGAGTATTATGCTATGGAGAAGTGTGCCCATGTGTGGGGCGTTGGCTGGATCTCTAAGGAAGGTGATAACGTCAACATCTGCAGGCCTTCCTACCATTTCAGGATAGTCTGTGACTAGTCTGAGCATGACATTGTGGGCTAGCTGGGTATCTGCGGGAGTCAGGGACATCTGCCTTGTTTGCTGGGTCCTGATCACAATCCTTTTTTTTGACGTGAACAGTTTTTACACTTTCCTGCTGCGTGGATTGCAACCACGTAATTTAATTTGTACCACACTTGGTTCAGAAATGTGTTGTTTCTTGGATCCCTGATGAAGCTTAGGGTATCTGTGGTTCTCCCAACAGCTCCTGGGCACTCCTCTATGATTCGGAAAAATAGGGTGTAAATCAGTTCATCGATGATCACTTGAGGTGGAAGCATTTGTCCTTATTCCCAGTACTCTGGCACTTCGGCAAAGGCCTCTGCTAGGACAGTCAGTAGTTGCCGTATTATCTTCCTGTTAGCTGGATTTTGAATGAAATCTGGCATACTGGTGTCTCTTCCCACAAGTGTTGGATATGTCTCTAACACCAACCGAAAACAGGAAAGCACATCCTTTGTAATATTTCTACTGGGGGAGACCATGAGTTTTTGTGACAAAGTCTTGGTACTGGTTGCTTCAGGATACCGCTTTTGGTTCTCAGAAATGTCTTTTTTGCAGTCTATCAGAGTCTTGATTCTTTGTACTATTTGGACCTGACGTGTTTTCAAAAGTTTGTTTTAGCAATGTTGTTGTGGCTTTGGGAGTGCTTCTCTTTACCCTGCAACTGTGGTGCACAGAGTGTTCGTATTGCTGTTGTTTTATTACTTTTCACTTGGTTTGAGGGACTGTCTTTGTTTAAAAAGCCACAATTTACTGGATTCTTTTGCCATTGTTTTGCTGCTCATGCGTCCTTCTTCCTCGTCATGGATCTTGTCTGCACGTGCTTAGGTTCTTCCCCGGTGTCTCTAGATTCTTCACAGTTAGATTCAGCAGGAGGGCTCTCTCCTACAAAGGGTTTAATGTCATTCAGGAAGATCCAGGCTCTTCTGCCCTTGAGCTTGACAGCGGACGGGGTGCAGTCCTCTATGATGAAGGGACCATTAAATCCTGGCTCGTCCTATCTTTTTCTCGTGTCGTTCCTTACCAACACTGTATCACCAGGGAAGACGAGGGGCGCACAAAGGATTTGAGCTGCACCTGCATCAGCACGTTCTGTTCTGTTTTGTGCTGTGCTGTCTCCCTTTGCCATCGCTGCAGCTGGTCTGTAATGACAGGAGCACTGGATGTCATACAGTTAAGTTAGTCTTTTATATCTTCTCCCAAAACCTCCCTAGTTGGCTGGGCATCACATCTAGCTCTATCTCGGGGGTAAGAGGGGTCCTCATCCTTCTGCCAGTGACTGTTTTGTGCAGCGTGAGATGATGGGCGGACCCTTGTTGGTTCCGAAGAGCATACAATGCCAGTGGTAGACAGTGCAACCATCCCTTTTTAATGTGAGCTTCAGTTTGGCTATCCTTTCCTTCAACAGGCCGTTGAGTCGCTCACATATGCCATTTCTCTCTGGGTGATACGCCGACGAGAACTTTTACTTTATGCCAAGCAACAAACTCATCTGCTCAAAAACTGTGTTAACAAAGTGAGCCCTGTTGTCTGATCTCATTACCTCGCACACCCCCCATCTAGGGAACACTTCCCTCACCAGGAACTTTGCAGCACAGGTAGCATCGGGGTGTGTGCAGGGACCTGCTTATATCCATCTAGAGAATGGACACACCACCACAGTTAAATACCTGTACCCATTGCATACTTGAATCATATCGACATAATCAATGTGCAAGTGCTGGAACGGCCCATTTGTTCTGGGAATGACTCCTCTCACTATCTTTCACAGAGAAGAAATATCCCAAACATATCAGTCTATGTCCTGCCCTGGGGCAGTCCAGC
This sequence comes from Ambystoma mexicanum, assembly GCF_040938575.1. Taxonomy (NCBI): domain Eukaryota; kingdom Metazoa; phylum Chordata; class Amphibia; order Caudata; family Ambystomatidae; genus Ambystoma; species Ambystoma mexicanum. The sequence goes on from NC_090922.1 coordinate 1,537,914,917, forward strand.
ACCGAAATGCTAAGCAATTCTCCTCTGAACAAGAGTACCAACAGCATCCCCAGACACGTGTTTCTGTCTGGTTGGACCTCATCAGTAGGGAGGAGCTGTGCCTCTCTAAGAATAGTGAGCAAGGGGTCCACGTCTGGATTCCCCTAGTAACTTAGGGTGAGACCCAAAGTTACTTAATTATGCAAATTGACAAGGGGGGTCCTGGGTGTCCCTCTGCCAGACATTAGTCCTGGTTACGAGGGACTTACCCAGAGTCTTAGACTATGCAGTTCACCATAAAAAATACTACATGCTCTGCCAAATTCGGTGTAAACCAGTCTTCTGTGAGCGTTGCAGCTAGATTTTCTTTTGTCATGTGAATGGGGTAGTGAAGCTGTTCTAGCGCTACCTTTAGAAGGGCGACAGGCATAACTGGTTTACCAGTGCAGTCTTGCCTCCACAACCCGTCAGAGGGGTTTAAAGAACACCCTCGACGCTTCCACAAGTTTTTCTCCTCCTGAGGTGCCTCCCCCTGGAGCTCCATTAACTGCGTCTGCTCCATATTGCTATAGGCTTCTGGTGTGGCTTGCGCTATCATCATTCGCTCATGGTACGTGCCACCTCCACTTCCATGATTGTTTCACTCTTGGATGCCATCCGCTTGGCTTCCGTGTCCGCTTCATGGTTTCCACGTGACACGAAATCTGTCCCCCTGGTATGGGCAGCGCATTTCACGACCGCTATGCCCACCGGGAGCTGCAGTGCTTTTATCAGCCTGTCCAATAAGGCTGCATGTTGCACTGGCGTGCCGTCTGCTCAGAGGTAGCCCCTCCTTTTCCAGCACGCTAAGCCTGCGTGTACTTTGGATGTCACATAGGCGGGGTCACTGTACACCGTTACTTCCTGGTCTGCATGATTCTCAATGGCGAGTATCAATGCCAACAGCTCTGCAGCTTCTGCCGAATAATGAGATGGTATTTGTGCACTAACGAGTACCCGAAACTCCCCATGCGCTAGGTGTTTTATTACGGCAACGCCTGTATACCTTTGTCCGTCGTCTTGGTCGATACTTGAAGACCCGTCAATAAAGACAATCTCCCCACTCGCCAGGGCATTCTCCTTTACCCTGGGGATCTCATCATAGAATTCCTCATAGTTCGCACAGTCGTGTATAGGTTCTCCCTCTGTGACTGGTTCAGCTATGAATGTAGCAGGGTTTACAGTTTTACATCACACTATTTTGATCGATGGATTAGAGATAATCACCTCATAGGCGGATGCTCTCTGGGATGTCAGTGTGCCCTTTGGCGTCTCTAATATGGCGAACAGTGAGTGCTTGACGTACAATGTCATGGAGCACCCCCATCACAATGGATGACGCCTTCTCTATGGCGAACACTGCAGCAGCTAGATTTTGTTCGCATGGGAAGTGGCCCTTCATGACCGGGTCCAGTCTCGCGCTGTAATATGCTAGGGTCTTGTACCCCAGCGAGGTTCGCTGCGCGAGCACTGCTGTCATAAATTTGCCATCGGTATGTGAGAACAAGTAGAATTCCTCTGCGTAATTAGGAATCCCGAGAACTGGGGCCTCACAAGTTGCCACCTTGAGTTCTGTAAACCCTTTCTCCATTGCTTCATTCCATTTGATTTCTCATTTTGTTGCCTGGGCCTTTTTCAGGGCCTGAAGCAAGGGCTTGGTGTACGAGCTGTAGCCAAAGACCCCTGCTCTGACATAATTGCACATGCCTAAGAAGCTTTGTATTTGTTTTATCGTGCGTGGCTTGGCCGTGTTCATGATAGCTTCAGCCCTTTCTGGGGTTACCTTCTTCCCCTCATGTGAGATCAGTTGCCCTTTGTACAACACCTCCTGTTGGCAGTACTGCAACTTATCCTTGTCTACTTTGTATCCCTTCTCAGTCAGTATAGTCAATAGCTGGACAGAATCGTGCCTGAATTGCTCTTCAGTGGTGCTGCAGATCAGAATGTCATCTACATACAGCAAAACAACACTGTTCACCACAATATTGCTTAGGTCCATCTACAGGACTCTGTTGAAAATGGATGGAGACTCACAGTACCCCTGTGGCAACCTCGTACTTTTCAGACGCATTTGTCTGAAAGTAAATGATGTCAGATCTTGAGAGTCCTGGTACAACGGGATTGAGAAAAACGCATTTTTCAAATCGATCACCGTGAAATATTTTGCCTCAGTGGGTATGTTGCACAGAATTGTGGATGGATTCGGACTAGAGGCAATTCGGCTTCAACTATATCGTTTAATGCTCGTAAATCTTGGATTAAACGCCAAGAACCTCCCTTTGATTTTTTTGACAGGGTGAATCACTGTGTTGCAAGGTGATTCTGACGTCACTAGGATGCCCTGCTCCATCATGGCGGAGATTGTCTTCGCGATTCCTTCATCTGCCTCTCTGGACATGGGATATTGTCGTGCTCGTGGTAAAATTGCTCCTGGTTTCAGTTTGATTTTTACTTCACCCGCCCCTTTCAGGAGACCTACATCATAGGGCCCTGTGGACCATACTGCGACTGGCACTTGGGCCATGTCGTCATCAAAGTATTCTGGGCGTACCAGTGCCAACATCATTCTCTGTGGCACTTCCTGTTTGATCATTTTGACCCAAAATGTGAGACTCACTTCCACCCTTGTCTCTTCTAGGTCAGGGTGTTCTTCGAACAGATCGTCATCGGTGACATCAGTCACTCGGTACCCTTCTTCTATTGCAATAATCGCACACCATTGCCTGCCTTCATCGTCATATCCTTCAACCAATACCATTTTCCACCGCACTGCAGCAGATTGTATCATTAAGGGAAATACTTGTCCCTCCTCTTCGTGCATGGGTATTCTTGGTCTGAATAGAAACTCATCAGGGGTTTTCATAGTTTTGTCTGCAAGGCCTGGCAATCCCACCATGAGCACCCGCACGCCATATGCAAAGACTTCTGGTTCTAACGGTACAGCCCTCATTGCTACACGTCCTGAGTATGCTCTGATCATTTTGCACACGTTTGAATAATGCATTCCTGGGGTGGAGCACACTATACCATTCTCGGTAAATGAGATGGTCATGTTTAATTTAGTCATCAGGTCCCGACCCAGAAAGTTTACTGGGGTCTGCCGTGAATATAATAGAGGTACATTCATTTCGCGCTCTCCCACTGAGACTGGGAGTGCGTTTGTAAAGGGAACTCTGCTATGAGCTCCAGTGAAACTCTGGGTATCTATGGCCTCGTCGGACAGGGAAAACTTCCCTTCACGTATGCACGAGTGCGTTGCACCCGTGTCAACTAAGAAGAAATATTCTTTCCCCCTTATGGTGACATCCACCCAGGGTTCCCTCTTAGGGTCTGGTGTCACTGATAGGATAGAGCACATCAGAGTCCCCCGTGATCTGTCCCATTTTATATATAGGTTCAGCCCACTGTATGCTTGTGAGCTCCCTCCGTTCCCAGGGTTACCTCCCCCTTCGGAGTTAATACACTGCGTCATCTGTGGCGGTGCCTGCTGGGGTTGTCCCTGTGCGAAATTCCCCATGTTCGGTGGCTGAATTACTTGCTGTGCACCTTGCTGCAAGCCTGACGCCTGCTGCTGCATGGTGTAATTTTGTGCACCGCACTGTTGCGGGATGGCAGGTTGATTCGCCATACCTACCCCGTCCCTTGGCTATTTTGCCACATGCCATGACTTCTGCACATGCACGCCACGTGTCCAGTCATTCCACACAGCCAACATACTGGCGGTGGTCGGGCCATTTGTCCATCTGGCGTAGTTGGACTGCCCATCTGTGTGTTCTGGAAGCCACCTTGAACATTCTAATAACCTCCTTTGTTACCTCGAAACCCTCCCTGATTATTTTGCCAACCTCTTCCTCCAAAACCCCTTCCTCTTGGGTAAAATCCTGCGTTACCCTGATTATTCTGCGCTGAGTTGGTCACGTGCTGTGCACTTGGCTCGGCTGGGCTATTGAGCATGGCTCCCTCGAGAGCATACTTAGAGAGCTTCTTTTGCACCAGCTTTGCCTCCTCTCCCTTGCGAGTTGCCTCCTTTTCCAATTCTTTTCTTGTAACAATCTACAGTAGTGCACAATTGTTAATTGTATTTCGGCCCATGGTTTAGCTTCTATTCCTACCAATTTCTTGAGCTGTTTTTACACCGGTTCTGGTAACCCTTGGCACAATATATGGTAGAATACAGGGATAGATTTTGTCCAAGACTCATTCGTTTCAAGTACCCACGCGTCTTGAAGATGTTGGATATAAATCAACGGATCCTCAGATTCCTTCATATTTTGTGTCATTATAGCTCCCTTATCAGAAGTGTCTGGATATAGTGTACGCAGCACTTTCCACACTGCTGCCCTACAGTTATTAAATGGTGCTCCATCATGGGAGGTGTTAGTTAGGGTTACCCTAGGGTAGCCTGCCCGTTTCCATACATCATCGGCTCTTTCACCAAGTATGGCGATTAGGAGGCCCTTAATGTCCCTTATGGCTAGAGTGACACCCCCCGTCATTTTCTCTAACTCGTGTATCCACTTTCCGTCTCCCGATGTCAGCATTGGAAGCTTATTTTTAAGGTTCTCTTGGTCCATGTGTGGCCATGGAATATATTGTGGTCTTGCTCCCCCCTTTTCTAGTAATGGGAATTGGAATGCACAGTCCTCTTTCTCTTTCTCCATCGCTCTCTGGTCTAACGCCGGGGTTGCGTTCCTGCCTTGCGGTCTACCTGGCAAAGCCCTTAACCTGTCTGCCTAGGCAGGCGCCGAAGCCACCCTCTGACCGTGGGATGTTTCTACATGTCGGCTGGCCTGTCCAGCGGACTTTGGTGCCCTACATGTGGACCCTCTAGCATCTGACCATCGTACCTCTCGATCCCTTGGGAGCCGTTTTTCGCACCGTCTCCCTTCGTCATGTGCCTCATCCTCCGTTTCCCCACCGGAGTCGGTTTCTGAATGGTCCCAGTTCACACAACTCCTTGCATCCTCTTCGTTCTGCCTAATCTCCAGCCTGTCAAGGGACAGTCCCCTGCTCCCACTACTTTGGGTGACATCCTCAGTGTCATATAGCTGAGTGCTCTCTAAGCGCTCATTTTCCCTTCCCCCTTGGTAAACTAGTTCCAGTCCCATCTCGTCATAGATTTTATCAATCATTTCCCCGATGCTTCTGGTGTCGAAGTCATCTTCAATATTTGTCCCGCTTGTACCTGGTACCATCTCGCTTGCAGGAAAGAACTCTTCTATGTCTTCCCATTCTACCGTAGGATTGGGTTTAATCACTTCCCACTCCAAATATTCAAGATTTTGCGCCCTTTGTCTGCGCTTGCGCTCTGTTTCTTAATCAATTTCCTTTAGTTTCTTCGCTTCTTCTCTAGCCGTGTCTACTTCCCTCATCCGTTCATTCCTACGTTCTTTTGCCCTTCTGATCTCCTCATCTTCCCGCTTTTTTACCTTCCTTTTGTGCGCCCTTCTTTCTTCCTCTAACTTTAGCATGTTCTGCCTGTGCTTCTCATAGGCTGCGTATTGTGTGTGACTGAGCGGTATTCCTTGCTCTTCGCGATATAGTTGTTTTCGCATCAGCCTATCTTTCCTTCTTGTCCTCTCATCCCTTACTTCTTTCTCCTTGTCTTTCTCCCTTCATTGCGCTTCATCAGTCTTTTCTCTCGGCATTACCTCATCACTTCCCTTTCCATCAAATTTCAATAGTATCTGTCCTCCCATCCATTCGTCTTTCACGAATGCTAGCTCATCACTTCCTTTCCATTTCTTCCCCTCTCTCTCTTTCTCGATAGTTGCACTAGTCTGTGCCTGATCTTTTTTCCTACCATCGCGTCTCTCCTTGTCCCTCAGGACTGCGGAGGCAAGATTACTCTCCTGCTCCCTCTCCTTGATCTCGTCACTGCTGCACGTAGGTGACTCATATGCAGGGTTACTGTACCCCGTAGCTGCCTTAAGTTCTCTTAGCGGGTAAAGACCGTCTGACTTACTCCCTTCGATCACTGGCTCAGGCGGGGCAGGTGGCGCAGCAGGCGTCTCAACCCCCTCTGTACATACATTTAATATCCAATCTGCGGGTGGTTCTTCCTCCTTCGTCTGCTCGAACATTTTCAAAAACTTGAGGACGGCAAGGCGTTTCTCTAGCTTCTTGCCAGTATATGTGGCATGTAGGAAGGTGGTCATGTGCTGTAAAACAGCCTTACAGAGTGACCCGTTCTGGGGCCACGGCATAAACATCTTATTTGCGGTGCCCTTAACCCACTCCTGGCTATATTTCTTCAGCTTTGTTGCATGCTTGGGCAGTTGCTTGCATAAATGCACAAGCGGGGTAACTTCCTCCATTCTTAATTCCGTCACCAACAATAATTATACAGCTCTTTCAATCTTTCAATAGTATGAGCGAGCACCAAATACGCAAGCTCCAATCCAATCGTTTCCCGCCAAATTTTATACCAACAATTCACTCAAGACTCATCATTCAGTGGCGATTTCCTCTCAGTTACAGAATTGCGTAAATCCAAAATGCATTTTAAACAATCACCAATACAATAATTTCACATTTGACATACACAGGACATATATGATAGACGCTTGACAGACTAGACGGATGCCAGCTGGTCATACATATACCTGCCTTCTAATCAATACCCCACCATGGGATGTGAACGAACCACTTTGTGACGTCTTTAATCGTCACCGTAGCCTAACGTCCCCCCCACTGTGGGCTCTGGGTTCACGTTCCTTCTGACCACTATTTAAAGCGCAGGAACAAGGCGAATCCTTACGTTTTTGCTCCGGTGCCCCCCTGGTATTACTTACGTTTTGCTTCAGGTGCCCCCCTGAAATTCCTTACGTTTTACTTCAGGTGCCCCCCTGATATTCTTTACGTTTTGCTTCAGGTGCCCCCTTGATATTCATTCTTTATTTCTTATGCTCGAGTCATTACCCCCTATAGATATATATAGTCTTCTCTACTTCTAACTATTTAATTTTTTCTCCACCACCCTTTCCCTAACTTACTCTAATGCCTACACAACATTTGCCAAAGTAATAAGTTTGTTGTTTCACTCACTGATCACATCTTTTCCTCTCCGGAGCTTCGGGATCACTGCCCCTTCCTCTTCCTGCTTTTAAGGTTTTCGTCTGATCCGCTGCCCGTGGGCATGAGAAGGGTTATGCTTGGAAAGGCGGGTTCCTTCAGACCCACTGCAGATTTTTGAATTATTTCTCTATTATTGTCCAGGGGGAGCTTCTCAATCTACTCAGCCGGAATGGCGAAAGGACTCGTGATTTTACCGAAGGCCTGAAGTTACTTCGTGCTGTCGGTTTAAAGGTGTCTTATAACTATCAATCGATAATCAATAATCATTGGCCGAAACCATCCTCATGCTACCAAGTGTTCTGAGAGGGGAGGTATAGGTCAGTACTCACCCTCCAGAGCTTGTAAAACAAGATAGCTGCACCATGCGAGGACAGGGGGTGCAGGATTCACATACTCCAGCACAACTCAATAATGAGGACTCAGTAAATTGGCAAAGGGAAGTCCGTTTAATGACAAGTACATCAAACAGGGAAACAAATGTAAATCAGCAGCATTGCGATCACCTCTCTCGCTCCGACTTCCTCAATTTTCAGTCAAACAGTCATTGTTATAGGCAAAACTTGTCAGCACTGACGTCTACTTCTATAAAAAAATCATCATGCAATATAATTGGTTAGGAAAGGTAACTTAAGTATAGGTGCTATATCTGTATATGATAACAGAACAGGCGGATTGGATAATTCTAATCGGGTGGGCGTCTACGCCGAACCCTCTACATCACTCGTGATAGACGTCACTACAAGTACAACTTTTCATTGGTTCTACTGGCTATAGGACCCTAGATTACTTGGTCCATTGTGATTGGGCGGGTTACACCCCTAGTCATAAATCCCCATTTTTATTAGCAGCATGCAGAATGGAAACCCAGGTGCCTAGTGCCCCAAGATTCACCCTGTCTCCCTTCCATCAATCAGTGCTTAAGGGCTATGTGTCAATTAGTTGGCTGGGTATGGCCTCGAAACTGTAGCCTCTTATCTGGAGAAGTTATGGCATCCTTGGGTTCTGGATGACATCAGGCGATGGTACTTCCTCGCGCCTGGCTGGTCACGTGTTAGTTCACCGTGAATCTGCTTCAGTTTCCAGCTTTTATTGTATTTAATTGTGCTTTGGCTCAACCACCTGCCTGGGCCTCTCTTATCTTGACCTTCACGGGCGAGCTGGTACGCTCTTGCCTGATTCTTGCGAGTTGACACTCTCCTCCCTTCTCTGGGTGACCTCGATCTTCCAAGCATCGGCCGCTGTCTTGAGTTTCGATTCTGCTTTCTTTCTCTGTTCAGGCTGGGTTATGAAACTTGGTCTGTAAGGCCTCGGGCTGCCTGGGCACACTTCTGCTTTACAAAATGGAGTCGCACCTGAATAATGTTCTCCTTGAGGTAGACATAAGATTGGCGCATGGCGCTTCTATTATTCTACTAAGCATAGCAAGCAGTATCGTTTCCTTTGCTTCTTGCGTTCCAAGCCCATTTACACCCGGTTGACTCGTTGGTTACTTCCATTCTGTCTTGTAGCATGTTATCCTATGTTTCAGCATCATCTCTCCTGTGTCCATTACATCTGTTTTCATAATGGCTCGTGCTGGCTCGTTATCCTTGTTATCTGTCTTGTTCATCTGTGAGTTTGTTCAGGCACTTATGTCATTTCTGCTGGCCTTCTATTAGGACTCTTTGGGTCTCTTCGTGGACTGTATGTAGGTACTCCTCATTTCGTATCCGCGGCTGGTATGGCTGTCTGATAGGGTACCGTGCTGCCCAGGGTTGTCTGGTTATGGGCACTTCAACAGGCACGGATCTCCTAATGTACACTGGGCAGAGTCCGGGTGCGGCTCTCTGTTGGTTCATTTGCTCTTCGTGCGTCACACAACTTGGCAAGGACCTTCCTGGCAGATCGAACTGAGGGGCAGGGGTGCAGGTCATGTCTGGAACGTCCTCTACACCAGATCTTCCACTCATTCGGAATCAGATGACTTTGAAACCTTATCAGAGGGATGAGACCTGTTTTTTTTCGGACTCAGAAAATACTCCAGAAGGAACAGTTACCCAGATGGAACACATGGCCGACCTGACAGCCATTACGGCCCAGCTGGCCGCCCATCAGATCCAAGCCAAAGCTCGAATTTAACAAAATTGGTAGAGTTACAGGCAAAACCCCTACTACCTCAAGGGATACTACAAACATACCAAGAGGACAAAGACCTAGGGAATTTCTTTTTATATTTAGAGTGGTCAGCCGAGCAATTAGGACGGGAAGAAAATTGAAATTATTTTTAATTAGGGCCTCTGCTGAAAGGTGCGCTACATACCGTTACAAGCTACTTTAACCTTGCCCAGGGGGGCCACCTTTATATCCATAAAAGAAGGGCTTCTAAAAAGGGTTGGGCAAACCTGTAACTTATATCAGCAAAAATTAAGGGCTATTAGACTCAACCCCGGGTAATCATCCTTGAATTAGGGGAATGGATTAAAAACACAATCACCCTCTGGATTAACAACAAAACAATGGAAGAATTGGTAGTAATGATTACTTGGGAGCAATTATTCAATTCTTTACCACCCTTTTTGCAAAAAGCAGCCTAGTCATGGCTATTTAGACTGCCCAAAACCACTTGGATGCAGTCAAACACTTCCACTCGGTACATCCAAGTGAGGAGCGGAACAATCGCAAGCTTTCTCACCGCTTCCAACCCCAGGTATTAGATAGGGGAGGAGGATCCGTTAAATCCAAGGAATGGATACCGAAAGAAAGAATGGAAGTTAAAAGAACTGATCCAAGGGGTAGAGCGGAAAGCAAAAGAGAAAAAACTAAAGGAATCAAACCCTCTCCTCCTATTTGCTTTTCGTGTAGGGAAACTTGCCATCTGGCTAGAAAATGCCCTAAACATCTAAAGGAAGAGCCATGGAAATAGACTGTCTAAAAGGGGAAGAGTGGGAAGAACCCGAAGAAGATCTGGAAAACTTTAGCATACGTTTATGTCAGTCTTCCGCTGACTTTACGTATGAAAAGGCCATAGTAAATGGAAAACCAGTAAAGGCATTAATTCACTGAGGTAGTAAACAGACTGCCATAAGGTCTGATTTGGTTACTACAACAGACCTCGAGAATGCAACCCTTGTTAGAGTTATATCTGTACACAGGGATAACGCAATATACCCCAAGATTTCCATGTACATTAACATCAGGTGGGGGTAAAACCAGTAAAGGCATTAATTCACTGAGGTAGTAAACAGACTGCCATAAGGTCTGATTTGGTTACTACAACAGACCTCGAGAATGCAACCCTTGTTAGAGTTATATCTGTACACAGGGATAACGCAATATACCCCAAGATTTCCATGTACATTAACATCAGGTGGGGGACACATTTGGTATCATCAGCCATCATTCCTGGGCTCCCTTAAGAAGTAATTGTGGACAGGGGCTTCCCCGTGTTCTTTACTCTCTTGCAGGAACTTCCCAATCCCCAATAGGGAATTCATACCTCAAGACTATTGGCACTCAAACTGTTACTCCCAAACCTCTGTGGGAGTGGACGGAGACAGAACCCCATGAGCCTACCATTTGTCAAAAGCCTTCCACGAAATATAGAGAGCACCTAATTGCAGAATGAAACCCTTGATGCCAGTTTATGGGATACATTTGGGAGACAAATAGAACCACCTCGTCTCGAACAGAACGGAGGAAATGAAACCTGGGGACTATGCGAGAGTCCTTGGATATTGTTCTACCCAAGGTCCTTAAAAAGAAGAACCTAGGAAGAGACCAAGTATATCTACCTCGAATAGGGGAAGGATATGTGAGAAACCAGAAGTTTTCTCACCCTCTAGTCCCCAGGGATCTGTTATCCAAGTGGCCAGGAAAGGGCCATCGCTTTTGGATCCAGTTGCTGGGGGCGGACCAGTGTGGGAAGATCACCTGGGTGAGGGGTCTTCAGGGAGTGGGAGTGAGATACTGGATGGTGAGACACGGGATCCCCTACCCTGTAACACCATTACTCCATCCTACCAGGTACGATACGTCCGAACTCTACCCCAGCTTTCCCTACACAAACACATTCACATGGACAGCCCACTTGGGGATAAAACAGACTAACACCTGAGCAGTATACCTAATGTGTCCCAATACAATGGTCAGGCAAGGTCAGATAACTACTGACCAACATTCACACCTGACTTCCATTAAGCTTCCCCACACGGATAAAGGCGGTGCACAAAAGCACACAGTGAGAGAGGCCAAACACAAGAGGAAACAGCAGTTTCGCGATGGCAGCTAAATGAAAGAAGAAAGACTGCAAATCAGGAGAGAATCGCAAGCTAGGAAGTTCCCTTGACCTTTCCGACAAGAGGGCGTTCCTTTCAAAAACCGTCGGGATTAGAAAGCATAAGACCAGGAAACCAGGCTAAAGAATCCTGTATTGTGTGTTGGAGATACCTGGGGCTCTCTGCGTCATTACTCAAGGCAGGGAGACGCAGCAGCCGCCGTGGTACTGTTCTTGGCTCCAAGAACAAAGCAGTGTCAGTGAAATCAATACAGCCGGTGAGTTGGGGAGACAGCTACAAGACCGGTCTGTATTGAAGTCACGGTTGCAAGCAGCAACATTGTATAGCGAGCGCTGGCACGAACATTGTAAAAACAGGTGTGATAAAAGACGCAAGTAACGTTGAATTGCTGGTGAATGTTTGAACTTTGAAAAGCAAGATACAATACCTTTGACAGAGTATTCCAGCACCGCATGGGTGCTCAATCGAAGGTATCTGTAAGGTATCCAGCTGAGAGGTGGGAAACGTGAAAGTTAAATGGTTGCATTAAGAAGAGAATGAAGAATTGCGACTCGAAGTGGTCCTACAACAGGTCAAGTAAAATCCTGCACACAGTTGAAAGTCTTAGATTTTGATATAGCAAAGAAAGTTTGGAAAAATTAGATAATTTGGTCCGAGCCCGGCGGACAGAAACCTATTGAAGGTTTGGCATTAAAGTGGGTCTGAGCCCTATGGAGGGGGGCCTGGGGTGAACAGTGAATCACCAGAGAAATGGTGCATATGAGAATCCTGAGGGGAAAGGTACTTTTAAATGTTTGTCGCATCAGGCCCTCTGAAGGAAGAGACTTTGAATGGCAAATTAAAGTACATTGTGGGGACAAAGTTGCACAAGGAATTCTTGAAAGGCCTCTATTTCCTCGTTTTAGAGAAAGTGAACTGGAGGATTCTGAGAGAGG